>NC_139217.1:200576674-200939174 GCF_055691185.1 Crinia signifera
TGCATGCATCCGCATGGCCTCACACACTATTAACAAAACAATCTATAAATTTATGTTGCACATCATGCTGGGAAGTGGAGTTACACAACACCTGGATCCACATAACTACAACACCACTAATGTCGGATATGTCATTGGATGTACTGTTATGTCAATTATTCAAGGGGTGAGGCATGGCCACACTCAAAAAAAAAACCAAGGGGACCCTTGTTCCTGGAGAAGGACAGGCCACACCTCATGGTCGCCCTGCAGTGATATGTTGCAACTAATGTTGATGTTGGATACACATATGTGGTTGTTGTGATTGTTTATGTGTAGAAATGTGTAGGTAAACATTAGACACATTATTTACTTACGGCTAGTTGAGCCATCCTGCTCGCCGCTGGTTGGGTGTGCGGTGGTTGGGGGGGTCAGGAGCAAGGGGGATGGGATAGGACTTGGGATACTGGTAGTGGGTTGGAGTGGGGATTGGAGAGGTTTGGGGGTGGGTGGTGGAGAGGTGTAGGGGGGTTGGAAATGGGGTGGGGAGGGGGTGGGGGTGGGGGGTGGGGAGGGGGTGGGGGTAGGGGTGTGGGTGGGGGTAGGGGTGTGGGTGGGGGTTGGGGAGGGGGTGGGGGTTGGGGTGTGGGGTGGGGGTTGGGGAGGGGGTGGGGGTTGGGGAGGGGGGAGGGGGAGGGGGTGGGGGTAGGGGTGTGGGTGGGGGTTGGGGAGGGGGTGGGGGTGTGGGTGTGGGTGGGGGTTGGGGAGGGGGTGGGGGTTGGGGAGGGGGTGGGGGTTGGGGAGTGGCTGGTGGAAGGGGATGGCGAAATTTGGTGGACCCCAGCTGGACCCATTGTCTCCTCCTCTTCCTCCTCCTCTTCCTCCTCCTCTTCCTCCTCCTCATCTGGCTGCTCCTGGGCTGCCTGCTCCCGGGCTGCCTGCTCCCGGGCTTCTATGCGTGCTCTTGCCCGTGCTGAAATGTTCATGTTGATGGCATAGAAATCGAAGATTGGGTTTCATAAAAAAGGGGGAAAGAAAAATTCACATTAGTCATGCTCATAACCTTCCAAATTATCATTGCTGTTATATTTCAGACATTTATCATGCAAACTAATTGATATGCTACACCCAAAAACTGAGCAACTACTTAAACCCCCCCTATACACCCCATATACACCCCCTATACACCCCCTATACACCCCATATACACCCCCTATACACCCATATACACCCCCTATACACCCCATATTACTCCTTCTTGGATGAATGTATGCTGTATCCCAATTGGTAGTTTGGTTTTGGGGGACTCACCTCTAACCTCACAATTAGGCTGTGCTATTTAAGGGTTATGACATTGTTGCGGCTTAAGCACTCCTTACTATTTTAAATTTAGGACATTGCTGTACAAATTATAGGCCTAAAGCTATGTTTGTAAAGCATGCATCCGCATGGCCTCACACACTATTAACAAAACAATCTATAAATTTATGTTGCACATCATGCTGGGAAGTGGAGTTACACAACACCTGGATACACATAACTACAACACCACTAATGTCGGATATGTCATTGGATGTACTGTTATGTCAATTATTCAAGGGGTGAGGCATGGCCACACTCAAAAAAAAACACCAAGGGGACCCTTGTTCCTGGAGAAGGACAGGCCACACCTCATGGTCGCCCTGCAGTGATATGTTGCAACTAATGTTGATGTTGGATACACATATGTGGTTGTTGTGATTGTTTATGTGTAGAAATGTGTAGGTAAACATTAGACACATTATTTACTTACGGCTAGTTGAGCCATCCTGCTCGCCGCTGGTTGGGTGTGCGGTGGTTGGGGGGGTCAGGAGCAAGGGGGATGGGATAGGACTTGGGATACTGGTAGTGGGTTGGAGTGGGGATTGGAGAGGTTTGGGGGTGGGTGGTGGAGAGGTGTAGGGGGGTTGGAAATGGGGTGGGGAGGGGGTGGGGGTGGGGGTTGGGGAGGGGGTGGGGGTAGGGGTGTGGGTGGGGGTAGGGGTGTGGGTGGGGGTTGGGGAGGGGGTGGGGGTTGGGGTGTGGGTGGGGGTTGGGAGGGGGTGGGGGTTGGGGAGGGGGAGGGGGTGGGGGAGGGGGAGGGGGTGGGGGTAGGGGTGTGGGTGGGGGTTGGGGAGGGGGTGGGGGTAGGGGTGTGGGTGGGGGTTGGGGAGGGGGTGGGGGTTGGGGAGGGGGTGGGGGTTGGGGAGTGGCTGGTGGAAGGGGATGGCGAAATTTGGTGGGCCCCAGCTGGACCCATTGTCTCCTCCTCTTCCTCCTCCTCTTCCTCCTCCTCTTCCTCCTCCTCTTCCTCCTCCTCATCTGGCTGCTCCTGGGCTGCCTGCTCCCGGGCTGCCTGCTCCCGGGCTTCTATGCGTGCTCTTGCCCGTGCTGAAATGTTCATGTTGATGGCATAGAAATCGAAGATTGGGTTTCATAAAAAAGGGGGAAAGAAAAATTCACATTAGTCATGCTCATAACCTTCCAAATTATCATTGCTGTTATATTTCAGACATTTATCATGCAAACTAATTGATATGCTACACCCAAAAACTGAGCAACTACTTAAACCCCCCTATACACCCCCTATACACCCCCTATACACCCCCTATACACCCCCTTTACACCCATATACACCCCCTATACACCCCATATTACTCCTTCTTGGATGAATGTATGCTGTATCCCAATTGGTAGTTTGGTTTTGGGGGACTCACCTCTAACCTCACAATTAGGCTGTGCTATTTAAGGGTTATGACATTAAGGGTTATTGTTGCGGCTTAAGCACTCCTTACTATTTTAAATTTAGGACATTGCTGTACAAATTATAGGCCTAAAGCTATGTTTGTAAAGCATGCATCCGCATGGCCTCACACACTATTAACAAAACAATCTATAAATTTATGTTGCACATCATGCTGGGAAGTGGAGTTACACAACACCTGGATCCACATAACTACAACACCACTAATGTCGGATATGTCATTGGATGTACTGTTATGTCAATTATTCAAGGGGTGAGGCATGGCCACACTAAAAAAAAAACACCAAGGGGACCCTTGTTCCTGGAGAAGGACAGGCCACACCTCATGGTCGCCCTGCAGTGATATGTTGCAACTAATGTTGATGTTGGATACACATATGTGGTTGTTGTGATTGTTTATGTGTAGAAATGTGTAGGTAAACATTAGACACATTATTTACTTACGGCTAGTTGAGCCATCCTGCTCGCCGCTGGTTGGGTGTGCGGTGGTTGGGGGGGTCAGGAGCAAGGGGGATGGGATAGGACTTGGGATACTGGTAGTGGGTTGGAGTGGGGATTGGAGAGGTTTGGGGGTGGGTGGTGGAGAGGTGTAGGGGGGTTGGAAATGGGGTGGGGAGGGGGTGGGGTTGGGGGGTTGGGGAGGGGGAGGGGGTGGGGGTTTGTGAGGGGGTGGGGGTTGGGGAGGGGGTGGGGGTAGGGGTGTGGGTGGGGGTAGGGGTGGGGGTCGGGGAGGGGGTGGGGGTTGGGGTGTGGGTGGGGGTTGGGGAGGGGGTGGGGGTTGGGGAGGGGGAGGGGGTGGGGGAGGGGGAGGGGGTGGGGGTAGGGGTGTGGGTGGGGGTTGGGGAGGGGGTGGGGGTAGGGGTGTGGGTGGGGGTTGGGGAGGGGGTGGGGGTTGGGGAGGGGGTGGGGGTTGGGGAGTGGCTGGTGGAAGGGGATGGCGAAATTTGGTGGGCCCCAGCTGGACCCATTGTCTCCTCCTCTTCCTCCTCCTCTTCCTCCTCCTCTTCCTCCTCCTCTTCCTCCTCCTCATCTGGCTGCTCCTGGGCTGCCTGCTCCCGGGCTGCCTGCTCCCGGGCTTCTATGCGTGCTCTTGCCCGTGCTGAAATGTTCATGTTGATGGCATAGAAAATCGAAGATTGGGTTTCATAAAAAAGGGGGAAAGAAAAATTCACATTAGTCATGCTCATAACCTTCCAAATTATCATTGCTGTTATATTTCAGACATTTATCATGCAAACTAATTGATATGCTACACCCAAAAACTGAGCAACTACTTAACCCCCCCCCTATACACCCCATATACACCCCATATACACCCCCTATACACCCCCTATACACCCCATATACACCCCATATACACCCCCTATACACCTATATACACCCCCTATACACCCCCTATACACCCCCTATACACCCCTATACACCCATATACACCCCCTATACACCCCATATACACCCCATATACACCCATATACACCCCCTATACACCCCATATACACCCCATATACACCCCTATACACCCCATATACACCTCCTATACACCCCTATACACCCCATATACACCCCATATACACCCCATATACACCCCCTATACACCCCTATACACCCCCTATACACCCCCTATACACCCCATATACACCCCATATACACCCCCTATACACCCCATATACACCCCATATACACCCATATACACCCACATACTCAGGAACATATTTATAAAAAGTACAGAAAACATTGCAAAAAAACGCAGACATACTAGTAAATAAAAACTTACATCGGGCAATATGGCGGCGAATAGAGCAAAGTAACACTGGCTGCCGCCGGCGCAGGTCAGACCAGCGGCGCTCCACCTGTGCCAGGCTTCTGCGGACGCCGGTCCGGGTGTATATTAGGCGGCGGGCAGCATTATACGCCCGCCGCTTGTCCATGTTGGACACATATGGGCCCCTGGGCCCCAGCCGACGGTCCATGACCTCAACCAAGGCCAGCAGCTCCTGGGTCGAAAACGCGCGAGCCCTGGTTGAAGTCATAGTGGCAATGGCGCAGTTATTAATTGCAGGTACATATATCACTTTTGGTGCTTGCTGATTGGTGTAAAAAATTGTTTGTTTAGTATTAACTTTATTAATCCTTCTTACATTAACAAACTGGATGCGAATAGAAACTTACGCGGACCGTTCCGATATACACACACCATAACCAACAGCATGCATTCAATGTATAGAGAGGAACTGTATATACAGTGTGCGGAAAAGAATACACGCAACCGTCTACTAATAAATACGCTGCTAAAAGGGGGCACAATACACCGATTTCCATGGAGAGACGTACTGTATATACAGTGTGCGAAAAAGAATACACACAACCGTCTACTAATAAATACGCTGCTAAAAGGGGCACAATGCAACATGTTGGTGTATGACAATTTCATACTCATTACATATGTAAGGAAAGCATTATAACGTGATGTTTTGAAATGTGACTCACAAAGCATACACGAACTCCAACAGATACCAGCTGACAACACTCATCATTGGAATGACAGGTGCACACATTTCACGATGTAGCACACAATGCTCCACAACCTGTGTATGTGCATATACAGGTGATTGATCAGGTGCGTTGAGACCTGCGTAATTTAAGCGGCAATTATCTGCGGGAAATATCGGCGTAAACTAGCAACTACATTGCGGGGAAAAATATACGCCCCCTTGTTCATGGCGGGAGATTAACATATAAATATTCAGTCAGATGCAGGCCAGAATTGCTGCAAACATGTCTAGCTCAGACGATTCCGCAGCTGAGGACGCTCTACAGAGAGCTACAGCAGAATCCCTGCTTGAAGCTTTGCAGAAGAGGGAACAGGAGCGGAGAAGGAGGGCTCAAGAGAGAAGTAGCCTGCAAGACCAAGCGGGCCCCTCACTAACAGGCCCTGTTCAACCTCCACCAGCTCCACAAGGGCCAAGCAACCAGCCAGAACAAGAGGTTGCATCTCTCCAAACAGGTGTGACCCAGCAGGTGCATGGTGAGAGAACTGGGGCCACCAGAAAACGAGCTGCAACATCTAGGGTGAGGACTGAGCAGGATACCACCACCAAAAAGAGAAACCCTGCATTTGTAGAGGCAGAATTAAGAATTTTAGTGCCCAGAGCACGCGAATGGATCGAATTGCCAACCAGGAAGCCGGGTGCCAGTGCAAGGAGAAACCTTTGGGACAAGATCACAGAGGAAGTGAACCAGGTGTCACCAGTGGTCAGAGATTGGCTAGCGGTGAAGAAAAGGCAAGTGTGTTTGTCCCCCTGATAATGTCATATGTGTGTACATATGTTACATGTATGTTTTGAGAATAATAGAAAGGTGTGTTTGTAGATAGTGCTACACTTCAATGTCACATGTGAACACAACCATGTCTAATAACCCACATTGATATATGAAACATGCACCATTGGTGTGATGTGAGGTTATGGGCACAGTTCTGCTCATGTGAAGTATGTGAAGTATGTGATGGGACAAGAGAAAGTGTGTTTTTGAAAGAGTTGTTGTAACATGTTCCATATGATGCTACTGAAACAAGAATGACCAAACTGTGCACATGTAGCTGGTGAGAAACTACACATCCCAGTATGCCATCCCATAGTTAAATTACTCCATAATAACCACACTGTCAAGCTATGGTGGAATGTGTAGTTTCACAACAGGTGGAGGTGCATAATTTGGCCATGGATGATGTCATTTCTGCATAGTGATCTATGTATGTGCATTTAGTGGCCTAATGAATGAGATGAGACACTGAAATGCCTCCTAATGGAGACATTAATGTGTGTGTGGGACACATATGGCTAAAAAACATAAGATCACCCACACTAGGAAATGTCACGTAGCACAGTGGTGCACATATCTCATGGTGATATTTGTATTTTTAAACTTGTAGGTGGACAGACTTCAAAACGACACTGAAGAGGAAGATGACTGACCGGTACAACCACAGCATGTCCACCGGGAGAGGGCCTATGCCAGATAATTTGGAGTATACCCCCCTGGAGCAGGACGCCTTGGACGTCATTGATGTGGCCGAGGTCAGGGGGATATCCAATATGGATAGTGAGCTCCCGGCGGAGGTCTTTGCTGCTGCTTTTGATGGTAAGTCACAGTAATGCATTGTATTTTGAAAGATTTTTTTTTGTGCGTATGTGATGGTGACATTGTTTTCAATTATTATCCTAGAAGAAGCAGAAACCCAGGATGAACCGGCAGCATCTTCCTCTGCAGAGCCACAGGTGGAGCAAGTGGTCCAGCCTCCACAAAGACGACACCCCCAGCCACAGGAGACATGGGATGAGAGCGTGATGGTGATGCTGGAGAGGATCGAGCAGCAAGGGGTGGATGCTGCAATCCGTCAGCAGCAGGTTGGGGAATTTCTGGCGGATTGGAAGGCCACAAACAGGCAGCAGTGTGAGGCCTTCAACCGCATGAATGACACTCTGGCGGCTGGCATGCAAAGCATTGGCCAACACCTCAGCCGCCAGAATGAAATTCTTGCGGAGCTGCTGACCACCGCCAGGTCCCTAAGGGACAATCCCCCATCTGCTGGCCCACCCCAAGCTGCTCCCCAACCTTCCACCTCTGCTGACCCTCCTGTGTCCACTAGGGGAAGACGCCGCAAGCCATCTGAGCCAAAGGCCCCTGTCCCCAAGGCCCCATCTAAAAGGGGGAAAAAAGGGCCCAAATAATGAGACCTGGTTCACTTCTTCTGTGGTTGGACCCCAAATGTTTAAATTGCACTGGACATCCACTTCCTGAGTTGGACATCGATCCATTTTCGTGCCATGGGCATTAAAGTTCTTATTTTGACCTCTACAAATGCAGGATAAATTTTTGGTGGTGTGTATCTTGCTTAGTATTCACCCTGGTTGTTGCAGTACGTATTCTGGTGTCCCCATTTCTTTCACCATTGCATTTGCAGGGTAACACATGTTTGGAGATATGCAACCTCTTGTTCTGGCTGTTTTTTTATTTTTGTGTCTATTTTATTTGTTTATTTGATTTATGACATTAAAGTGTCAAATAAGCTGTGATGCTGAACAGCAAATAAATTTATTTTACCAATTAAAACAAAATTGTTGTATGTGTAATTTCTTGTGTGAAACAAATACTAGATTTATGTGTACTTACTGACCAGGGTATTTTTGAACATTTGTTGAAGTGTGGTAGAAGTTTCCCATGTGTAACCCTCTCCATGGCCATTCCCATGTTCCTATCCAACTTTTCCCTGCTAATTAGTTTGTGTCAGCACATGTGCAGAGCAACTTAATAGGTGAGAAAGCAGTTTGTGTGCAGGTGAGGCAGCTCCTACAGTAGTAGGTAAAAGCAGGTCCAGAACAATGCTTTCCTCATGGAGTGGGTGAGGCAGACAAACAAGGGTCAAAAGGTACATTTGTGTAGGAATGCATATGTGTCCTCCCTAAAAAAAAGATGTGTGAATCGGCCAAACATGAGAAAATTGCTTGTGAACAAACATGTATAACTTTTTAAATATATATGATTTTACAGTGTCATAAGCAGATGTAGGAATCCTTTGTTAGAGAGATGTGAGTGCAATAATGTGATTGTTGGCATCTTACATCCAGAGTGTAGTCAAATCCAATTCATAGCAGATCAGATAGTGGTACACTTCTGTATTTTGGGTACTATACAAAGATTGTGTGCAAAATAGTGGGCATGGGCTTAAAACATTGCTGAAACATCCTTTGTAGGTGTTAGATGTGGTTTATGTTATTGTATCATAAATACAAAACCTATGTTTGTATTAGAGTGAACACGTTGACACATGTCGACTTGTGTAGATTGAGTGTGCTACTGTGTAAACTCTATGAAAGCACGTAGTGAATGTGTATAACTGTTTAGCAAATACCTACCTTAGCATATATAAGCAGGTCTTAAAAAGATTCTTACCTTAAATTAAACAAACCTTTAAATGTAGAGAAGTATAGAAAGATAAGCTTCCAATGTGTTTGAGTGCTGTGTGTGGCTTGCAGGTAGTGAAATCATGGTTTGGACTTAATAGACTGCAGCATTGCTTATTACATTCAGGTGTATGTGTTTGAGTAGTAATCAGCGTAAATTAGCAAACCCAGGCGCACGCAGGCATGCGGTATCTGTAGGGGTGGTCTGAGGTGGCGGTTGGCGGCCGCCTGTTTTGTGTCCGAAATGAACGGTGCTTTAGTCGATCGTGCGGTAGTAGCACCGTTCATTTTTGGTGCACACCCCCGTGTACGCCCATGTTTACGCCCATTTTCCCTCATTATTTCGGCCGCTCCCCTCAACACGCCCCTATGCCGCCCCCAATGCCCGTACTCTCGCGTACAGGTTTTTTCGCACGGAGAGACCCGTCCGTAAGCGTTGTGGAGTGTTCGCGCCTGCGCATTAGCGAATGTACGCATGCGCAGATCATGAAAAACCCCGGAACGTACGCGTACGGCCCGGCCGCACCAACCAGAATAAGGCCCACAGTCCCACGTCTGTAGACTTCCTGGACGTGACCCTCGAGATCAGGGAAAATAAAATTGTATCTTTTAATTATGTAAAACCTGTCAACACAAATTCATACATTCATTTTAGGAGCGCACATCATACCCCTTGGAAGACAAATATTCCCAAGGGACAAATAATGCGACTCCGTAGAATTTGCAGTGATACTAATCAGTTTTTGGAACAAGTTCACATTATGATGGATTCTTTTCGAGAAAGGGAATATCCTGAAGCATTATTTCAGACCACACTTTCTGAGGTTCTTCTGATGGATAGAGAAACATTGCTCCAAAATAAAAATAAAAATAAAAAAGAAGTATAACACAAGAAACCAATAGAGAAATCTCATTTATCAGTAAATATAATAGCCGCACTTTAGATATTAAAAATATTGTAACACGCAATTATAGAGTCCTGCATCAGGACAAAATTCTATCTAACATTATTCCCCAAAAACCCATAATTATATATAAAAAGAACAGAAACCTTAAAACTATATTGGCTCCCAGCCATTTACAAAAAAGTAATTTAAATAAACTACCCCAAAAAACTGAGACACACCTAAATTGGCTTCCGGAAAAACCCAGAGGCTTCTTTAGGTGTGGAAAGAACAAATGTACCACATGTCTACACATTCCTAAAGACATGACTCTACTTTTAACAACCCCCCCTGATCCGCCATATCAGTTCAAATCATTTATCAATTGTGACTCTACTCATATAATTTATGTACTGAAATGCAGTTGTAATCTCCCATATATTGGGAGGACAACCAGAACACTCCGTACCCGCTTCATGGAACACAGGAGGAACATTCTAAAAGGTTTTGTCAAACATAGCGTCTCACGACTCTACAAACTAAAACATGGATCCAATCCATCATGTTTAAAAATAATAGGTCTAGAACATGTTGCAGGCACCTCACGTGGAGGGGACAGATATAATTTGTTATGTAAAAGAGAAATATTTTGGACCCTTAAGTTCAACTCTCTTCACCCAGACGGGCTGAATGAGACAATCAAACTCAATACGGTGTTATAAATGTTATATATCCCACTATGAGACAGTTCAATTGTCATATAAAAACATATGTGTGGGGGGCGTGGCCTGACCGGGAAAGAGACTGGTCGCACTTTCACGGAGCTCTGGCAAATCCCCTTCAAATTGGGAGCTTTCCCCAACCTTGTGACCCCCTGTACTGCCCAGGTCTCCTCCATTGCCCCCTGAGAGAGCTCCGGACTGTGGTAGCAAGCGCCGCGGAGCCGGAGGACTGAGAAACCCTTACCCGCAGCTTGTGGCCAACCATCCAGTTGCCCCTGGATTTAAGGTCCTGGGAGTGCAGGAACAGCCTTTAGTGAGCTGGTGTTCTCTCCCCTGTCTGCCTGCGGCGGCCATCTTGAAAATACTCTGCAATGCCCTGCACAGCCCAGAAACAGTGAGTCTCAAGCCCAGGGCTTTTTCAGTCATACCTGGTCTGCAATATTATATAACTGGGTGAACTGTCCCTAAATTCCCCTGCTCCCTGGGGGGCATGGCAGGGCGGGCTTGGGAGAGGGATGTGCCTAACAGAAGCTCCCTGTTCCCCTGGTATTCTCCTGTACCCTGGGCCTTCCTGGCCTAAACTATTTGCTGCCCGGATAAGCTCCTTGGAGCTCCCCATCACCAGGGCCGGATTAACAATGAGCCTGATGGAGCTACAGCTCCAGCCCCACTCTACAAATAGGCCCATTTTGTAGCTGAGGGCTGGGGCATTACAACGAGCCCAGTCCCGCGTCGCTAGCCCCCCGGAAACCAGAGATTTTGCCAGGCAAATCTGGACCATTTTCCTCATAGGATAACATGGGACCCGCTAATTCCGACCCCCACCCAGTTCCAATGGCTGCCAGTTCCCTCTCCTGCATCACAAATTGCTGGGCCTTCAATCTGATACCAGGATGGTCCATATAGGTTCATTGGTCCAGAGATATTGTGGATAAACCGATTTTTTCATTTCTGAAATGTAATTTCATGGCTGTTTATGTTGTTTGAGGGCAGATTTCTCTAGAACCAAATGGCCCTGTATCACGGGACCAAAATCAAGCCCATTCAAAGTTCTTCAATATGATACTGGTCTCATGTAAATTGGTTAGTTGGTTCCAAAGATATACCTGGTTGATTTTCTCTCCGCCTCACACCAGAAAATGCAGGGACTAGGCTGGTGTAAATGGGGCCAGCCCAGTCTCTGCATTTTCTGGTGTGAAAGGGGTATTATTTCAAATAGCCAGAACCTGCAGTGCTCTAAATACAGGCGGGCAGCCCCCTGCTCTCTGCCCGGCTGTTAAGGGCTTTAATTTCTGCCCGGCGGCAGTTGTCCCCCAGTTACTGCGAGCATGTATTAAGATAGAGTAATTTAGCTTCTTTATATATGTCAGTTTGAAATAAATCACTAGGCCTCATTTTAGTCAGCAGAAATGAAAATGGACTTCATGATGTTTTTCTAGTAGAGATAGAATCAGGAGACTTAAATAAATAAACTATGCATCATCAGTGACCTTTTAGATCGCGATGACCAGGTCGTTTACGATTGATATCAGTAACTTTTATGTGTTCAAAGATAAGCAGTAATGGACATTTCATTTCATTTCATGGACTATGGACAACAGAAAGCGAGTGACCATCATATTAACTCATTCGACCAAACAGATTTACAGAGTTGTCAAGAATGTCAATCATGGTACCGTCCTCCATCTGCTGGACAGACAGATGTCACTACAACAAAAAAAGATGTTATCTCTGTTATCCCTGAGGACCAATAATATATTGACATATATAATGATTTATGATGACCAACGCCTACAAACGCCTACAAATGTCTACAAATGTATATATCATCAAATATGTACGCCTTGTCTGTTAAATATTAATTATTAGATAACTGCTTTTCTTAGTGTATAAAACAGCCTGATTACTGGATTAAAGCCAGATATTGAATCAGATATCTCTAAGCGCTTATATTGAATAAATACACTTTGCCATCGTCTGACTCAAAGAGCCTTAATCTATTCTTATCATATGGGGCTCGTCCGGGATAGCGACCTCTGCTGACCCATGCTGACTGTCCAGACGCATCAAAAGGAGGGAGGAGAAAAAGCATTTACAGGTAAATATACATTTATATTTCCTTTTTATGGTGCTGGTACTTTGATGCGCCTGTTACAGTGTGGTCCGTGGTCTGTAGAGTCACTAGAGTTGAACCCGGTGAGTCATGGTTATGGTAGTGTGTATTTATATTTATAATTATTAAGGTATATTATAAACCATGCATGGTGGAACATTGTTAATATAATTGTTGGTCAATAAGTCACATGTTAATATGTTATAATATGAGAGAGATATTGGTTGTTCAATGCTTGATCATTTTTTTCCCCTTCAGCTATCTAATGTGCCATATGTTATAAAGTACAAAAAAAAATACTGTATCTGTATTAGCTTTTCTCTTGTCCAGTAAGTGCTTATAAACAAGACACTGTATGGGAGTGAAATTCTAGTTTAAGAATCTCTGCTTGTGATATTATGTAAGGAAGAGAGAGATAAAGTTGGCATATGGTTAAGTTGAAAGTGAGATATACAGAGTATAGTAGGTAACTTAGGTGAAATATAATGTGAGTAGACCTTTTGTGGCCACAGAAGGGGCTGGGGAGACATATATATTGGTCCCCCTGGTCAGAAGTATATCGAGACAGTGATAAGTGTAACGTGATTGATGGCTGGGGTTCTGTGTGTATAAGTCCAGCCGGGAAGCCTAGGGGTCTGTGTACGTGTATGACTAGGCAAGAATATTGAAAATTGTAGTGTTCTGTGAAGGGAGATTTTGGGGTGAGAAGGTACCCGTGTTGTTAGTGTTTGATATTTTTTTTGTGGAAGAAGTGAGATTTCTGTGTAGGATAAGGAATCCTGTGAAGGGAACGTGGTGTGCATTTGGTGTGTAGACAGGAAAATGGGAGGGAATAAGTCCAGACCTATCGATGGTACCGCAGTTGCTGTTATGATTGATAGGTATGGCAAAAGAAGTGTTAAATATTTAAAGCAGTGGCATGATATCACACAGGAGAAATCACAATTCCCTTTACAGGGATCATTTGATGCTAAAATCCTACAATGTCTTGAAAAGCACATACATGATAAGATAAAAATGAAAGATAGAATTAAGCATTTCAAAATACTCAATTTATGGAAACAGGAGAGGGTGAATTGGCAGCCTGCTGATTCTAACTGTGATGCTAGTTCTCAGCTGACCGCCCAATTCAACCCCCTCCTTATCCTGCAGGAGTTACACAAGCTCCCTCCACTCCATTGCATTACGTGTCATTGTATCCGTTCCAAGCTTTGCAAGAAGCTCAAACTGACATCAGCATGGCTGAGGAGGATACAATGCTAATGCGAAGATGGATTGCCACTGCCCCGGCAATGCCTACTACCACAGCAGCTGGTGCCACTGGAGGTTCTAGTACGGGACCCAGTGAGTCCAGCTGTGGTATTCAGAGTGCAAGTGCAGATGATACCATAGACACGTCCCAATTAAAATCTGACAGTAACAAGTTATATTCAGTAGCAGCAAGTATGTCACCATCTTTAACACCACTTTCTTCACCCTCATACAGTCAATTACCCAGCGCCCCTAATACGCCAGCCCTATGTAAGGAGGATGTGCAAGAAGCCTCCAAAGCGTCACCTATATTTGTCAATCGTAATGAAGCCTGTCTTCAAGTTAACAGTACCCCGAGAAGGATAGTGAAGTCCATCTGATCCCTAAGAAACTTGCCCACCTTTGATTACAGGATAATGTCAAATTCAGCTACCGCACAAGCAATTCTAAATACATCAAATCTTTTGATGGCTTTAGAAATTAAACAAACAAACATACGTGACAGAGATGAACAGTTGAGACAAGTTCCTGATCATCTTTGGACCTCGCACAAAGACGAAGTAGGGTTACTAAGGGATGTCAACCCGGTAATGGTTTTATTACAACCAGGCAGGTCACCACCCCGCATGGCACAATACCCTTTAAAACCTGAGGTTGCGGAAGGGGTATTTCAAACCATCCAAACATTTTTAAAACAAGGGGTACTGGTACCCTGTGTAAGCTTGGCCAATTGCCCAATATTTCCGATAAAAAAACGAGGAACAAATGGCACATACCGCATCATACAGGATTTGCGCACGCTAAACGCAGTAGTACAAGCATGTTACCCGGTTGTTCCTAACCCAGTCATAATTTTGACCCAAATACCTGCTGATGCCATATTCTTCACAGTAATAGATTTATGCTCAGCATTTTTTGCTATACCACTTCACCCAGATTTTCAATATCTCTTTGCATTTACGTATAAAGGGTTACAGTATACATGGACACGGATACCACAAGGATTTGTGAATAGCCCGAGTGAATTCAGTCAAGCATTACATTTGAAATTGCAAGGATGGTTTCCCCAACATAATTCAGTACTGGTGCAGTATGTCGATGACTTATTGTTGTGTTCACAGATGGAAGCTGAGTCCAAACAAGATTTAATATCATTACTGACCTATTTGGCGGATATAGGTCTGAAAGCCAGCAAGGACAAATTGCAGTTCTCGCAGAGAAGGGTGCAGTATCTAGGAATTTGTTTATCACATGGTCGCAGGCACGTATTGCCTTCTCGCACAGAGATAATCTGTAAAATGGCTTTACCTCACACTCAGAAGCAAGTGAGGACTTTTCTTGGGATGACTACATTCTGTAGGCAGTGGATACCAGGATATGCAATGATGGCCCTGCCACTACAGGAATTAGTCTCCTCAACAAAACCTGACCCAGTCATTCATGATGACAGTACTGAGCTTTCATTTTCCAGCTCTAGTTATATATTGCTAACTAATAACAATGCTGCGCCTGCAGCTCTGGTTATATGTTACTAACTAATACCAATACTGCACATGCAGCTCTGGTTATATGTTACTAACTAATAACAATACTGTGCATGTAGCTCTGGTTATATGTTACTAACTAATAACAATACTGCGCCTGCAACTCTGGTTATATGTTACTAACTAATAACAATACAGCACATGCAGCTCTGGTTATATGTTACTAAATAAATAATTATAATAATGAATGTACTATAATAAGCTTACATGCATTTGTAGTATGCTAGTTAAACAATATTAAATAAATATAATAATTAGTAATAACAATAATAATTGTAATAGTAATATTAATGAGAAATGTGTCTGCATCTCTCTGGTTATATATGATTAATAACATAATAATATTATAACTATTTGTATTAAGAAATGCACAGAGCACAGGATTCATACTTTACCTTGTATCCACTTATCTGCAAATGAGTGGCCTGTGCATGGGAGGCACTTATAATGACTTTGTGATGTCATATTGCTTATGATGTCATATTACTTGTGATGTCATAGTACATTTTTAATACATTAATTACAATACTGTGCATGTAGCTCAGGTTATGTTACTAACTAACAACAATACCGCGCCTGCAGCTCTGGTGGCATGTTACTTACTAATAACAATACTGTGCATGCAGCTTTGGTTACATGTTAGTAACTAATAACAATACTGTGCATGTAGCTCTGGTTATATATTACTAACTAATAACAATACTGCGCATACAGCTCTGGTTATATGTTACTAACTAATAACAATACTGCACATGTAGTTCTAGTTATATATTACTAACGCATAACAATACTGCACATGTAGCTCTAGTTATATATTGCTAACTAATAACAATACTGCGCCTACAGCTCTGGTTATATGTTACTAACTAATAACAATACCGCGCCTGCAGCTCTGGTTATATGTTACTAACTAATAACAATACCGCGCCTGCAGCTCTGGTTATATGTTACTAACTAATAACAATACTGCGCATGCAGCTCTGGTTATATGTTACTAACTAATAACAATACTGTGCATGTAGCTCTGGTTATATGTTACTAACTAATAACAATACTGTGCATGTAGCTCTGGTTATATGTTACTAACTAATAACAATACCGCGCCTGCAGCTCTGGTTATATGTTACTAACTAATAACAATACTGCGCATGCAGCTCTGGTTATATGTTACTAACTAATAACAATACTGTGCATGTAGCTCTGGTTATATGTTACTAACTAATAACAATACTGTGCATGTAGCTCTGGTTATATGTTACTAACTAATAACAATACTGCGCCTGCAGTTCTGGTTATATGTTACTAACTAATAACAATACCGCGCCTGCAGCTCTGGTTTTATGTTACTAACTAATAACAATACTGTGCATGTAGCTCTGGTTATATGTTACTAACTAATAACAATACTGCGCCTGCAGCTCTAGTTATATATTGCTAACTAATAACAATACTGCACATGCAGCTCTGGTTATATGTTACTAACTAGTAACAATACTGCACATGTAGCTCTAGTTATATATTGCTAACTAATAACAATGCTGCGCCTGCAGCTCTGGTTATATGTTACTAACTAATACCACTACTGCACATGCAGCTCTGGTTATATGTTACTAACTAATAACAATACTGTGCATGTAGCTCTGGTTATATGTTACTAACTAATAACAATACTGCGCCTGCAGCTCTGGTTATATGTTACTAACTAATAACAATACAGCACATGCAGCTCTGGTTATATGTTGCTAAATAAATAATTATAATAATGAATGTACTATAATAAGCATACATGCATTTGTAGTATGCTAGTTAAACAATATTAAATAAATATAATAATTAGTAATAACAATAATAATTGTAATAGTAATATTAATGAGAAATGTGTCTGCATCTCTCTGGTTATATATGATTAATAACATAATAATATTATAACTATTGGTATTAAGAAATGCACAGAGCACAGGATTCATACTTAACCTTGTATCCACTTATCTGCAAATGAGTGGCCTGTGCATGGGAGGCACTTATAATAACTTTGTGATGTCATATTGCTTATGATGTCATATTACTTGTGATGTCATAGTACATTTTTAATACATTAATTACAATACTGTGCATGTAGCTCAGGTTATGTTACTAACTAACAACAATACCGCGCCTGCAGCTCTGGTTTTATGTTACTAACTAATATTAATACTGTGCAAGTAGCTCTGGTTATATGTTACTAACTAATAACAATACTGCGCCTGCAGCTCTAGTTATATATTGCTAACTAATAACAATACTGCACATGCAGCTCTGGTTATATGTTACTAACTAGTAACAATACTGCACATGTAGCTCTAGTTATATATTGCTAACTAATAACAATGCTGCGCCTGCAGCTCTGGTTATATGTTACTAACTAATAACAATACTATGCATGTAGCTCTGGTTTTATGTTACTAACTAATAACAATACTGTGCATGTAGCTCTGGTTATATGTTACTAACTAATAACAATACTGCGCCTGCAGCTCTAGTTATATATTGCTAACTAATAACAATACTGCACATGCAGCTCTGGTTATATGTTACTAACTAGTAACAATACTGCACATGCAGCTCTGGTTATGTATTACTAACGCATAACAATACTGCACATGTAGCTCTAGTTATATATTGCTAACTAATAACAATACTGCGCCTGCAGCTCTGGTTATATGTTACTAACTAATAACAATACCGCGCCTGCAGCTCTGGTTTTATGTTACTAACTAATAACAATTCTGTGCATGTAGCTCTGGTTATATGTTACTAACTAATAACAATACTGCGCCTGCAGCTCTAGTTATATATTGCTAACTAATAACAATACTGCACATGCAGCTCTGGTTATATGTTACTAACTAGTAACAATACTGCACATGTAGCTCTAGTTATATATTGCTAACTAATAACAATACTGCGCCTGCAGCTCTGGTTATATGTTACTAACTAATAACAATACCGCGCCTGCAGCTCTGGTTTTATGTTACTAACTAATAACAATACTGTGCATGTAGCTCTGGTTATATGTTACTAACTAATAACAATACTGCGCCTGCAGCTCTAGTTATATATTGCTAACTAATAACAAAACTGCACATGCAGCTCTGGTTATATGTTACTAACTAGTAACAATACTGCTCATGTAGCTCTAGTTATATATTGCTAACTAATAACAATGCTGCGCCTGCAGCTCTGGTTATATGTTACTAACTAATACCAATACTGCACATGCAGCTCTGGTTATATGTTACTAACTAATAACAATACTGTGCATGTAGCTCTGGTTATATGTTACTAATTAATAACAATACTGCGCCTGCAGCTCTGGTTATATGTTACTAACTAATGCCAATACTGCACATGCAGCTCTGGTTATATGTTACTAACTAATAACAATACTGTGCATGTAGCTCTGGTTATATGTTACTAATTAATAACAATACAGCACATGCAGCTCTGGTTATATGTTACTAAATAAATAATTATAATAATGAATGTACTATAATAAGCATACATGCATTTGTAGTATGCTAGTTAAACAATATTAAATAAATATAATAATTAGTAATAACAATAATAATTGTAATAGTAATATTAATGAGAAATGTGTCTGCATCTCTCTGGTTATATATGATTAATAACATAATAATATTATAACTATTGGTATTAAGAAATGCACAGAGCACAGGATTCATACTTTACCTTGTATCCACTTATCTGCAAATGAGTGGCCTGTGCATAGGAGGCACTTATAATGACTTTGTGATGTCATATTGCTTATGATGTCATATTACTTGTGATGTCATAGTACATTTTTAATACATTAATTACAATACTGTGCATGTAGCTCAGGTTATGTTACTAACTAACAACAATACTGCGCATACAGCTCTGGTGGCATGTTACTTACTAATAACAATACTGTGCATGCAGCTTTGGTTACATGTTAGTAACTAATAACAATACTGTGCATGTAGCTATGGTTATATGTTACTAACTAATAACAATACTGCGCATACAGCTCTGGTTATATGTTACTAACTAATAACAATACTGCACATGTAGCTCTAGTTATATATTACTAACGCATAACAAAACTGCACATGTAGCTCTAGTTATATATTGCTAACTAATAACAATACTGCGCCTGCAGCTCTGGTTATATGTTACTAACTAATAAAAATACCGCGCCTGCAGCTCTGGTTATATGTTACTAACTAATAACAATACCGCGCCTGCAGCTCTGGTTATATGTTACTAACTAATAACAATACTGCGCATGCAGCTCTGGTTATATGTTACTAACTAATAACAATACTGTGCATGTAGCTCTGGTTATATGTTACTAACTACTAACAATACCGCGCCTGCAGCTCTGGTTTTATGTTACTAACTAATAACAATACTGTGCATGTAGCTCTGGTTATATGTTACTAACTAATAACAATACTGCGCCTGCAGCTCTAGTTATATATTGCTAACTAATAACAATACAGCACATGCAGCTCTGGTTATATGTTACTAAATAAATAATTATAATAATGAATGTACTATAATAAGCATACATGCATTTGTAGTATGCTAGATAAACAATATTAAATAAATATAATAATTAGTAATAACAATAATAATTGTAATAGTAATATTAATGAGAAATGTGTCTGCATCTCTCTGGTTATATATGATTAATAACATAATAATATTATAACTATTGGTATTAAGAAATGCACAGAGCACAGGATTCATACTTTACCTTGTATCCACTTATCTGCAAATGAGTGGCCTGTGCATGGGAGGCACTTATAATGACTTTGTGATGTCATATTGCTTATGATATCATATTACTTGTGATGTCATAGTACATTTTTAATACATTAATTACAATACTGTGCATGTAGCTCAGGTTATGTTACTAACTAACAACAATACTGCGCATACAGCTCTGGTGGCATGTTACTTACTAATAACAATACTGTGCATGCAGCTTTGGTTACATGTTAGTAACTAATAACAATACTGTGCATGTAGCTCTGGTTATATGTTACTAACTAATAACAATACTGCGCATACAGCTCTGGTTATATGTTACTAATTAATAACAATACTGCACATGTAGCTCTAGTTATATATTACTAACGCATAACAATACTGCACATGTAGCTCTAGTTATATATTGCTAATTAATAACAATACTGCGCCTACAGCTCTGGTTATATGTTACTAACTAATAACAATACCGGGCCTGCAGCTCTGGTTATATGTTACTAACTAATAACAATACCGCGCCTGCAGCTCTGGTTATATGTTACTAACTAATAACAATACTGCGCATGCAGCTCTGGTTATATGTTACTAACTAATAACAATACTGTGCATGTAGCTCTGGTTATATGTTACTAACTAATAACAATACTGTGCATGTAGCTCTGGTTATACGTTACTAACTAATAACAATACTGCGCCTGCAGCTCTGGTTATATGTTACTAACTAATAACAATACCGCGCCTGCAGCTCTGGTTTTATGTTACTAACTAATAACAATACTGTGCATGTAGCTCTGGTTATATGTTACTAACTAATAACAATACTGCGCCTGCAGATCTAGTTATATATTGCTAACTAATAACAATACTGCACATGCAGCTCTGGTTATATGTTACTAACTAGTAACAATACTGCACATGTAGCTCTAGTTATATATTGCTAACTAATAACAATGCTGCGCCTGCAGCTCTGGTTATATGTTACTAACTAATACCACTACTGCACATGCAGCTCTGGTTATATGTTACTAACTAACAACAATACTGTGCATGTAGCTCTGGTTATATGTTACTAACTAATAACAATACTGTGCCTGCAGCTCTGATTATATGTTACTAACTAATAACAATACAGCACATGCAGCTCTGGTTATATGTTACTAAATAAATAATTATAATAATGAATGTACTATAATAAGCATACATGCATTTGTAGTATGCTAGTTAAACAATATTAAATAAATATAATAATTAGTAATAACAATAATAATTGTAATAGTAATATTAATGAGAAATGTGTCTGCATCTCTCTGGTTATATATGATTAATAACATAATAATATTATAACTATTGGTATTAAGAAATGCACAGAGCACAGGATTCATACTTTGCCTTGTATCCACTTATCTGCAAATGAGTGGCCTGTGCATGTGAGGCACTTATAATGACTTTGTGATGTCATATTGCTTATAATGTCATATTACTTGTGATGTCATAGTACATTTTTAATACATTATTACAATACTGTGCATGTAGCTCAGGTTATGTTACTAACTAACAACAATACTGCGCATACAGCTCTGGTGGCATGTTACTTACTAATAACAATACTGTGCATGCAGCTTTGGTTACATGTTAGTAACTAATAACAATACTGTGCATGTAGCTCTGGTTATATGTTACTAACTAATAACAATACTGCGCATACAGCTCTGGTTATATGTTACTAACTAATAACAATACTGCACATGTAGCTCTAGTTATATATTGCTAACTAATAACAATACTACGCCTGCAGCTCTGGTTATATTTTACTAACTAATAACAATACCGCGCCTGCAGCTCTGGTTATATGTTACTAACTAATAACAATACCACGCCTGCAGCTCTGGTTATATGTTACTAACTAATAACAATACTGCGCATGTAGCTCTGGTTATATGTTACTAACTAATAACAATACTGTGCATGCAGCTCTGGTTATATGTTACTAACTAATAACAATACTGTGCATGTAGCTCTGGTTATATGTTACTAACTAATAACAATACTGTGCATGTAGCTCTGGTTATATGTTACTAACTAATAACAATACTGCACATGCAGCTCTGGTTATATGTTACTAACTAATAACAATACCACGCCTGCAGCTCTGGTTATATGTTACTAACTAATAACAATACTGTGCATGTAGCTCTGGTTATATGTTACTAACTAATAACAATACTGCGCCTGCAGCTCTAGTTATATATTGCTAACTAGTAACAATACTGCACATGCAGCTCTGGTTATATGTTACTAACTAATAATAATACTGCACATGTAGCTCTAGTTATATATTGCTAACTAATAACAATACTGTGCCTGCAGCTCTGGTTATATGTTACTAACTAATAACAATACCGCGCCTGCAGCTCTGGTTTTATGTTACTAACTAATAACAATACTGTGCATGTAGCTCTGGTTATATGTTACTAACTAATAACAATACTGCGCCTGCAGCTCTGGTTATATGTTACTAACTAATAACAATACAGCACATGCAGCTCTGGTTATATGTTACTAAATAAATAATTATAATAATGAATGTACTATAATAAGCATACATGCATATGCAGTATGCTAGTTAAACAATATTAAATAAATATAATAATTAGTAATAACAATAATAATTGTAATAGTAATATTAATGAGAAATGTGTCTGCATCTCTCTGGTTATATATGATTAATAATATAATAATATTATAACTATTGGTATTAAGAAATGCACAGAGCACAGGATTCATACTTTACCTTGTATCCACTTATCTGCAAATGAGTGGCCTGTGCATGGGAGGCACTTATAATGACTTTGTGATGTCATATTGCTTATGATGTCATATTACTTGTGATGTCATAGTACATTTTTAATACATTAATTACAATACTGTGCATGTAGCTCAGGTTATGTTACTAACTAACATCAATACCGCGCCTGCAGCTCTGGTGGCATGTTACTTACTAATAACAATACTGTGCATGCAGCTTTGGTTACATGTTAGTAACTAATAACAATACTGTGCATGTAGCTCTGGTTATATGTTACTAACTAATAACAATACTGCTCATACAGCTCTGGTTATATGTTACTAACTAATAACAATACTGCACATGTAGCTCTAGTTATATATTACTAACGCATAACAATACTGCACATGTAGCTCTAGTTATATATTGCTAACTAATAACAATACTGCGCCTACAGCTCTGGTTATATGTTACTAACTAATAACAATACCGCGCCTGCAGCTCTGGTTATATGTTACTAACTAATAACAATACCGCGCCTGCAGCTCTGGTTATATGTTACTAACTAATAACAATACTGCGCATGCAGCTCTGGTTATATGTTACTAACTAATAACAATACTGTGCATGTAGCTCTGGTTATATGTTACTAACTAATAACAATACTGTGCATGTAGCTCTGGTTATATGTTACTAACTAATAACAATACTGCGCCTGCAGTTCTGGTGATATGTTACTAACTAATAACAATACCGCGCCTGCAGCTCTGGTTTTATGTTACTAACTAATAACAATACTGTGCATGTAGCTCTGGTTATATGTTACTAACTAATAACAATACTGCGCCTGCAGCTCTAGTTATATATTGCTAACTAATAACAATACTGCACATGCAGCTCTGGTTATATGTTACTAACTAGTAACAATACTGCATATGTAGCTCTAGTTATATATTGCTAACTAATAACAATGCTGCGCCTGCAGCTCTGGTTATATGTTACTAACTAATACCACTACTGCACATGCAGCTCTGGTTATATGTTACTAACTAATAACAATACTGTGCATGTAGCTCTGGTTATATGTTACTAACTAATAACAATACTGCGCCTGCAGCTCTGGTTATATGTTACTAACTAATAACAATACAGCACATGCAGCTCTGGTTATATGTTACTAAATAAATAATTATAATAATGAATGTACTATAATAAGCATACATGCATTTGTAGTATGCTAGTTAAACAATATTAAATAAATATAATAATTAGTAATAACAATAATAATTGTAATAGTAATATTAATGAGAAATGTGTCTGCATCTCTCTGGTTATATATGATTAATAACATAATAATATTATAACTATTGGTATTAAGAAATGCACAGAGCACAGGATTCATACTTAACCTTGTATCCACTTATCTGCAAATGAGTGGCCTGTGCATGGGAGGCACTTATAATAACTTTGTGATGTCATATTGCTTATGATGTCATATTACTTGTGATGTCATAGTACATTTTTAATACATTAATTACAATACTGTGCATGTAGCTCAGGTTATGTTACTAACTAACAACAATACCGCGCCTGCAGCTCTGGTTTTATGTTACTAACTAATATTAATACTGTGCAAGTAGCTCTGGTTATATGTTACTAACTAATAACAATACTGCGCCTGCAGCTCTAGTTATATATTGCTAACTAATAACAATACTGCACATGCAGCTCTGGTTATATGTTACTAACTAGTAACAATACTGCACATGTAGCTCTAGTTATATATTGCTAACTAATAACAATGCTGCGCCTGCAGCTCTGGTTATATGTTACTAATAACAATACTGTGCATGTAGCTCTGGTTTTATGTTACTAACTAATAACAATACTGTGCATGTAGCTCTGGTTATATGTTACTAACTAATAACAATACTGCGCCTGCAGCTCTAGTTATATATTGCTAACTAATAACAATACTGCACATGCAGCTCTGGTTATATGTTACTAACTAGTAACAATACTGCACATGCAGCTCTGGTTATGTATTACTAACGCATAACAATACTGCACATGTAGCTCTAGTTATATATTGCTAACTTATAACAATACTGCGCCTGCAGCTCTGGTTATATGTTACTAACTAATAACAATACCGCGCCTGCAGCTCTGGTTTTATGTTACTAACTAATAACAATTCTGTGCATGTAGCTCTGGTTATATGTTACTAACTAATAACAATACTGCGCCTGCAGCTCTAGTTATATATTGCTAACTAATAACAATACTGCACATGCAGCTCTGGTTATATGTTACTAACTAATAACAATACCGCGCCTGCAGCTCTGGTTTTATGTTACTAACTAATAACAATACTGTGCATGTAGCTCTGGTTATATGCTACTAATTAATAACAATACAGCACATGCAGCTCTGGTTATATGTTACTAAATAAATAATTATAATAATGAATGTACTATAATAAGCATACATGCATTTGTAGTATGCTAGTTAAACAATATTAAATAAATATAATAATTAGTAATAACAATAATAATTGTAATAGTAATATTAATGAGAAATGTGTCTGCATCTCTCTGGTTATATATGATTAATAACATAATAATATTATAACTATTGGTATTAAGAAATGCACAGAGCACAGGATTCATACTTTACCTTGTATCCACTTATCTGCAAATGAGTGGCCTGTGCATGGGAGGCACTTATAATGACTTTGTGATGTCATATTGCTTATGATGTCATATTACTTGTGATGTCATAGTACATTTTTAATACATTAATTACAATACTGTGCATGTAGCTCAGGTTATGTTACTAACTAACATCAATACCGCGCCTGCAGCTCTGGTGGCATGTTACTTACTAATAACAATACTGTGCATGCAGCTTTGGTTACATGTTAGTAACTAATAACAATACTGTGCATGTAGCTCTGGTTATATGTTACTAACTAATAACAATACTGCTCATACAGCTCTGGTTATATGTTACTAACTAATAACAATACTGCACATGTAGCTCTAGTTATATATTACTAACGCATAACAATACTGCACATGTAGCTCTAGTTATATATTGCTAACTAATAACAATACTGCGCCTACAGCTCTGGTTATATGTTACTAACTAATAACAATACCGCGCCTGCAGCTCTGGTTATATGTTACTAACTAATAACAATACCGCGCCTGCAGCTCTGGTTATATGTTACTAACTAATAACAATACTGCGCATGCAGCTCTGGTTATATGTTACTAACTAATAACAATACTGTGCATGTAGCTCTGGTTATATGTTACTAACTAATAACAATACTGTGCATGTAGCTCTGGTTATATGTTACTAACTAATAACAATACTGCGCCTGCAGTTCTGGTGATATGTTACTAACTAATAACAATACCGCGCCTGCAGCTCTGGTTTTATGTTACTAACTAATAACAATACTGTGCATGTAGCTCTGGTTATATGTTACTAACTAATAACAATACTGCGCCTGCAGCTCTAGTTATATATTGCTAACTAATAACAATACTGCACATGCAGCTCTGGTTATATGTTACTAACTAGTAACAATACTGCATATGTAGCTCTAGTTATATATTGCTAACTAATAACAATGCTGCGCCTGCAGCTCTGGTTATATGTTACTAACTAATACCACTACTGCACATGCAGCTCTGGTTATATGTTACTAACTAATAACAATACTGTGCATGTAGCTCTGGTTATATGTTACTAACTAATAACAATACTGCGCCTGCAGCTCTGGTTATATGTTACTAACTAATAACAATACAGCACATGCAGCTCTGGTTATATGTTACTAAATAAATAATTATAATAATGAATGTACTATAATAAGCATACATGCATTTGTAGTATGCTAGTTAAACAATATTAAATAAATATAATAATTAGTAATAACAATAATAATTGTAATAGTAATATTAATGAGAAATGTGTCTGCATCTCTCTGGTTATATATGATTAATAACATAATAATATTATAACTATTGGTATTAAGAAATGCACAGAGCACAGGATTCATACTTAACCTTGTATCCACTTATCTGCAAATGAGTGGCCTGTGCATGGGAGGCACTTATAATAACTTTGTGATGTCATATTGCTTATGATGTCATATTACTTGTGATGTCATAGTACATTTTTAATACATTAATTACAATACTGTGCATGTAGCTCAGGTTATGTTACTAACTAACAACAATACCGCGCCTGCAGCTCTGGTTTTATGTTACTAACTAATATTAATACTGTGCAAGTAGCTCTGGTTATATGTTACTAACTAATAACAATACTGCACCTGCAGCTCTAGTTATATATTGCTAACTAATAACAATACTGCACATGCAGCTCTGGTTATATATTGCTAACTAATAACAATGCTGCGCCTGCAGCTCTGGTTATATGTTACTAATAACAATACTGTGCATGTAGCTCTGGTTTTATGTTACTAACTAATAACAATACTGTGCATGTAGCTCTGGTTATATGTTACTAACTAATAACAATACTGCGCCTGCAGCTCTAGTTATATATTGCTAACTAATAACAATACTGCACATGCAGCTCTGGTTATATGTTACTAACTAGTAACAATACTGCACATGCAGCTCTGGTTATGTATTACTAACGCATAACAATACTGCACATGTAGCTCTAGTTATATATTGCTAACTTATAACAATACTGCGCCTGCAGCTCTGGTTATATGTTACTAACTAATAACAATACCGCGCCTGCAGCTCTGGTTTTATGTTACTAACTAATAACAATTCTGTGCATGTAGCTCTGGTTATATGTTACTAACTAATAACAATACTGCGCCTGCAGCTCTAGTTATATATTGCTAACTAATAACAATACTGCACATGCAGCTCTGGTTATATGTTACTAACTAATAACAATACCGCGCCTGCAGCTCTGGTTTTATGTTACTAACTAATAACAATACTGTGCATGTAGCTCTGGTTATATGCTACTAATTAATAACAATACAGCACATGCAGCTCTGGTTATATGTTACTAAATAAATAATTATAATAATGAATGTACTATAATAAGCATACATGCATTTGTAGTATGCTAGTTAAACAATATTAAATAAATATAATAATTAGTAATAACAATAATAATTGTAATAGTAATATTAATGAGAAATGTGTCTGCATCTCTCTGGTTATATATGATTAATAACATAATAATATTATAACTATTGGTATTAAGAAATGCACAGAGCACAGGATTCATACTTTACCTTGTATCCACTTATCTGCAAATGAGTGGCCTGTGCATGGGAGGCACTTATAATGACTTTGTGATGTCATATTGCTTATGATGTCATATTACTTGTGATGTCATAGTACATTTTTAATACATTAATTACAATACTGTGCATGTAGCTCAGGTTATGTTACTAACTAACAACAATACTGCGCATACAGCTCTGGTGGCATGTTACTTACTAATAACAATACTGTGCATGCAGCTTTGGTTACATGTTAGTAACTAATAACAATACTGTGCATGTAGCTATGGTTATATGTTACTAACTAATAACAATACTGCGCATACAGCTCTGGTTATATGTTACTAACTAATAACAATACTGCACATGTAGCTCTAGTTATATATTACTAACGCATAACAAAACTGCACATGTAGCTCTAGTTATATATTGCTAACTAATAACAATACTGCGCCTGCAGCTCTGGTTATATGTTACTAACTAATAAAAATACCGCGCCTGCAGCTCTGGTTATATGTTACTAACTAATAACAATACCGCGCCAGCAGCTCTGGTTATATGTTACTAACTAATAACAATACTGCGCATGCAGCTCTGGTTATATGTTACTAACTAATAACAATACTGCGCATACAGCTCTGGTTATATGTTACTAACTAATAACAATACTGCACATGTAGCTCTAGTTATATATTACTAACGCATAACAATACTGCACATGTAGCTCTAGTTATATATTGCTAACTAATAACAATACTGCGCCTAAAGCTCTGGTTATATGTTACTAACTAATAACAATACCGCGCCTGCAGCTCTGGTTATATGTTACTAACTAATAACAATACCGCGCCTGCAGCTCTAGTTATATATTGCTAACTAATAACAAAACTGCACATGCAGCTCTGGTTATATGTTACTAACTAGTAACAATACTGCTCATGTAGATCTAGTTATATATTGCTAACTAATAACAATGCTGCGCCTGCAGCTCTGGTTATATGTTACTAACTAATACCAATACTGCACATGCAGCTCTGGTTATATGTTACTAACTAATAACAATACTGTGCATGTAGCTCTGGTTATATGTTACTAATTAATAACAATACTGCGCCTGCAGCTCTGGTTATATGTTACTAACTAATGCCAATACTGCACATGCAGCTCTGGTTATATGTTACTAACTAATAACAATACTGTGCATGTAGCTCTGGTTATATGTTACTAATTAATAACAATACAGCACATGCAGCTCTGGTTATATGTTACTAAATAAATAATTATAATAATGAATGTACTATAATAAGCATACATGCATTTGTAGTATGCTAGTTAAACAATATTAAATAAATATAATAATTAGTAATAACAATAATAATTGTAATAGTAATATTAATGAGAAATGTGTCTGCATCTCTCTGGTTATATATGATTAATAATATAATAATATTATAACTATTGGTATTAAGAAATGCACAGAGCACAGGATTCATACTTTACCTTGTATCCACTTATCTGCAAATGAGTGGCCTGTGCATGGGAGGCACTTATAATGACTTTGTGATGTCATATTGCTTATGATGTCATATTACTTGTGATGTCATAGTACATTTTTAATACATTAATTACAATACTGTGCATGTAGCTCAGGTTATGTTACTAACTAACAACAATACCGCGCCTGCAGCTCTGGTGGCATGTTACTTACTAATAACAATACTGTGCATGCAGCTTTGGTTACATGTTAGTAACTAATAACAATACTGTGCATGTAGCTCTGGTTATATATTACTAACTAATAACAATACTGCGCATACAGCTCTGGTTATATGTTACTAACTAATAACAATACTGCACATGTAGCTCTAGTTATATATTACTAACGCATAACAATACTGCACATGTAGCTCTAGTTATATATTGCTAACTAATAACAATACTGCGCCTACAGCTCTGGTTATATGTTACTAACTAATAACAATACCGCGCCTGCAGCTCTGGTTATATGTTACTAACTAATAACAATACCGCGCCTGCAGCTCTGGTTATATGTTACTAACTAATAACAATACTGCGCATGCAGCTCTGGTTATATGTTACTAACTAATAACAATACTGTGCATGTAGCTCTGGTTATATGTTACTAACTAATAACAATACTGTGCATGTAGCTCTGGTTATATGTTACTAACTAATAACAATACTGCGCCTGCAGTTCTGGTTATATGTTACTAACTAATAACAATACCGCGCCTGCAGCTCTGGTTTTATGTTACTAACTAATAACAATACTGTGCATGTAGCTCTGGTTATATGTTACTAACTAATAACAATACTGCGCCTGCAGCTCTAGTTATATATTGCTAACTAATAACAATACTGCACATGCAGCTCTGGTTATATGTTACTAACTAGTAACAATACTGCACATGTAGCTCTAGTTATATATTGCTAACTAATAACAATGCTGCGCCTGCAGCTCTGGTTATATGTTACTAACTAATACCACTACTGCACATGCAGCTCTGGTTATATGTTACTAACTAATAACAATACTGTGCATGTAGCTCTGGTTATATGTTACTAACTAATAACAATACTGCGCCTGCAGCTCTGGTTATATGTTACTAACTAATAACAATACAGCACATGCAGCTCTGGTTATATGTTACTAAATAAATAATTATAATAATGAATGTACTATAATAAGCATACATGCATTTGTAGTATGCTAGTTAAACAATATTAAATAAATATAATAATTAGTAATAACAATAATAATTGTAATACTAATATTAATGAGAAATGTGTCTGCATCTCTCTGGTTATATATGATTAATAACATAATAATATTATAACTATTGGTATTAAGAAATGCACAGAGCACAGGATTCATACTTAACCTTGTATCCACTTATCTGCAAATGAGTGGCCTGTGCATGGGAGGCACTTATAATAACTTTGTGATGTCATATTGCTTATGATGTCATATTACTTGTGATGTCATAGTACATTTTTAATACATTAATTACAATACTGTGCATGTAGCTCAGGTTATGTTACTAACTAACAACAATACCGCGCCTGCAGCTCTGGTTTTATGTTACTAACTAATATTAATACTGTGCAAGTAGCTCTGGTTATATGTTACTAACTAATAACAATACTGTGCCTGCAGCTCTAGTTATATATTGCTAACTAATAACAATACTGCACATGCAGCTCTGGTTATATGTTACTAACTAGTAACAATACTGCACATGTAGCTCTAGTTATATATTGCTAACTAATAACAATGCTGCGCCTGCAGCTCTGGTTATATGTTACTAACTAATAACAATACTGTGCATGTAGCTCTGGTTTTATGTTACTAACTAATAACAATACTGTGCATGTAGCTCTGGTTATATGTTACTAACTAATAACAATACTGCGCCTGCAGCTCTAGTTATATATTGCTAACTAATAACAATACTGCACATGCAGCTCTGGTTATATGTTACTAACTAGTAACAATACTGCACATGCAGCTCTGGTTATGTATTACTAACGCATAACAACACTGCACATGTAGCTCTAGTTATATATTGCTAACTAATAACAATACTGCGCCTGCAGCTCTGGTTATATGTTACTAACTAATAACAATACTGCGCATTCAGCTCTGGTTATATGTTACTAACTAATAACAATACTGCGCATACAGCTCTGGTTATATGTTACTAACTAATAACAATACTGCACATGTAGCTCTAGTTATATATTACTAACGCATAACAATACTGCACATGTAGCTCTAGTTATATATTGCTAACTAATAACAATACTGCGCCTACAGCTCTGGTTATATGTTACTAACTAATAACAATACTGCGCATGCAGCTCTGGTTATATGTTACTAACTAATAACAATACTGTGCATGTAGCTCTGGTTATATGTTACTAACTAATAACAATACTGTGCATGTAGCTCTGGTTATATGTTACTAACTAATAACAATACTGCGCCTGCAGTTCTGGTTATATGTTACTAACTAATAACAATACCGCGCCTGCAGCTCTGGTTTTATGTTACTAACTAATAACAATACTGTGCATGTAGCTCTGGTTATATGTTACTAACTAATAACAATACTGCGCCTGCAGCTCTAGTTATATATTGCTAACTAATAACAATACTGCACATGCAGCTCTGGTTATATGTTACTAACTAGTAACAATACTGCACATGTAGCTCTAGTTATATATTGCTAACTAATAACAATGCTGCGCCTGCAGCTCTGGTTATATGTTACTAACTAATACCACTACTGCACATGCAGCTCTGGTTATATGTTACTAACTAATAACAATACTGTGCATGTAGCTCTGGTTATATGTTACTAACTAATAACAATACTGCGCCTGCAGCTCTGGTTATATGTTACTAACTAATAACAATACAGCACATGCAGCTCTGGTTATATGTTACTAAATAAATAATTATAATAATGAATGTACTATAATAAGCATACATGCATTTGTAGTATGCTAGTTAAACAATATTAAATAAATATAATAATTAGTAATAACAATAATAATTGTAATAGTAATATTAATGAGAAATGTGTCTGCATCTCTCTGGTTATATATGATTAATAACATAATAATATTATAACTATTGGTATTAAGAAATGCACAGAGCACAGGATTCATACTTAACCTTGTATCCACTTATCTGCAAATGAGTGGCCTGTGCATGGGAGGCACTTATAATAACTTTGTGATGTCATATTGCTTATGATGTCATATTACTTGTGATGTCATAGTACATTTTTAATACATTAATTACAATACTGTGCATGTAGCTCAGGTTATGTTACTAACTAACAACAATACCGCGCCTGCAGCTCTGGTTTTATGTTACTAACTAATATTAATACTGTGCAAGTAGCTCTGGTTATATGTTACTAACTAATAACAATACTGCACCTGCAGCTCTAGTTATATATTGCTAACTAATAACAATACTGCACATGCAGCTCTGGTTATATGTTACTAACTAGTAACAATACTGCACATGTAGCTCTAGTTATATATTGCTAACTAATAACAATGCTGCGCCTGCAGCTCTGGTTATATGTTACTAACTAATAACAATACTGTGCATGTAGCTCTGGTTTTATGTTACTAACTAATAACAATACTGTGCATGTAGCTCTGGTTATATGTTACTAACTAATAACAATACTGCGCCTGCAGCTCTAGTTATATATTGCTAACTAATAACAATACTGCACATGCAGCTCTGGTTATATGTTACTAACTAGTAACAATACTGCACATGCAGCTCTGGTTATGTATTACTAACGCATAACAACACTGCACATGTAGCTCTAGTTATATATTGCTAACTAATAACAATACTGCGCCTGCAGCTCTGGTTATATGTTACTAACTAATAAAAATACCGCGCCTGCAGCTCTGGTTATATGTTACTAACTAATAACAATACCGCGCCTGCAGCTCTGGTTATATGTTACTAACTAATAACAATACTGCGCATGCAGCTCTGGTTATATGTTACTAACTAATAACAATACTGTGCATGTAGCTCTGGTTATATGTTACTAACTACTAACAATACCGCGCCTGCAGCTCTGGTTTTATGTTACTAACTAATAACAATACTGTGCATGTAGCTCTGGTTATATGTTACTAACTAATAACAATACTGCGCCTGCAGCTCTAGTTATATATTGCTAACTAATAACAATACTGCACATGCAGCTCTGGTTATATGTTACTAACTAGTAACAATACTGCACATGTAGCTCTAGTTATATATTGCTAACTAATAACAATGCTGCGCCTGCAGCTCTGGTTATATGTTACTAACTAATACCACTACTGCACATGCAGCTCTGGTTATATGTTACTAACTAATAACAATACTGTGCATGTAGCTCTGGTTATATGTTACTAACTAATAACAATACTGCGCCTGCAGCTCTGGTTATATGTTACTAACTAATAACAATACAGCACATGCAGCTCTGGTTATATGTTACTAAATAAATAATTATAATAATGAATGTACTATAATAAGCATACATGCATTTGTAGTATGCTAGTTAAACAATATTAAATAAATATAATAATTAGTAATAACAATAATAATTGTAATAGTAATATTAATGAGAAATGTGTCTGCATCTCTCTGGTTATATATGATTAATAACATAATAATATTATAACTATTGGTATTAAGAAATGCACAGAGCACAGGATTCATACTTAACCTTGTATCCACTTATCTGCAAATGAGTGGCCTGTGCATGGGAGGCACTTATAATAACTTTGTGATGTCATATTGCTTATGATGTCATATTACTTGTGATGTCATAGTACATTTTTAATACATTAATTACAATACTGTGCATGTAGCTCAGGTTATGTTACTAACTAACAACAATACCGCGTCTGCAGCTCTGGTTTTATGTTACTAACTAATATTAATACTGTGCAAGTAGCTCTGGTTATATGTTACTAACTAATAACAATACTGCACCTGCAGCTCTAGTTATATATTGCTAACTAATAACAATACTGCACATGCAGCTCTGGTTATATGTTACTAACTAGTAACAATACTGCACATGTAGCTCTAGTTATATATTGCTAACTAATAACAATGCTGCGCCTGCAGCTCTGGTTATATGTTACTAACTAATAACAATACTGTGCATGTAGCTCTGGTTTTATGTTACTAACTAATAACAATACTGTGCATGTAGCTCTGGTTATATGTTACTAACTAATAACAATACTGCGCCTGCAGCTCTAGTTATATATTGCTAACTAATAACAATACTGCACATGCAGCTCTGGTTATATGTTACTAACTAGTAACAATACTGCACATGCAGCTCTGGTTATGTATTACTAACGCATAACAACACTGCACATGTAGCTCTAGTTATATATTGCTAACTAATAACAATACTGCGCCTGCAGCTCTGGTTATATGTTACTAACTAATAACAATACCGCGCCTGCAGCTCTGGTTTTATGTTACTAACTAATAACAATTCTGTGCATGTAGCTCTGGTTATATGTTACTAACTAATAACAATACTGCGCCTGCAGCTCTAGTTATATATTGCTAACTAATAACAATACTGCACTTGCAGCTCTGGTTATATGTTACTAACTAATAACAATACCGCGCCTGCAGCTCTGGTTTTATGTTACTAACTAATAACAATACTGTGCATGTAGCTCTGGTTATATGTTACTAATTAATAACAATACAGCACATGCAGCTCTGGTTATATGTTACTAAATAAATAATTATAATAATGAATGTACTATAATAAGCATACATGCATTTGTAGTATGCTAGTTAAACAATATTAAATAAATATAATAATTAGTAATAACAATAATAATTGTAATAGTAATATTAATGAGAAATGTGTCTGCATCTCTCTGGTTATATATGATTAATAACATAATAATATTATAACTATTGGTATTAAGAAATGCACAGAGCACAGGATTCATACTTTACCTTGTATCCACTTATCTGCAAATGAGTGGCCTGTGCATGGGAGGCACTTATAATGACTTTGTGATGTCATATTGCTTATGATGTCATATTACTTGTGATGTCATAGTACATTTTTAATACATTAATTACAATACTGTGCATGTGGCTCAGGTTATGTTACTAACTAACAACAATACTGCGCATACAGCTCTGGTGGCATGTTACTTACTAATAACAATACTGTGCATGCAGCTTTGGTTACATGTTAGTAACTAATAACAATACTGTGCATGTAGCTATGGTTATATGTTACTAACTAATAACAATACTGCGCCTGCAGTTCTGGTTGTATGTTACTAACTAATAACAATACCGCGCCTGCAGCTCTGGTTTTATGTTACTAACTAATAACAATACTGTGCATGTAGCTCTGGTTATATGTTACTAACTAATAACAATACTGCGCCTGCAGCTCTAGTTATATATTGCTAACTAATAACAATACTGCACATGCAGCTCTGGTTATATGTTACTAACTAGTAACAATACTGCACATGTAGCTCTAGTTATATATTGCTAACTAATAACAATGCTGCGCCTGCAGCTCTGGTTATATGTTACTAACTAATACCACTACTGCACATGCAGCTCGGGTTATATGTTACTAACTAATAACAATACTGCGCCTGCAGCTCTGGTTATATGTTACTAACTAATAACAATACAGCACATGCAGCTCTGGTTATATGTTACTAAATAAATAATTATAATAATGAATGTACTATAATAAGCATACATGCATTTGTAGTATGCTAGTTAAACAATATTAAATAAATATAATAATTAGTAATAACAATAATAATTGTAATAGTAATATTAATGAGAAATGTGTCTGCATCTCTCTGGTTATATATGATTAATAACATAATAATATTATAACTATTGGTATTAAGAAATGCACAGAGCACAGGATTCATACTTAACCTTGTATCCACTTATCTGCAAATGAGTGGCCTGTGCATGGGAGGCACTTATAATAACTTTGTGATGTCATATTACTTGTGATGTCATAGTACATTTTTAATACATTAATTACAATACTGTGCATGTAGCTCAGGTTATGTTACTAACTAACAACAATACCGCGCCTGCAGCTCTGGTTTTATGTTACTAACTAATATTAATACTGTGCAAGTAGCTCTGGTTATATGTTACTAACTAATAACAATACTGCGCCTGCAGCTCTAGTTATATATTGCTAACTAATAACAATACTGCACATGCAGCTCTGGTTATATGTTACTAACTAGTAACAATACCCCCTTCACGACATTTGACGTATATATACGTCATGGTCGGGAAGTACTTCCCGACACATGACGTATATATACGTCATGACTTCTAACTGTCACTGCGTCTAGAGACGCAGTGACAGTTAGGTGATGTCTGCTGTCCCTGACAGCAGACATCCCCCCTCGTCGCCCAGGGGGGGCAGGGGTGCCCCCCCCGGTCGGCGATCGCTGTGATTGGCTGTTCAAATCTGAACAGTCAATCACAGCGTTTCCTGTGTTACCGGCGGCTAAGCCGCTCGGTAACACAGAAAACGGTGGTGATCTGTGCAGCACCGATCACCACCGATATGCAGCCCCCCCCCTCCCACCCGCCGGGCACTCACCCGGCAGCGGCAGCAGCTCCCCCGGCTCCCCCGGTGCGCACGCAGCGCTGCCCTCCTCCCCCCTCCCCCCCGCAGCAGCAGCAGCAGCAGCAGCATCATGCTGCTAGAAAAGTTAAAATAAAATAAAAAAGAAGTATTGCAAATGTATATGTATATATATATATATATATATATATATATATATATATGTATATATATATATATATATATATATATATACACACACACATATATATATATATATATATATATATATATGTGTGTGTATATATATGTATATATACAGATGGGGCCGGGCTCATCTTTGCAGGGGATGGCGATGGCGTCGCCATCGCCATTCCCTGCTCCCGCGCCATCTGTGTGTCGGAAGGGGACGCGCGCGCACGAGGTGCGCGCGCGTCCCCTTCCGACGGTGCTGCCCTCTGTCGCCCGGTGCCCACACCGGGCGCCCGCACCCCCCCACAGCCTCCTCGGGTCCCCCCAGCCCCCCTCGAGCGGGAGGCGGACAGTATTGTGTCCGCCCGGCCGCCCGGATACTGAGACGCGCGTGCGTGGGGGACGCACGCGCGTCTCAGTCAGATGGCGCGCCGTGTTGCTGGCGGATCGCCAGCAGCATGCTGCTGGCGATTCGCCAGCAAGCATAAGGCCTGCGCTATCTGTATATATATATATATATATACACACACATATATATATATATATATGTGTGTGTGTGTGTGTGTGTGTGTGTGTATACCGCACCGATCACCAACGATCGCCAGCCCCCCCCCCCTCCCACCCGGCAGCCCCCCTCCCTCCCACCCACCCGGCTGCCGCAGCGCCAGCACCCCTCCCACCCCCCCGCCAGCCGCAGCGCCAGCCCCCCTCCCAAAGCTGGTGACCAAAATGGGGTCACTTGTGGGGGGGTTCCACTGTATTGGTGCTTCGGGGGTCTTGCTAATGCGACATAGCACCCACCATTCATTCCACCACCAAAAATCACTCCTTCCCTTCTGAGTCCTGCCATGCACCCAACTGGTATTTTTTGGTCACATGTGAGGCATTGCCGTACTCGGGAGAAATTGGGGCACAGATTTTGGGGTGCTTTGTCTCCTTCATTCCTTGTGAAAATTAAAAATTTTGAGCCAGAACTGCATTTTTGTGTAAAAAATTAAATTTGTTTACACAAAAATGCAGATCTGGCTCAAAATTTTTCATTTTCACAAGGAATGAAGGAGACAAAGCACCCCAAAATCTGTGCCCCAATTTCTCCCGGGTACGGCAATGCCTCACATGTGACCAAAAAATACCAGTTGGGTGCATGGCAGGACTCAGAAGGGAAGGAGTGATTTTTGGATTTTGCAGCACAGATTCTGGTTGAATGACCCCCGAAACACCCATACAGTGGAACCCCCCCACAAGTGACCCCATTTTGCAAACTACACCCCTCAGGGAATTCATCTAGGGGTATAGAGTACATTTCAAACCCCCCGAGGTTTCACCAATTTTGATACAACTGAGCTGTGAAAATGAAAAATTAATTTTTTTAATTTTCACTGCCCAGTTGTACCACAATTGGTGAAACCCCTGGGGGTTTGAAATGTACACTATACCCCTAGATGAATTCCCTGAGGGGTGTCGTTTGCAAAATGGGGTCACTTGTGGGGGGGTTCCTAACTTTTAGCATCTTATGGTGCCTAGAAACCTACATGGTGCCTAAAAAATAATCTCATAAAAAGGAGGCTCCAAAATCAAGTAGGTGCTCCTTCTATTATGAAGCCTGTGGTTTGGTCACCGTGCACACTAGGGCCACATATAGGATATTTATGAAAACCAAAGAATTGGGGGAATCAATTTTTAGTCACATTTCTCTAGTAAAATGTACTGTGTTCCTTAGAAAAATGTATTAAAATTGCAAATCTGCAAAAAAAATGAAATTTTGAAATTTCACCTACACTTTGTTTTAATTCCTGTGAAACACCTAAAGGGTTAACAAACTTCCAAAATGCTGTTTTGAATACTGTGAGGGGTGCAGTTTTTGAAATGGCATCATTTATGGGGGTGTCTCACATACAAGTCCCTCAAAGTCACATCAGAACTGAACTGGTCCCTAAAAAAATCAGAGTTTGAAATTTTCTTGAAAATTTGAGAATTTGCTAGTCATATTTGAAGCCTCCTAGTGTCCAAAAAAATGAAAAGGGGGTTGAAATAATGATGTCAACATAAAGTAGACATATGGTCTTTGTTAGTTATTAACTATTTTGAGTGGTATGATTATTTGTCTCACAAGCAGAAAATTTAACATTTTGAAAATTGCAAAATTTTCAATTTTTTTACGATATTTTGGTATTTTTCACAAAAAAACACAGACTGTATCGACCAAAATTTACCACTAACTTGAAGTACAATGTGTCACGAGAAAACAATCTCAAAATCACTGGGATAAGTAAAAGCAAAAAAAAGTTATCCCCACTTAAGTGAGACATGTCAGATTTGAAAAAAAGGGCTCTGTCATGAAGGCACAAACTGGCTCTGTCATGAAGGGGATACTGCACATGTAGCTCTAGTTATATATTGCTAACTAATAACAATGCTGCGCCTGCAGCTCTGGTTATATGTTACTAACTAATAACAATACTGTGCATGTAGCTCTGGTTTTATGTTACTAACTAATAACAATACAGTGCATGTAGCTCTGGTTATATGTTACTAACTAATAACAATACTGCGCCTGCAGCTCTAGTTATATATTGCTAACTAATAACAATACTGCACATGCAGCTCTGGTTATATGTTACTAACTAGTAACAATACTGCACATGCAGCTCTGGTTATGTATTACTAACGCATAACAATACTGCACATGTAGCTCTAGTTATATATTGCTAACTAATAACAATACTGCGCCTGCAGCTCTGGTTATATGTTACTAACTAATAACAATACCGCGCCTGCAGCTCTGGTTTTATGTTACTAACTAATAACAATTCTGTGCATGTAGCTCTGGTTATATGTTACTAACTAATAACAATACTGCGCCTGCAGCTCTAGTTATATATTGCTAACTAATAACAATACTGCACATGCAGCTCTGGTTATATGTTACTAACTAATAACAATACCGCGCCTGCAGCTCTGGTTTTATGTTACTAACTAATAACAATACTGTGCATGTAGCTCTGGTTATATGTTACTAATTAATAACAATACAGCACATGCAGCTCTGGTTATATGTTACTAAATAAATAATTATAATAATGAATGTACTATAATAAGCATACATGCATTTGTAGTATGCTAGTTAAACAATATTAAATAAATATAATAATTAGTAATAACAATAATAATTGTAATAGTAATATTAATGAGAAATGTGTCTGCATCTCTCTGGTTATATATGATTAATAACATAATAATATTATAACTATTGGTATTAAGAAATGCACAGAGCACAGGATTCATACTTTACCTTGTATCCACTTATCTGCAAATGAGTGGCATGTGCATGGGAGGCACTTATAATGACTTTGTGATGTCATATTGCTTATGATGTCATATTACTTGTGATGTCATAGTACATTTTTAATACATTAATTACAATACTGTGCATGTAGCTCAGGTTATGTTATTAACTAACAACAATACTGCGCATACAGCTCTGGTGGCATGTTACTTACTAATAACAATACTGTGCATGCAGCTTTGGTTACATGTTAGTAACTAATAACAATACTGTGCATGTAGCTATGGTTATATGTTACTAACTAATAACAATACTGCGCATACAGCTCTGGTTATATGTTACTAACTAATAACAATACTGCACATGTAGCTCTAGTTATATATTACTAACGCATAACAAAACTGCACATGTAGCTCTAGTTATATATTGCTAACTAATAACAATACTGCGCCTGCAGCTCTGGTTATATGTTACTAACTAATAAAAATACCGCGCCTGCAGCTCTGGTTATATGTTACTAACTAATAACAATACCGCGCCTGCAGCTCTGGTTATATGTTACTAACTAATAACAATACTGCGCATGCAGCTCTGGTTATATGTTACTAACTAATAACAATACTGCGCATACAGCTCTGGTTATATGTTACTAACTAATAACAATACTGCACATGTAGCTCTAGTTATATATTACTAACGCATAACAATACTGCACATGTAGCTCTAGTTATATATTGCTAACTAATAACAATACTGCGCCTACAGCTCTGGTTATATGTTACTAACTAATAACAATACCGCGCCTGCAGCTCTGGTTATATGTTACTAACTAATAACAATACCGCGCCTGCAGCTCTAGTTATATATTGCTAACTAATAACAAAACTGCACATGCAGCTCTGGTTATATGTTACTAACTAGTAACAATACTGCTCATGTAGATCTAGTTATATATTGCTAACTAATAACAATGCTGCGCCTGCAGCTCTGGTTATATGTTACTAACTAATACCAATACTGCACATGCAGCTCTGGTTATATGTTACTAACTAATAACAATACTGTGCATGTAGCTCTGGTTATATGTTACTAATTAATAACAATACTGCGCCTGCAGCTCTGGTTATATGTTACTAACTAATGCCAATACTGCACATGCAGCTCTGGTTATATGTTACTAACTAATAACAATACTGTGCATGTAGCTCTGGTTATATGTTACTAATTAATAACAATACAGCACATGCAGCTCTGGTTATATGTTACTAAATAAATAATTATAATAATGAATGTACTATAATAAGCATACATGCATTTGTAGTATGCTAGTTAAACAATATTAAATAAATATAATAATTAGTAATAACAATAATAATTGTAATAGTAATATTAATGAGAAATGTGTCTGCATCTCTCTGGTTATATATGATTAATAACATAATAATATTATAACTATTGGTATTAAGAAATGCACAGAGCACAGGATTCATACTTTACCTTGTATCCACTTATCTGCAAATGAGTGGCCTGTGCATGGGAGGCACTTATAATGACTTTGTGATGTCATATTGCTTATGATGTCATATTACTTGTGATGTCATAGTACATTTTTAATACATTAATTACAATACTGTGCATGTAGCTCAGGTTATGTTACTAACTAACAACAATACTGCGCATACAGCTCTGGTGGCATGTTACTTACTAATAACAATACTGTGCATGCAGCTTTGGTTACATGTTAGTAACTAATAACAATACTGTGCATGTAGCTATCGTTATATGTTACTAACTAATAACAATACTGCGCATACAGCTCTGGTTATATGTTACTAACTAATAACAATACTGCACATGTAGCTCTAGTTATATATTACTAACGCATAACAAAACTGCACATGTAGCTCTAGTTATATATTGCTAACTAATAACAATACTGCGCCTGCAGCTCTGGTTATATGTTACTAACTAATAAAAATACCGCGCCTGCAGCTCTGGTTATATGTTACTAACTAATAACAATACCGCGCCTGCAGCTCTGGTTATATGTTACTAACTAATAACAATACTGCGCATGCAGCTCTGGTTATATGTTACTAACTAATAACAATACTGTGCATGTAGCTCTGGTTATATGTTACTAACTAATAACAATACCGCGCCTGCAGCTCTGGTTTTATGTTACTAACTAATAACAATACTGTGCATGTAGATCTGGTTATATGTTACTAACTAATAACAATACTGCGCCTGCAGCTCTAGTTATATATTGCTAACTAATAACAATACAGCACATGCAGCTCTGGTTATATGTTACTAAATAAATAATTATAATAATGAATGTACTATAATAAGCATACATGCATTTGTAGTATGCTAGTTAAACAATATTAAATAAATATAATAATTAGTAATAACAATAATAATTGTAATAGTAATATTAATGAGAAATGTGTCTGCATCTCTCTGGTTATATATGATTAATAACATAATAATATTATAACTATTGGTATTAAGAAATGCACAGAGCACAGGATTCATACTTTACCTTGTATCCACTTATCTGCAAATGAGTGGCCTGTGCATGGGAGGCACTTATAATGACTTTGTGATGTCATATTGCTTATGATGTCATATTACTTGTGATGTCATAGTACATTTTTAATACATTAATTACAATACTGTGCATGTAGCTCAGGTTATGTTACTAACTAACAACAATACTGCGCATACAGCTCTGGTGGCATGTTACTTACTAATAACAATACTGCGCATGCAGCTTTGGTTACATGTTAGTAACTAATAACAATACTGTGCATGTAGCTCTGGTTATATGTTACTAACTAATAACAATACTGCGCATACAGCTCTGGTTATATGTTACTAACTAATAACAATACTGCACATGTAGCTCTAGTTATATATTACTAACGCATAACAATACTGCACATGTAGCTCTAGTTATATATATAACAATCGACAGATTGTTGGGAGGGGCTGGGAGCAACCCGGCGGTCTTGGTGCACATCGGCACCAACGACAAAGTCAATGGTAGGTGGGATGTCCTCAAGAAAGAGTATAGGGAATTAGGTAAGAAATTAAAGGCGAGGACATCTAGGGTAATTTTCTCGGAAATATTACCAGTGCCACGCGCTAGCTCAGGGAGGCAGAGGGAGATCAGGGAGGTAAATGTGTGGCTTAAGGATTGGTGTAGGAAAGAGGGATTCGTGTTCATGGAACACTGGGCGGACTTCTCGGTCAGGCGCCATCTTTTTTGCCGTGATGGATTGCACCTGAACGAGGAGGGGGCTGCGGTGCTGGGGGGAAGGATGGTTAGAGGGTTGGAGGAGATTTTAAACTAGGCGACGGGGGGGTGGGGGCAGCAAGACATTATGGGACCATCAGGGAGAGAAGCCGGACTGGGATCAGGAATCATATGGGGGAAGGAGATGGGGGGGGGGACGGAGACATAGACAAAGCCCTGGGACATAACAAGGGTATAATCGGGGGTAACTCTCAGGGTGCATCAGGAATGTCATGTAATAAAATGTTATGTTGTAACAGTCACGTTACCCCATTACAGTTCTTAGGTACAGATGATCTTAGTATACGGGAAGGAGGGAATGACAGAGGAAGAATTCCCGGAACTATGGAGAGGGCAGGCAGTGTGCATGGTGGGGAGGCCTGTAGAGAGTCTATTGAAGGGGAGAGGGGAAAAAGGAAGCTAGTAAAGAATTCAAATGGGTCCTGGGGTGAAACTAATCACAATATTAGAGCCATATCTAAAAATAAACATAAATTAAAATGCTTACTGGCTAATGCAAGAAGCTTAGTGAGTAAAATCGGGGAGCTTGAAACGGTGATCAGTAGGGATGACTACGACATCATTGGTATTACAGAAACATGGTGTAATGAGTCGCATGACTGGGCATTAAACATGGAGGGATATACACTCTACAGGAAAGACAGGGAAAATAGAAGGGGCGGGGGTGTGTGCCTATATGTAAATAATAACTTAACATCATGTGAGAAAAATATGAGCACAGACCTGGAAGACGACAACTCAGAGACAGTGTGGGCAGAGATAACCGACAATAATAAGAAACCAAAAAACAAATTTATAATAGGGGTATGCTATAGACCACCAAATATAAATGAAAGGGAAGAGTCTCTTCTTTTAAACCAAATCAAAAACAAGCATCAAATCAGGGTCAGGTATTAATTATGGGGGATTTTAATTTACCCGACATTGATTGGGAAAACGAAACAGGTAAATCAGCAAGAAGCAATGGGTTCTTAAGCTTACTTAAAGACCAGTTTATTACACAAACGGTAGAAACTCCAACTCGTGATGAGGCGCTCTTGGACTTAGTATTAACAAATAACACAGACTTAGTTTCAAACACAAAAGTAATTGAACAATTAGGGAATAGTGATCACAATATGGTTTCACTGGAAATCAACTTCAGTAAATTACATCAAAAAGGATCTGCAAAAATACTAAACTTCAGAAAAGCGAACTTTGAATTATTCAGGGAAGCCCTTACAGGAATTGGGTGGGAAACGGTTATGGAGGGAAAAAATGCAGAGGAAATGTGGGATACTCTAAAAAAGGTGCTTGATTCACTAACTATTGAATACATTCCTAAAGTAATTAAAGGTAAATTCAACAAAAAAAAGCCACCATGGTTGGACAAAGAAGTAAGGTCAGCTATCAACAATAAAACCAGAGCCTTTAAATTCTATAAAAATAACTTGAATGAGGAGGCGTTCGCAAAATACAAAGAATCAAACAAAACTTGTAAAGGGGTAATCAAAGCAGCTAAAATATTATATGAAGAGTGCATAGCCACTGAAAGCAAAACCAACCCAAAGAAGTTTTTTAAATACATAAATAGTAAACGTTTAATTAAGGAAAACATAGGCCCACTAACTGATACTAGTGGAAAAAGTGTTACTGAGGACAAGGGAAAAGCAAAACTGTTAAATGAGTTCTTCTCATCAGTATTTACTAAGGGAGAGCAGACTGTGGAACGAACATTTACCACAAACGGGACAAATAAGCCAGATCTCATTGTGGATTTCACGCCGAAGGAAATAATACTGAGGCTAAGCAAACTCAAAACAAATAAGTCACCAGGGCCAGATGGGATTCATCCGAGGGTATTAATGGAATTAAGGGATGAACTAGCTACCCCCCTACATTATATTTTTAGCAAGTCACTATCATCAGGTATAGTACCAAAAGATTGGAGAATAGCAGAGGTAGTGCCAATATTCAAAAAAGGAAAAAAGGAAGATCCCGCTAATTACAGACCCGTTAGTTTAACATCAATTGTGGGTAAACTATTTGAAGGATTTTTAAGGGATGGTATCCAGGAATATTTAGATAATCACCGTCTACTCAGTACTAACCAACATGGGTTCGTGAAAAATCGTTCATGCCAAACTAATCTACTAGGGTTCTATGAAGAGGTTAGCAAAAACCTTGATAATGGAAATGCTGTAGATGTGATTTTCCTAGATTTCGCTAAAGCATTTGATACTGTCCCACACAAGAGATTGATTAATAAAATGGAGAACCTAGGATTGGGTGAAAATATCTGCAGATGGGTAGGGAATTGGCTATGTAATAGAGAACAAAGAGTGGTTGTGAATGGTGCCGTATCAGATATGATACCGGTACTAAGTGGAGTGCCCCAGGGCTCGGTTTTGGGGCCCATTTTGTTTAACATTTTTATTAACGATATTGGGATAGGGTTACTCAGCAATGTATCCATCTTTGCGGACGATACAAAACTTAGCAAAGTCATCAAATCACCAGAAGATGTCACCATGCTTCAAAATGATCTTGCAATTCTAGATGAGTGGGTTAAAAAATGGAAGATGAGGTTCAATGTAGATAAATGTAAGGTTATGCACCTTGGGAGACACAACCAGTGTGCAAGTTACAACCTTAGCGGAGAGGAACTGGGTAATTCCATACTTGAAAAGGATCTAGGAGTCCAAATAGACAGCAATCTAGGATGTAGTGCCCATTGTAATGTAGCTACAAAAAAGGCCAACAAAATTCTGGCATTTATTAAGAGGGGAATGGAAACTAGGGACTCAAGGGTAATTATGCCACTATATAAAGCATTGGTGAGACCTCACCTAGAGTATGGAGTACAGTTCTGGGCCCCACACTATAAAAAGGACATCATAGAATTAGAAAAAGTCCAAAGGCGAGCAACAAAGCTTATTAGGGGAATGGAGAATTTAAGCTACGGGGAGAGATTAAGCAATTTGGGACTATTTACATTAGAAAAGAGACGTTTAAGGGGGGACATGCTCAACATGTACAAGTAGATCAAGGGCCAATATAAGGAACTGTCACACACCCTATTTTCTACTAGAAAGGAATCTAGGACGCGAGGGCATGAGTATAGATTAGAAGAAAAAAGATTTCATTCAGCTAGTAGAAAGAATTTCTTTACGGTCAGAACAGTCAAACTCTGGAACTCTCTTCCCAGAGAGGTGGTAATGGCTGGCTCATTAAATGCGTTCAAGGCAAAGTTGGACAAACATTTACTGGAGAAAAACATCCATGGGTACAAATAAGAAATATAATTTGTCTGTAAAATACCAGAACCTACCAAATCAGCAATGGATATCTATACCAGGTTGAACTAGATGGACGCAAGTCTTTTTTCAGCCTTACCTACTATGTAACTATGTAACTAATAACAATACTACGCCTGCAGCTCTGGTTATATGTTACTAACTAATAACAATACCGCGCCTGCAGCTCTGGTTATATGTTACTAACTAATAACAATACCGCGCCTGCAGCTCTGGTTATATGTTACTAACTAATAACAATACTGCGCATGCAGCTCTGGTTATATGTTACTAACTAATAACAATACTGTGCATGTAGCTCTGGTTATATGTTACTAACTAATAACAATACTGTGCATGTAGCTCTGGTTATATGTTACTAACTAATAACAATACTGCGCCTGCAGCTCTGGTTATATGTTACTAACTAATAACAATACCGCGCCTGCAGCTCTGGTTTTATGTTACTAACTAATAACAATACTGTGCATGTAGCTCTGGTTATATGTTACTAACTAATAACAATACTGCGCCTGCAGCTCTAGTTATATATTGCTAACTAATAACAATACTGCACATGCAGCTCTGGTTATATGTTACTAACTAGTAACAATACTGCACATGTAGCTCTAGTTATATATTGCTAACTAATAACAATGCTGCGCCTGCAGCTCTGGTTATATGTTACTAACTAATACCACTACTGCACATGCAGCTCTGGTTATATGTTACTAACTAACAACAATACTGTGCATGTAGCTCTGGTTATATGTTACTAACTAATAACAATACTGTGCCTGCAGCTCTGGTTATATGTTACTAACTAATAACAATACAGCACATGCAGCTCTGGTTATATGTTACTAAATAAATAATTATAATAATGAATGTACTATAATAAGCATACATGCATTTGTAGTATGCTAGTTAAACAATATTAAATAAATATAATAATTAGTAATAACAATAATAATTGTAATAGTAATATTAATGAGAAATGTGTCTGCATCTCTCTGGTTATATATGATTAATAACATAATAATATTATAACTATTGGTATTAAGAAATGCACAGAGCACAGGATTCATACTTTACCTGGTATCCACTTATCTGCAAATGAGTGGCCTGTGCATGGGAGGCACTTATAATAACTTTGTGATGTCATATTGCTTATGATGTCATATTACTTGTGATGTCATAGTACATTTTTAATACATTAATTACAATACTGTGCATGTAGCTCAGGTTATGTTACTAACTAACAACAATACTGCGCATACAGCTCTGGTGGCATGTTACTTACTAATAACAATACTGTGCATGCAGCTTTGGTTACATGTTAGTAACTAATAACAATACTGTGCATGTAGCTCTGGTTATATGTTACTAATAACAATACTGCGCATACAGCTCTGGTTATATGTTACTAACTAATAACAATACTGCACATGTAGCTCTAGTTATATATTACTAACGCATAACAATTCTGCACATGTAGCTCTAGTTATATATTGCTAACTAATAACAATACTGCGCCTGCAGCTCTGGTTATATGTTACTAACTAATAACAATACCGCGCCTGCAGCTCTGGTTATATGTTACTAACTAATAACAATACCGCGCCTGCAGCTCTGGTTATATGTTACTAACTAATAACAATACTGCGCATGCAGCTCTGGTTATATAATACTAACTAAAAACAATACTGTGCATGTAGCTCTGGTTATATGTTACTAACTAATAACAATACTGTGCATGTAGCTCTGGTTTTATGTTACTAACTAATAACAATACTGCGCCTGCAGCTCTGGTTATATGTTACTAACTAATAACAATACAGCACATGCAGCTCTGGTTATATGTTACTAAATAAATAATTATTATAATGAATGTACTATAATAAGCATACATGCATATGTAGTATGCTAGTTAAACAATATTAAATAAATATAATAATTAGTAATAACAATAATAATTGTAATAGTAATATTAATGAGAAATGTGTCTGCATCTCTCTGGTTATATATGATTAATAATATAATAATATTATAACTATTGGTATTAAGAAATGTACAGAGCACAGGATTCATACTTTACCTTGTATCCACTTATCTGCAAATGAGTGGACTGTGCATGGGAGGCACTTATAATGACTTTGTGATGTCATATTGCTTATGATGTCATATTACTTGTGATGTCATAGTACATTTTTAATACATTCATTACAATACTGTGCATGTAGCTCAGGTTATGTTACTAACTAACAACAATACCGCGCCTGCAGCTCTGGTGGCATGTTACTTACTAATAACAATACAGCACATGCAGCTCTGGTTATATGTTACTAACTAATAACAATACTACGCCTGCAGCTTTGGTTATATGTTACTAACTAATAACAATACAGAACATGCAGCTCTGGTTATATGTTACTAAATAAATAATTATAATAATGAATGTACTATAATAAGCTCACATGCATTTGTAGTATGCTAGTTAAACAATATTAAATAAATATAATAATTAGTAATAACAATAATAATTGTAATAGTAATATTAATGAGAAATGTGTCTGCATCTCTCTGGTTATTGATGATTAATAACATAATAATATTATAACTATTGGTATTAAGAAGGGCACAGAGCACAGGATTCATACTTTACCTTGTATCCACTTATCTGCAAATGAGTGGCCTGTGCATGGGAGGCACTTATAATGACTTTGTGATGTCATATTGCTTATGATCTCATATTACTTGTGATGTCATAGTACATTTTTAATACATTCATTACAATACTGTGCATGTAGCTCAGGTTATGTTACTAACTAACAACAATACTGTGCATACAGCTCTGGTGGCATGTTACTTACTAATAACAATACTGTGCATGCAGCTTTGGTTACATGTTAGTAACTAATAACAATACTGTGCATGTAGCTCTGGTTATATGTTACTAACTAATAACAATACAGCACATGCAGCTCTGGTTATATGTTACTAACTAATAACAATACTGCACATGTAGCTCTAGTTATATATTGCTAACTAATAACAATACTGCACCTGCAGCTCTGGTTATATGTTACTAACTAATAACAATACCGCGCCTGCAGCTCTGGTTATATGTTACTAACTAATAACAATACCGCGCCTGCAGCTCTGGTTATATGTTACTAACTAATAACAATACTGCGCATGCAGCTCTGGTTATATGTTACTAACTAATAACAATACCACGCCTGCAGCTCTGGTTATATGTTACTAACTAATAACAATACTGTGCATGTTGCTCTGGTTATATGTTATTAACTAATAACAATACTGCGCCTGCAGCTCTAGTTATATATTGCTAACTAGTAACAATACTGCACATGCAGCTCTGGTTATGTATTACTAACGCATAACAATACTGCACATGTAGCTCTAGTTATATATTGCTAACTAATAACAATACTGCGCCTGCAGCTCTGGTTATATGTTACTAACTAATAACAATACCACGCCTGCAGCTCTGGTTTTATGTTACTAACTAATAACAATACTGTGCATGTAGCTCTGGTTATATGTTACTAACTAATAACAATGCTGCGCCTGCAGCTCTAGTTATATATTGCTAACTAATAACAATACTGCACATGCAGCTCTGGTTATATGTTACAAACTAGTAACAATACTGCACATGTAGCTCTAGTTATATATTGCTAACTAGTACAATGCTGCGCCTGCAGCTCTGGTTATATGTTACTAGCTAATAACAATATTGTGCATGTAGCTCTGGTTTTATGTTACTAACTAATAACAATACTGTGCATGTAGCTCTGGTTATATGTTACTAAGTAATAACAATACTGCACCTGCAGCTCTAGTTATATATTGCTAACTAATAACAATACTGCACATGCAGCTCTGGTTATATGTTACTAACTAGTAACAATACTGCACATGCAGCTCTGGTTATGTATTACTAACGCATAACAATACTGCACATGTAGCTCTAGTTATATATTGCTAACTAATAACAATACTACGCCTGCAGCTCTGGTTATATGTTACTAACTAATAACAATACCGCGCCTGCAGCTCTGGTTTTATGTTACTAACTAATAACAATACTGTGCATGTAGCTCTGGTTATATGTTACTAACTAATAACAATACTGCGCCTGCAGCTCTAGTTATATATTGCTAACTAATAACAATACTGCACATGCAGCTCTGGTTATATGTTACTAACTAGTAACAATACTGCACATGTAGCTCTAGTTATATATTGCTAACTAATAACAATACTGCGCCTGCAGCTCTGGTTATATGTTACTAACTAATAACAATACCGCGCCTACAGCTCTGGTTTTATGTTACTAACTAATAACAATACTGTGCATGTAGCTCTGGTTATATGTTACTAACTAATAACAATACTGCGCCTGCAGCTCTAGTTATATATTGCTAACTAATAACAATACTGCACATGCAGCTCTGGTTATATGTTACTAACTAGTAACAATACTGCACATGTAGCTCTAGTTATATATTGCTAACTAATAACAATGCTGCGCCTGCAGCTCTGGTTATATGCAGGGCCGGTGCAAGGCACCGGAGCGCCCCAGGCGAGTCGGGCTGGGGGCGCCCCGGTGCCGGGGGGGGGGGGTGGTACCTGGCGTTCGGCGCTGTCTATTTAAATCTGGCGGCGGAGGCAGCGGGGGTCCCTGCAGGTTATTAAAAATCACGAGCGCTATCCGCCGGGCTATGCGGAAGCGCTTCTAGTGTGAAAACACTGGCAGCACGCTGATTGGCTGCCAGAGTTTTCACACTAGAAGCGCTTCCGCATAGCCCGGCGGATAGCGCTCGTGAGTTTTAATAGACTGCAGGGACCCCCGCTGCCTCTGCCGCCAGCTTTAAATAGACAGCGCCGTAGCTAGGACAGGTACCCGGGCGGCATTTTCCGCCCTCCAGTGGCCGGGTTTGCCTAGTGGTGGCGCCGGCCCTGGTTATATGTTACTAACTAATACCAATACTGCACATGCAGCTCTGGTTATATGTTACTAACTAATAATAATACTGTGCATATAGCTCTGGTTATATGTTAATAACTAATAACAATACTGCGCCTGCAGCTCTGGTTATATGTTACTAACTAATAACAATACAGCACATGCAGCTCTGGTTATATGTTACTAAATAAATAATTATAATAATGAATGTACTATAATAAGCATACATGCATTTGTAGTATGCTAGTTAAACAATATTAAATAAATATAATAATTAGTAATAACAATAATAATTGTAATAGTAATATTAATGAGAAATGTGTCTGCATCTCTCTGGTTATATATGATTAATAACATATTAATATTATAACTATTGGTATTAAGAAATGCACAGAGCACAGGATTCATACTTTACCTTGTATCCACTTATCTGCAAATGAGTGGCCTGTGCATGGGAGGCACTTATAATGACTTTGTGATGTCATATTGCTTATGATGTCATATTACTTGTGATGTCATAGTACATTTTTAATACATTAATTACAATACTGTGCATGTAGCTCAGGTTATGTTACTAACTAACAACAATACTGCGCATACAGCTCTGGTGGCATGTTACTTACTAATAACAATACTGTGCATGCAGCTTTGGTTACATGTTAGTAACTAATAACAATACTGTGCATGTAGCTCTGGTTATATGTTACTAACTAATAACAATACTGCGCATACAGCTCTGGTTATATGTTACTAACTAATAACAATACTGCACATGTAGCTCTAGTTATATATTACTAACGCATAACAATACTGCACATGTAGCTCTAGTTATATATTACTAACGCATAACAATACTGCACATGTAGCTCTAGTTATATATTGCTAACTAATAACAATACTGCGCCTGCAGCTCTGGTTATATGTTACTAACTAATAACAATACCGCGCCTGCAGCTCTGGTTATATGTTACTAACTAATAACAATACCGCGCCTGCAGCTCTGGTTATATGTTACTAACTAATAACAATACTGCGCATGTAGCTCTGGTTATATGTTACTAACTAATAACAATACTGCGCATGCAGCTCTGGTTATATATTGCTAACTAATAACAATGCTGCGCCTGCAGCTCTAGTTATATATTGCTAACTAATAACAATACTGCACATGTAGCTCTAGTTATATATTGCTAACTAATAACAATACTGCGCCTGCAGCTCTGGTTATATGTTACTAACTAATAACAATACCACGCCTGCAGCTCTGGTTTTATGTTACTAACTAATAACAATACTGTGCATGTAGCTCTGGTTATATGTTACTAACTAATAACAATGCTGCGCCTGCAGCTCTAGTTATATATTGCTAACTAATAACAATACTGCACATGCAGCTCTGGTTATATGTTACAAACTAGTAACAATACTGCACATGTAGCTCTAGTTATATATTGCTAACTAGTACAATGCTGCGCCTGCAGCTCTGGTTATATGTTACTAGCTAATAACAATACTGTGCATGTAGCTCTGGTTTTATGTTACTAACTAATAACAATACTGTGCATGTAGCTCTGGTTATATGTTACTAACTAATAACAATACTGCACCTGCAGCTCTAGTTATATATTGCTAACTAATAACAATACTGCACATGCAGCTCTGGTTATATGTTACTAACTAGTAACAATACTGCACATGCAGCTCTGGTTATGTATTACTAACGCATAACAATACTGCACATGTAGCTCTAGTTATATATTGCTAACTAATAACAATACTACGCCTGCAGCTCTGGTTATATGTTACTAACTAATAACAATACCGCGCCTGCAGCTCTGGTTTTATGTTACTAACTAATAACAATACTGTGCATGTAGCTCTGGTTATATGTTACTAACTAATAACAATACTGCGCCTGCAGCTCTAGTTATATATTGCTAACTAATAACAATACTGCACATGCAGCTCTGGTTATATGTTACTAACTAGTAACAATACTGCACATGTAGCTCTAGTTATATATTGCTAACTAATAACAATACTGCGCCTGCAGCTCTGGTTATATGTTACTAACTAATAACAATACCGCGCCTACAGCTCTGGTTTTATGTTACTAACTAATAACAATACTGTGCATGTAGCTCTGGTTATATGTTACTAACTAATAACAATACTGCGCCTGCAGCTCTAGTTATATATTGCTAACTAATAACAATACTGCACATGCAGCTCTGGTTATATGTTACTAACTAGTAACAATACTGCACATGTAGCTCTAGTTATATATTGCTAACTAATAACAATGCTGCGCCTGCAGCTCTGGTTATATGCAGGGCCGGTGCAAGGCACCGGAGCGCCCCAGGCGAGTCGGGCTGGGGGCGCCCCGGTGCCGGGGGGGGGTGGTACCTGGCGTTCGGCGCTGTCTATTTAAATCTGGCGGCGGAGGCAGAGGGGGTCCCTGCAGGTTATTAAAAATCACGAGCGCTATCCGCCGGGCTATGCGGAAGCGCTTCTAGTGTGAAAACACTGGCAGCACGCTGATTGGCTGCCAGAGTTTTCACACTAGAAGCGCTTCCGCATAGCCCGGCGGATAGCGCTCGTGAGTTTTAATAGACTGCAGGGACCCCCGCTGCCTCTGCCGCCAGCTTTAAATAGACAGCGCCGTAGCTAGGACAGGTACCCGGGCGGCATTTTCCGCCCTCCAGTGGCCGGCGCCCTAGGCAAATGCCTAGGTTTGCCTAGTGGTGGCGCCGGCCCTGGTTATATGTTACTAACTAATACCAATACTGCACATGCAGCTCTGGTTATATGTTACTAACTAATAATAATACTGTGCATGTAGCTCTGGTTATATGTTAATAACTAATAACAATACTGCGCCTGCAGCTCTGGTTATATGTTACTAACTAATAACAATACAGCACATGCAGCTCTGGTTATATGTTACTAAATAAATAATTATAATAATGAATGTACTATAATAAGCATACATGCATTTGTAGTATGCTAGTTAAACAATATTAAATAAATATAATAATTAGTAATAACAATAATAATTGTAATAGTAATATTAATGAGAAATGTGTCTGCATCTCTCTGGTTATATATGATTAATAACATAATAATATTATAACTATTGGTATTAAGAAATGCACAGAGCACAGGATTCATACTTTACCTTGTATCCACTTATCTGCAAATGAGTGGCCTGTGCATGGGAGGCACTTATAATGACTTTGTGATGTCATATTGCTTATGATGTCATATTACTTGTGATGTCATAGTACATTTTTAATACATTAATTACAATACTGTGCATGTAGCTCAGGTTATGTTACTAACTAACAACAATACTGCGCATACAGCTCTGGTGGCATGTTACTTACTAATAACAATACTGTGCATGCAGCTTTGGTTACATGTTAGTAACTAATAACAATACTGTGCATGTAGCTCTGGTTATATGTTACTAACTAATAACAATACTGCGCATACAGCTCTGGTTATATGTTACTAACTAATAACAATACTGCACATGTAGCTCTAGTTATATATTACTAACGCATAACAATACTGCACATGTAGCTCTAGTTATATATTACTAACGCATAACAATACTGCACATGTAGCTCTAGTTATATATTGCTAACTAATAACAATACTGCGCCTGCAGCTCTGGTTATATGTTACTAACTAATAACAATACCGCGTCTGCAGCTCTGGTTATATGTTACTAACTAATAACAATACCGCGCCTGCAGCTCTGGTTATATGTTACTAACTAATAACAATACTGCGCATGTAGCTCTGGTTATATGTTACTAACTAATAACAATACTGTGCATGCAGCTCTGGTTATATGTTACTAACTAATAACAATACTGTGCATGTAGCTCTGGTTATATGTTACTAACTAATAACAATACTGTGCATGTAGCTCTGGTTATATGTTACTAACTAATAACAATACTGCGCATGCAGCTCTGGTTATATATTGCTAACTAATAACAATACTGCACATGCAGCTCTGGTTATATGTTACTAACTAGTAACAATACTGCACATATATCTCTAGTTATATATTGCTAACTAATAACAATGCTGCGCCTGCAGCTCTGGTTATATGTTACTAACTAATACCAATACTGCACATGCAGCTCTGGTTATATGTTACTAACTAATAACAATACTGCGCCTGCAGCTCTGGTTATATATTACTAACTAATAACAATACAGCACATGCAGCTCTGGTTATATGTTACTAAATAAATAATTATAATAATGAATGTACTATAATAAGCATACATGCATATGTAGTATGCTAGTTAAACAATATTAAATAAATATAATAATTAGTATTAACAATAATAATTGTAATAGTAATATTAATGAGAAATGTGTCTGCATCTCTCTGGTTATATATGATTAATAATATAATAATATTATAACTATTGGTATTAAGAAATGCACAGAGCACAGGATTCATACTTTACCTTGTATCCACTTATCTGCAAATGAGTGGACTGTGCATGGGAGGCACTTATAATGACTTTGTGATGTCATACTGCTTATGATGTCATATTACTTGTGATGTCATAGTACATTTTTAATACATTCATTACAATACTGTGCATGTAGCTCAGGTTATGTTACTAACTAACAACAATACTGTGCATACAGCTCTGGTGGCATGTTACTTACTAATAACAATACTGTGCATGCAGCTTTGGTTACATGTTAGTAACTAATAACAATACTGTGCATGTAGCTCTGGTTATATGTTACTAACTAATAACAATACAGCACATGCAGCTCTGGTTATATGTTACTAACTAATAACAATACTGCACATGTAGCTCTAGTTATATATTGCTAACTAATAACAATACTGCGCCTGCAGCTCTGGTTATATGTTACTAACTAATAACAATACCGCGCCTGCAGCTCTGGTTATATGTTACTAACTAATAACAATACCGCGCCTGCAGCTCTGGTTATATGTTACTAACTAATAACAATACTGCGCATGCAGCTCTGGTTATATGTTACTAACTAATAACAATACCACGCCTGCAGCTCTGGTTATATGTTACTAACTAATAACAATACTGTGCATGTAGCTCTGGTTATATGTTATTAACTAATAACAATACTGCGCCTGCAGCTCTAGTTATATATTGCTAACTAGTAACAATACTGCACATGCAGCTCTGGTTATGTATTACTAACGCATAACAATACTGCACATGTAGCTCTAGTTATATATTGCTAACTAATAACAATACTGCGCCTGCAGCTCTGGTTATATGTTACTAACTAATAACAATACCACGCCTGCAGCTCTGGTTTTATGTTACTAACTAATAACAATACTGTGCATGTAGCTCTGGTTATATGTTACTAACTAATAACAATGCTGCGCCTGCAGCTCTAGTTATATATTGCTAACTAATAACAATACTGCACATGCAGCTCTGGTTATATGTTACAAACTAGTAACAATACTGCACATGTAGCTCTAGTTATATATTGCTAACTAGTACAATGCTGCGCCTGCAGCTCTGGTTATATGTTACTAGCTAATAACAATACTGTGCATGTAGCTCTGGTTTTATGTTACTAACTAATAACAATACTGTGCATGTAGCTCTGGTTATATGTTACTAACTAATAACAATACTGCACCTGCAGCTCTAGTTATATATTGCTAACTAATAACAATACTGCACATGCAGCTCTGGTTATATGTTACTAACTAGTAACAATACTGCACATGCAGCTCTGGTTATGTATTACTAACGCATAACAATACTGCACATGTAGCTCTAGTTATATATTGCTAACTAATAACAATACTACGCCTGCAGCTCTGGTTATATGTTACTAACTAATAACAATACCGCGCCTGCAGCTCTGGTTTTATGTTACTAACTAATAACAATACTGTGCATGTAGCTCTGGTTATATGTTACTAACTAATAACAATACTGCGCCTGCAGCTCAAGTTATATATTGCTAACTAATAACAATACTGCACATGCAGCTCTGGTTATATGTTACTAACTAGTAACAATACTGCACATGTAGCTCTAGTTATATATTGCTAACTAATAACAATACTGCGCCTGCAGCTCTGGTTATATGTTACTAACTAATAACAATACCACGCCTGCAGCTCTGGTTTTATGTTACTAACTAATAACAATACTGTGCATGTAGCTCTGGTTATATGTTACTAACTAATAACAATACTGCGCCTGCAGCTCTAGTTATATATTGCTAACTAATAACAATACTGCACATGCAGCTCTGGTTATATGTTACTAACTAGTAACAATACTGCACATGTAGCTCTAGTTATATATTGCTAACTAATAACAATGCTGCGCCTGCAGCTCTGGTTATATGTTACTAACTAATACCAATACTGCACATGCAGCTCTGGTTATATGTTACTAACTAATAATAATACTGTGCATGTAGCTCTGGTTATATGTTACTAACTAATAACAATACTGCGCCTGCAGCTCTGGTTATATGTTACTAACTAATAACAATACAGCACATGCAGCTCTGGTTATATGTTACTAAATAAATAATTATAATAATGAATGTACTATAATAAGCATACATGCATTTGTAGTATGCTAGTTAAACAATATTAAATAAATATAATAATTAGTAATAACAATAATAATTGTAATAGTAATATTAATGAGAAATGTGTCTACATCTCTCTGGTTATATATGATTAATAACATAATAATATTATAACTATTGGTATTAAGAAATGCACAGAGCACAGGATTCATACTTTACCTTGTATCCACTTATCTGCAAATGAGTGGCCTGTGCATGGGAGGCACTTATAATGACTTTGTGATGTCATATTGCTTATGATGTCATATTACTTGTGATGTCATAGTACATTTTTAATACATTAATTACAATACTGTGCATGTAGCTCAGGTTATGTTACTAACTAACAACAATACTGCGCATACAGCTCTGGTGGCATGTTACTTACTAATAACAATACTGTGCATGCAGCTTTGGTTACATGTTAGTAACTAATAACAATACTGTGCATGTAGCTCTGGTTATATGTTACTAACTAATAACAATACTGCGCATACAGCTCTGGTTATATGTTACTAACTAATAACAATACTGCACATGTAGCTCTAGTTATATATTACTAACGCATAACAATACTGCACATGTAGCTCTAGTTATATATTGCTAACTAATAACAATACTGCGCCTGCAGCTCTGGTTATATGTTACTAACTAATAACAATACCGCGCCTGCAGCTCTGGTTATATGTTTCTAACTAATAACAATACCGCGCCTGCAGCTCTGGTTATATGTTACTAACTAATAACAATACTGCGCATGTAGCTCTGGTTATATGTTACTAACTAATAACAATACTGTGCATGCAGCTCTGGTTATATGTTACTAACTAATAACAATACTGTGCATGTAGCTCTGGTTATATGTTACTAACTAATAACAATACTGTGCATGTAGCTCTGGTTATATGTTACTAACTAATAACAATACTGCGCATGCAGCTCTGGTTATATATTGCTAACTAATAACAATACTGCACATGCAGCTCTGGTTATATGTTACTAACTAGTAACAATACTGCACATGTAGCTCTAGTTATATATTGCTAACTAATAACAATGCTGCGCCTGCAGCTCTGGTTATATGTTACTAACTAATACCAATACTGCACATGCAGCTCTGGTTATATGTTACTAACTAATAACAATACTGCGCCTGCAGCTCTGGTTATATGTTACTAACTAATAACAATACCGCGCCTGCAGCTCTGGTTATATGTTACTAAATAAATAATTATAATAATGAATGTACTATCATAAGCATACATGCATATGTAGTATGCTAGTTAAACAATATTAAATAAATATAATAATTAGTAATAACAATAATAATTGTAATAGTAATATTAATGAGAAATGTGTCTGTATCTCTCTGGTTATATATGATTAATAATATAATAATATTATAACTATTTGTATTAAGAAATGCACAGAGCACAGGATTCATACTTTACCTTGTATCCACTTATCTGCAAATGAGTGGCCTGTGCATGGGAGGCACTTATAATGACTTTGTGATGTCATATTGCTTATGATGTCATATTACTTGTGATGTCATAGTACATTTTTAATACATTAATTACAATACTGTGCATGTAGCTCAGGTTATGTTACTAACTAATAACAATACTGCGCATACAGCTCTGGTGGCATGTTACTTACTAATAACAATACAGCACATGCAGCTCTGGTAATATGTTACTAACTAATAACAATACTGCGCCTGCAGCTCTGGTTATATGTTACTAACTAACAACAATACAGCACATGCAGCTCTGGTTATATGTTACTAAATAAATAATTATAATAATGAATGTACTATAATAAGCATACATGCATTTGTAGTATGCTAGTTAAACAATATTAAATAAATATAATAATTAGTAATAATAATTGTAATAGTAATATTAATGAGAAATGTGTCTGCATCTCTCTGGTTATATATGATTAATAATATAATAATATTATAACTAGGATTTCCATCATATACTAAACCATTTTATCTCTTTTGTACAGAATCATCAGGATGTACCGCTGGTGTCCTTACCCAGAAGAATGGAGATCGACATCACCCAGTGGGATATTACAGTGTACAACTTGATACAGTTGCCAGAGGATTGCCATAATGCTTGCGTGCAGTAGGTGCAGCAGCCGTTCTAGTAGAAAAGACAGCTGACATCGTTTTGGGACATCGATTACACCTTTATGTACCTCATGCCATTGCTGCACTTTTAAATGGATCCGCAACCAAACACATTACTGCTTCACGTCTAACCAAATGGGAATTGGCATTGTTAATGCCATCAAACATTACCTTACAACGATGTACTAACTTAAACCCCTCAACGTTACTTCCTGGTGTGACTAATCAGTCACAAGGGGAGGAGGATGTCACCGATAACCCTGACCATGATTGTGAAGCACTTACACAAAAGTTGTGCACACCAAGACCAGATATATTAGACACCCCTATAGAAAACGCTGATCTCATTTTCTATGTAGATGGTAGCTGTAACAGACAAAACACTCAAGGTATATTGACTTCTGGATATGCCATAATAAATGAACATGAAGAAGTAGTGGAAGCAAATGCGTTGCCTCCCCCTCATTCAGCCCAAAGAGCAGAACTTATGGCTCTGGGAAGAGCTTGTGAACTAGCCAAAGACAAAACTGTTAACATTTACACTGATTCACAATATGCTTTTGGTATTCTACATAATTATGATGCCATATGAAAACTAAGGAATTTCTTAATGTCAAATGGATCACCTATATCGCACGCAGACATAGTACAATACTTAATGAAAGTAGTACTGTTACCACAAGAAATTGCTGTTATTAAGTGTCAAGCTCACACTACTCAGAAAGATCCTTTCTCAGTGGGTAATGCTAAAGCAGATTTGATAGCTAAACAAGCAGCCAACATGGAGATAGAGAAAGTAGACAAAGAGGTGGATGACAAGGATACTGTAAATTATGTATATATACAAATGTTTACTCCAGTGACTGTTGACAAATTGATTAACTTGTATCAATCTTGTACTAAGCAGGAAATGTCCCCATGGAAGATGAAGGGATGCCGGCCAGATAACTCAGGCATCTGGAGAGATGACAAGGGAAGACCAGTGGCTCCTAAGGCGATCCTACCAGCCTTAGCTGAAGCAGCTCATGGCTTGACCCATTTGGGGAGAGAAGGTATGGTAAGGACCCTTCGGGCCTACTGGTTCGCTCCTGGTTTTTATTCCTATGCAGGAAAGAAAGCCAAGGAGTGTCTTACCTGTTTGAGGAAGAATAAAGGTAAACCGGTACCGGCACCCATTGCTCATATTCCACACACAAAAGGACCCTTCCAGGCAATACAGATTGATCTTATACAACTTCCACCATGTAGAAATTTCCAAGTATGTCTTAACTGTTATTGACAATTTCATTGGGTGGGTAGAAGGATATCCAGCAGTAGCATGCACAGCCAGTTTCACAGCAAAGAAAATTGTGCAAGAATTTGTATCTAGATATGGTATAGCCAGTATCATAGAATCAGACCAGGGAACACACTTTACAGGTAAAGTGTTTCAAGAAATGTGTAGGATAATGGGGATAAAGTCCAATCTCCATTGCCAAAATTGAACAAGTTAATTTTACTATCAAGAGTAAGATATCCAAGGTCATGGAGGAAACAGGGTTAACATGGGTTGATGCGCTTCCAATAGCATGACACAGCATCAGAGTTACTCCCAGGGCTCCCTTGAACCTGTCCCCATATGAGACTTTGTTTGGAAAATGCCCCAACATGATGTTAAGCCCAGAAGAAGATCACTCAACCGTTCATCATTTAACCACCGAAGTACATAATTGCCCTTACCAAGCAGCTCCGACAAATTCAGAATGGTATCATATTGAATCAAGCTAAGCAAAGTGATGAGATGAACTGTCATAACATTAAACCAGGTGCACTCATAATGATCCGAAATTTCTTACGTTCAGGTTCCCTTGTAGATCGGTGGGAAGGTCCATACCAGGTGTTACTTATCACACCCACAGCTGTCAAAGTTGCTGAGAGACCAACGTGGATACACGCATCCCATTGTAAAAAGGTAAAGGAACCTGCCGCAGAACCTGATGCCTCAGAGAAGACAAGTACCGAGAAGGTCAGCCAGGGAGAAGATATCCCAGAAGACTTGGCAACAGACCTAAAAGAACTGTATAAACAAGTGTAACAGCGCCCAAGTAAGTCCTGGTTTGGTAAGAATGATGGAAGAAGAGATTGTTTTTGATGGACAAAAGGCCCTCTTGTCACCAAGCCAGGTGAAGAGGAAGAGACATGGGAAAAGTATATGTGATTCATTTGCCTCATCAGCCGCCGTCTTGGTGATCCTATGGTTAACCGCACTATTGACTTGCTATATCATTTACAGAATGCAGAAGGCCGGAGTCCCGGAAGGGGTCTTTGTTGCTGGAAATGATGGAGAAACATCCCCTGATGACCAGTTTCTGATGACCACTGGATATAGTCAAAATAGTCAGAATAACAGTAGTCCCATGCGAAATAAGAGAGAAATACAGGAAGAATATGAAGAGTTGTCATATAAGTGTAAAGGATTGCCCCCAGTAGCTTTCTGTATATGTAAATATTGTGGTAGGAACCGAGAAGAAAGGTGTATTAAATGGTGTTATGATGAGCAATACCCCCCACTTAATGACAGGAACAAGAGAAATCCAATGGAAGGCAAAGATTGTTATAGGATGAGTAATGTTTTCAGGTGTATTTGCAGGAATTGTGGAAAAGTGCCAAGTAATCAGTGTATTATCTGGTGTTATGAGGTGGATGGAGAGGAGGGTGGAAATAATACAGAAGCATTGTTACAAATGAAAGAAGGTATGGTAATAAACCTCCCTATTATGAGCAGCCCACAACCTAAGATTGATCCATATTACGATGACATAATATATGAACATCCTGATGGTAAAGCTAAAGGGTATGGAAAGAATACATTTGTGGAGTTAGCTACTACAGCTGCAAATAGTGATGCTTTTGTGTAGTACCCCCCATGCATGTGGGTGAAGCTTTAAGACATGTTTTATATGTATCCCTTTGACTCTGGGAGAAGTGATTAAAATGAGTGAGGCCCACCACAAACTTACACCCCACCCTCTTCTTTGATGCCCACCCACGAACTTACACCCCACCCTCCTCTTCTTTAATGCCTACAATGTAAAGATTGCTACTTACCTCATTCTTCTCATCCCAGTAATGTTTGAGCTCATTTCTCTGAAACTTTTTTTCTTGGTGTTCCTGTTTGTCCTGAGATATATTTCTCTGGCAGCTGTCTTTTGGCCCCCATGCCTCTCATTCCTTTTGAAAATGTCTTTGATTCCCCCTCAGATGTCTTTCCTCCTCAACTCCCACCTCTCTCTACTTTCTTCTTGCTACACCATCTCTCTTCTCCTCCAGCCTCTCATTTCTCTACTACCTCCAGTCACTACTGCTGGGACTGTTTAGAATGTTCAGGTACTAGACATTCCATTTCATTGTGATGTCACAATATTGTGATGTCACAATATTGAGATGTCACAATATTGTGATGTCACAATATTGTGATGTCACAATATTGTGATGTCACAATATTGTGATGTCACAATAGGGGCATGGCCAGAATTGTTGCTATGGGAAGTGTTGCTATGTGCAGCTCTGGTGGCATCTGTTTCTGCCTGCCATTTTCAATCCACTCTATGTACACAATACATATTCTTATGGTGTATCTCTAGAAACGTTATGCAACAGTTCGGCGCCCACCTACAAACTTACACCCCACCCTTTTCTATGACAGGCCCAACCCACGAACTTACACCCCACCCTCTTCTTCTGTCAGGCCCCACCCATGAACTTACACGCCACCTTCCTCTTCTTCTATGCCCACCCACGAACTTACACTCCACCCTCTTCTTCTTTGACAGGCCCCCCCATGAACTTACACCCCACCCTCTTCTTCTTTGTCAGGCCCCCCACGAACTTACACCCCACCCTCTTCTTCTTTGAGAGCCCCCCCCCCACGAAATTATACCCCACCCTCTTCTTCGATGCCGACCCACAAACTTACACCCCACCCTCTTCTTCTTCGACACCCCCCCTCAAACTTAAACCCCACCCTCTTCTGCTTTGACAGGCCCCCCCAATGAACTTACACCCCACCTTCTTCTTCTTTGGCAGGTCCCCCATGAGTAGGTAATTTTAAGAGCGCTAAGGTTAATTGTGGAGTGGATATTTGGGCAATGAAAAATTAAAAAAAGAAAAAAGTAGCGATGGAATTAAGACTAAGAGTGGTACCTGTAAAGGAAAAGATTAGTGTAATGTTTACACCCTTTTGGGGACAATGTATATGAGATGGAAGTAGCCAGCTGTTCTCTGTCCCTATCTTACCCTGTCCTCTGTGTCCTCTGGTGGCTGTGATGATGCAGGCACGTGCAGGTGTGATGGTATGCCCGCTGCTCCGTGCGTGAATCGGCGCTGCCCGGCTGATGATGTAGCGGTTCAGATCTTCTTACAGTGCAGACACTATACACGCTGGCCGGGTCCCCCGATGGAATGAGAGGCTCCCAGCGCTGTAGATGTTGATAGCGCTGCCCGCTGTGTACCGCGCGTACCGGAAGTCGCCGGAAGTCGCCGGGAATCGCTGCCGGTGATCCGAGTGGACGGATAGAGTTTGGGGGAATAGGTGTTAGGGTTCAGCTGGGTCTTCTTCTTGGCTGACCAACGCGTTTCGTGCGACCTGCGCACTTTTTCAAGGTCCCCCATGAACTTACACCCCACCAGTGGCATAACTATGGAGGGTGCAGGGGGTGCAACTGCTATGGGGCCCCATGGCTAGGGGACCTGGGGGCCCAGCAGACAATCCCCTGCACCATCTTAAGTTATATAAAAATTTTTACTATTGGTAATGTGGCGCTGCACGCAAAGATAGTGTCTAGCTGCAGCTTTGAGGCGATATACAGAGCGGGTCAGCACTGTCTGCAGCATAAAGCATTAAAGTAGAGGGCGCTGTAGCTGCCTTGCTCTATTGTCATGTGTCACTGTGCAGGGCGGCACACCCGGAGCCTCCTCCCCAGTGTCTGAGATGTGAACCCCGGCAGCGGCGGTAGAAGTCTCGCATGTGGGGGCCTTCCAACAGGCGCATGCTGTAGAAGTACTAGCTCCCACCGACACCTTAACACACACTTCTGATCGACAGCTCAGGTAGTGGCAGGAGGGAGAAGGGTAGAGGGGGGGACAGATGCTCATGGGTCTGAGCATCAGCTGAGCATATGGACCCATAATCAGTGTACCACATCCCCTTGCATGTCAGGTGCCCCACTGCGCTTGGCACACTTTACTGTTCCCAATCAGTATGAAAAAGTCAAAAAAAATCACGAAAAACTCATGGATCTTTTCATTTTGCTTGTTTTGACCTTTTGTCAATGTTGGCCTAGTGCATGTCAATGTTTTGATGATGACCTATTGAGTGTTTACCTAGCTATTGATACTAGTCCCCAAAAAACGTCCTCTGCTTTCTGCTGAAACTTCTGCGTTTTGCGTGACTGAATACTTTGTTAGCTAAACAATAGACACTTGTCATAGATGTTTCTTGTCACTGATCAAAATAACTTGTAATTAGGAGCATAATTATAATTTTGAGCAAACCTCTTCAATTATCAGTGATCTGAAGACTAATATACAACAGACTGCCTCATATTACAAGCTCTCTTGCAGATGAATAGATAAACCGTATATTACAAGATTCTATATGCTTCATTTGGATAAATTGGGGCTGTTGGGTGAGATGAGAGCAGATTGGCCAGAAGAGGTCGCCGTGCGGCTGGTCACTGTCACAGGCCCAGCGTGGTAGCAGCAGCAGTAGTAGTGTGTCACTGATCACAGGGAGAGGAGGCGTGGGCACTGGCGGGTGTCATATCGGAGTGCTGTGTGTCAGATAAGGAAGCATGGGTTGTTGATGAGAGGCTGCACAGGACAGGAGGAGCAGGTGCCCTGCCCCATTACAGGCTGTGATACACCTGCTGTGCATGCATTGCCCTACAGCTTTCCATCCCAGGTTCTATTCTTCTGCAGCCCTCCCTTCTCAGTTCTGCTCCTTCGCGGTAACGCAACATGGATGTAAAACAACAGATGCTACCGAGTCCAGCAGCGGCAATGCTCTGCAGGACAGCGATTGCATGCCTGCTCCTATTATCAGGTAATGTGCTATGTTCTCTGACTTCCCCGGTTGTGTACAGCGCAGTTTGTGTGTGTGCGTACAGCGCAGTGTGTGTGTATACAGTATGCGGTAACTTGTTGCTGCTCCGTGTGTGAGATGGTGTGAGTGAGGAGAGCAGGTGGCTACAATGAGCTCTGGCTGTTATGTGTAGTGTGTGCATGACACACTAACCTGATCATGTTGCTGTTTGGTGTGTAGTATAAATACATACACAAATATCTGTGGGAGCCTTAAGCCAGGTCTGTAGATTAAGTAGTTATACTGGTGATTTACTACACAACTGGGTAACCTAACTATAATGTAGCTAATCTTCAAAAACGACAGTACATCTGAAGCAAGCTTTTCGTTTAACAGACCCTCCTAAAACAGGTGTTTGTGTGTGTTTATATATCTATCTATTTATAGATCTATCTATATCTGTCAATCTCTCTGTCATATATATATATATATATATATATAAATAGATATACAATACACATACACATCCACCACAAACGCCCACAAACATACTGTACATATACGTACAGTGTGTCTGTGCGTATGTAAAGTGTACACTTGTATATTTACAGCCACTTTCATGATGGTCAGCAAGTCTGATTTGCTTTAGTGCTTTTGTTAAAAATTAAACTGCATTGTCATTGACTTTCTGAATAGTACTGTACTATAGTACTTGCTGCACTAGTTATACAGCACACCGGGAGTAATAAATATAAGCACTTTGTGGAAACTCTTCCGTACTGTAGATAGAAAGCTATTGTAGTCAAATGTCCAGACCTACAGTATAAGAATCACCCCCTATTTCTACTTACTGTCAGGCAGAGGCACTCAAAACTGACGGTCCATTTTAACAGATTTAGAGGTGTATTTATGAAAATATCCCTGTAGGTTAGGGTCAGACCCAGATCTTCGGTGGTGTAAATCCCTAACGCTGTGTCCCTTTACACGGGACTTCTACCCAGGTCCTGACCTGGGTAGAACACGGCTAGGACCTGGGTAGAGGGCGGTGTAAATGGGAACGCCGGGTCGGATGACCCGGCTCCCATTTACATAAATGGGGAACGTCCAACCTGCGGACCGCAGCGTCCGCAGGTTGGACGGATTGTCAGTCTGACACTGACAGCCGGCGATGCTGTCTGCTATACTCTGCAGACAGCAGCGGCGGCGGGGGAGGGAGGTGAACGGATGCCTGTGTGCAGCATCCATTCACCTCCTGTCCAATGGCGGGGGGTGCGCGCGGGGACTGGGGGCAGCCTAGCAGCTTACCTTGGTGCTGGGCGTTTGCGCTGTCATCTTCAAGCGCCGGGAAGGGGCGCGAGGGGGGTGCGGGCGTTTAAGCCCGTCCGGTGTAAATGCCCCTAAACGCCGGGGCGCACCCGGCTTCAACCAGGGTCCAAAAAGCCGGGTGCGAAAAGGGGTATTAGTTAGCTTCAAACAGAAACAAAAATGTTCATATACAGTATAAGCCAATCGGGCACAAAAATCCAAGACCCTAGTTCACTCTATGCAGAAATCAACGATATGTTTACTAATACCCCTTTCACACCAGAAATGCAGAGACAAACCTGGGAATGTAAGGGACATTCCTGGGTTGGGACCCATTCACACATGCTTTTGAAGCAGGGACAACCCGGGTCGGTACCTTTCATACCAAACCTGGGTTGACCCTGCATTTCTATCAGAATATCATTGAAAATGGCCCACATTAGATTATTTTAACTTTTTTTACTTGTGTAAAACAAATGAACAGGCATATAAAAGTATAAAACTTTGCGTATTTCTAGGCACAAAAGTGCAACATAAATATAATGGCACATTAGTACACATATCAAACATCCCCCCACCCCGCCCCCCATTACACATATCAAACATTCCCCCACCCCCGCCAAACATCCCCCCACCCCTAAACACGAACCTTATGAAACAGGCCATTATTTTTGTAAACTTTAGTGAAAAGTGCAAGGCAAACATCGGCCATTGTAAACAACTAACCTGCTAAATGCACAGGCATATAAAGTGCAGCATATAAATAAAAAAATAACACCCTAAAAACCCAAACTCCCCCTGCCCCCCTAAATGAAAAATGTGCACTAAAAACAGCCATAACATTTAAAACTGCCTATTGCAATTGCCTGTATACAGGGTATTCAGGTGAGGGTGTTGGCGGGTTAGGAGGGTCATGGTAGGGACCTCTGGAATACGGCGGGTAGCTATGCTCAGGGACAGTAGGGCCTTGGTTAGCTGGGTGCGTGTTGTTACCCACAAAGCGAGGCAGGATGTGTTCCAGAAACTGGAATTGATGGTCTTGGAAGCTGTGCAAGATGCACTCTTGGTTTCTCATTATCTGTGTTATGAAGGTTTGCTGCAGCTCTCCGCCTCTATGAAACGGAGTTGCCGGGCATTCTCCTGTCGCTGCATGTTGTTGTCCATATCGTGTCATTTACCGTGCCGCGAGCTCTACTTTGGTGACTTTGCTTTTCCACTGGGGAACTGTATATACTGCAAGGAGAGTTAAAGAAGGAGAAAAAGGCTTAAGAAAAAGCAGTGGTGTTTGTGGCCTCCTCCCATCTACACTTGATACACTCTGCGACACCAAACTTTGCGGCGGATGGTTATGGTGGCGTATAGTGCAGCATTACTGTGTATTGGAATGCAAGTGCTTAGTACATTAAAGCAAGGATAAATACTTACTATTGGTGCGCATCACAGGGTGAGCTTTCTGGGGTGTTGCTTTGAGTGTTGCGGGCACAACACTCTCATGGATGGTGTCAGCATTTACACTGGTGCCGGATATGCTGTCATCTGCGTGGTTAACGGAGGAGTTTAAATCGGGTTCATCTGTGAGTGGTATTGATGATGTTGGGCCAGATTGGGCACTGTCCATCGACTGATTGTCATCATCAACCACTGTTGAGAGAGTGGCAGAGCTGGAGGATGACAGGCTGATGGGGTCACTCAGTGCAGTGTTTCCGAAACATGCTGTGCACAGCTCATAAAAGATCCAATCTTGCCTTGCAGCCCCGCTCTTATTCCGATTGCGGTCATGTATGCGGTTGAATTGTTTCTTCAGCCCCTTCAGCTTGTTCACCACTTGCTGCTGGCTGTGGACGAAGCCCCGTGATGCCAGTACCTTGGCAATGTTGTGGTATATCTGGGCATCCTTCACAGTGCCTGTAATCTGGCGCCGGATCTCCTCTTCCCCTCTAATGCTCCCTCACCTCATCCTTTGTCCAAGACATGGCAGACACACTTGCAGGGGTTAAAACCCACTTTTGCCGACTTGCAGGGGTTAAAACACACTTTTGCCGACTTGCAGGGGTTAAAACGCACTTTTTCCCACAGCACATGCACCCTGTATCTCCCTGCACGCTATATGCTGCCTCTGGGCATGTCTGTGAGCGTCCAGCACAACAGAAAGTTGCCCTGCTAGCAAATCAGTGTTAGCTGACATCAGCAGAGGCAACACGGGAAGCAGGGACATGTCCCCGTACCTTTCACACCAGCCAGTAGTCTGGGAAAGACCCGGGGACAACCCTGCTACCTCGAAGGGTTGGATTGCCGGCAAATTATCCCGGTATTTTGTCCCGGGAACCTTTCACACCAGCGCTAGTACCAGGTTGTTCCCGGACTCAACCCGGGAATGTAGGCTGGTGTGAAAGGGGTATTATACCCTGGGTCCTTTAACACATAAAGCCCAGCTTTAGCCTGGTTTGGATCCGGGACAATGAGCATGGATTGAACCCAGTGTTTTGGTAAAGTTGTAGGTCTGGCAGCGCCAGGCCCCCATACTGTTTAGGTAGAGACAAAATTTTATTGGCTAATCTGGGTTTTTTCCTTCTCCAGATACTGTATACTTGAGGAAAAGAGAGCGGAATTTACCAAGGAGGGTATTAGGGACCAGGACGGGGATGGTTCTAAATAAGTATAGTATCTTGGGGAGGACCACCATTTTAAGGGCTGCTATACGCCCCATCCAGGAAACAGACTGGAGCATCCAAACCGGATGTCAACATTGTAAGTTTGGCTAAAAGGGGGGGATAGTTACATGGAATTATGTCTGATACTTGCGAGGGGATTTGAATCCCCAGATATTTGAGGCTTCTATCCTGCCATGAATAAGGGTATTCCCCCTTATGCACTGAAGGTCAGGAGTGTAATTTATAGGTAAGGCTTCGGTTTTAGTGTTGTTTAATTTGTAGTATGAGACTGCTGCGTAGTCATCGAGTAATTTATGAAGACATGGTAGCGAAGAGGATGGGTTAGTGATAGTTAATAGGACATCATCTGCGAAGAGGCAGATTTTGTGGGAGTTCCCTTGGAGTAGGGGGCCAGTGATATCTGGGTGTGATCTGATAGATTCGGCTAGGGGTTCCATTGCCAGCGCAAAGATTAGGGGGGATAGAGGGCATCTTTGGCGTGTTCCATTGGTTATGGGGAATATTGGGGATAATACCCCATTGATAAATACTCTGGCCGTAGGATTTGAATAAAGGGCCATAATAGAGGAGTGTCCTACCTGTGAATCTAAATTTTAGAAGGACAGCCCGGAGGTAGCCCCAATGGAGCCGATCAAAGGCTTTCTCTGCGTCCAAAGATAACGGAAGTAGGGGGTCAGAGGAGTTTGAACGGGATAGAGATTCTAGTATGTTAATAACTCGTCTGGTGTTGTCGGGTGATTGGCGACCCGGGACGAATCCCACTTGGTCCTGAAGTAAAAGGGATGGTAATAAGGGGTTTAGTCTATTGGCAATGAGTTTAGCATATATTTTGACATCTGTGTTGAGCAGAGCGATTGGGCGATAATTTCCCGTAAGAGTCGGGTTTTTTCCTGGTTTGGGAAAAATCACAATTCTGGATTCTAACATCTCTTTTGGGAAGGTGCCAGTTTCTGAGGCAACATGGAACATTTGGGTTAGGAGAGGTGTGAGCTTAGTTTTAAAGGTTTTATAGAACAAGTTGGTATACCCGTCCGGGCCTGGAGCTTTTTCAGGTGGCAAAGATTTAATCACCGCTTCTATCTCTTCTGTGGCCCATGGTTTCTCAAGAGCCTGAAGGGAAGAGTCTGTAATGGAGGGTAAGGTGAGTTTGTTCAAGAAGTCTTGAATGCTAGGTGAGGAGGGTTGAGTTGTCATGGGGTCATTCACTAGGTTATATAGAGATGAATAATATTGTGCAAAGGTAGCAGCTATTTCAGAGGGCTCTGTGAGCTTAGTGCCGTGTGTGTTAGCAATAGTTCGTATGCGATCTTTTGCTTTCCCTCGCAGCTTCCTAGCCAGCATTCTGCCTGCCCTGTCACCCTGCACATAAAATTTTTGCTTTAGTTTAAAGAGATTTTTATGGACTTCTTTCATAGCTAGGACGTTCCATGCGTCACGTGCCTGTAATAATGCACGGTACAGTGCCTTATCAGTCGGGGCTCGTTTATGTTTGGTTTCTAGATCTAGCATTTTAGATTCTAGTTCTGCTTGGGTGCGTTGGGTGTTTTTACGGATATGGGCGGCAGCCTGAATCGCTGACCCACGCGTTACCGCTTTGAGGGCACACCAGAATGTGAAGCTAGATGTGTCATTTGGGTGATTGGTGTCTATGTAGAGGGCAAGAGCATCAGTAATGGTACGTTTAGCCCCTGGGTCTGATAAGAGGTGATCAGGCAGACGCCATGGGTTAGGGGGGGGGGGGGTTGTTCTCAGAGCATTCCCACTTAAGTTGTATAGCAGAGTGGTCTGACCACGTTATAGGCAGGATAGAAGCCTTTTTTTATCTGTTGGAGGGTCCATTTGTCAGACAGCGCTAGGTCAATGCGGGAATAGGAATGGTGGGCCTGAGAGAAAAATGTATAATCTCTCGTGGATGGGTGCCTGGCTCTCCATACGTCATACAGATCATATTCTGATAGAATACGTCTAAAAAGGTGGGATTGGTCATGTGGCGGGGGGTGTCGTAAGCCGGCGGATCTGTCTATAGTCGGGTCTAATACCATATTAAAGTCACCCATAATCAATATAGAGCCCTGACGGTAGGAGTGTAGCAGTTTACAAAATTTCCAGATGAATTGGCATTGCCTAGTGTTCGGGGCATAGACAGTAGCTAATGTAACCGGTTTGTTGTACAGTTTCCCTAGTAGAATCAAGTATCTACCGTCGGGGTTCGATAATTGTTTATCTAGTGTAAAGTCACAGGTATTTGACACCAGAATTGCGACCCCTGCCTTTTTGCTAGGTCCCTTTGAGGTAAAACAGAAGGGGTATTTAGCATTTGAGAAGTCGTTGGAGCTGTCTTAATAAAATGAGTTTCCTGTAGTGCTACAATATGCGCCCCTGATTTGGTAAAGTAGCGAAGTGCTAGTCTCCTCTTGTGCGGTGAGTTTAAACCCTTAGTATTCATACATAGTACTTGAACCATGTCGGATTCGGAAATACGTTACATAACCAAGCAATGAGCTGCAATTCAAGTAACATGTTGGAGGTGCCTCTATAGGGCTCAGGAGTATTGGGGGGAGTAGGGATAAAGAGGGGGGTGGGGGTAAACAAAGACAATAACAGAAACACATTAAATAACACCATAAAGGTGGCACATTGGGGTATGCGTGGAGGTGATACCCCTCCATCGCTCCACATAAACAAGGTAGAATAGACTATAAAGGGGAATAAAGGAAAATAGTAATTTCCCATGAGAACCCCCGACTTGGTGAGCTCAACCTAAACATAGTTATGTAGGATGGGTGGTCGGGTGTAGTTTGGTTAAGCGTAACGAGGGGGGAGACTATCAACTCCGCCGTTGCTGAAGGGGTTCAAAATCTAAGAGCTTGCTAATGGCTCACTCTTGAAAGTTTAAGGCATAACATCTTAGCTTAATCTACAAACAAGTATATGTATAACTCAACGTGAATTACACCAATAACAACATCCATAGGGCATAAGTCCTGGAATGAATGCATCTTATTCAACAAAAGTTTTTGTATAGGTAGAGATAAGGCAATAGTGATACTTGCTGATTCTCGAGGAATTGGACGACCATTGTCCTGGCCAGGGGCTGTCAGTCAGTATTGGGCGGAGGGGCCAACCATTGACCACTCTGAGGGGATTCGGAGGCTGTGCGAATCCGTAGAAGGAATGTTCTGCAGGTTCCAGGCTGCCAGTAACTTGGCGCCTTCCTCCGGGGTAGATATGACATTAGTGGATCCGTTATATCGGACGATTAGTTTTGTTGGGAAGCCCCATCTGTATTGGATCTCTGCATCACGGAGTCTTTTTGTCACTGGGTGGAATGTTCGTCATAGTGCTAAAGTTGTAGCAGAGAGATCTCCAAAAATGTGAGGATCGCCCAGGATAGGCGTAGAAGTATTTGAAGGTCTGGCGGCTTGTAAGATTTTTTTCTCTAATGTGGTGATAATGTAGTCGCATCAGAGTGTCTCTAGGTGCATTATCTGGAGCGTTTTTAGCTTTTGGTAGTCAATGAATTCGGTCCAGCAGGAAGTCTGAACCCAGTGTTTTAGTACTTACTCCCATTCACATTTAGGGCCAGATTTACTAAGCTTGAAAAGTGATAAAATGGAGAGTGTTAAACTACCAGCCAATCAGCTCGTAACTGCCATGTCACAGGCTGTGTGACATGGCATAAATTTTCAAGCTTAGTACATCTCCTTAGTTGTTGAACTCAAATTACTCCTGAGTACTCGCCGTTCAAACCAGACCTAGGTCTTCCAGTGACCCAGGACCTTTTAGGTATGACACAGGTCCTTATGACTTGGCATACGTCTTTCACAAAACAGGTGACCTGGGTTTGACCCAGTTATAACTCTGGTACCAAGCAGGGTCATAGACCCAGAATTTTGACCCTTATTGAGGAAAAACCTGGTAGCCAGAGTGCGAGTAGGATAGCAAAGAGCATCCTCACCAAAGCAACAGTAGGACGGCAGAGGGCTGTAAAAGACCCTAGAATCCCAGCTGCCCCCAACCCTCTGTCCCTGAGGCTCTGTTTAAAAGTGGGATTATATAATACTTAATAGATTTAATTTCCTATTTAATCCAACAGTCTCTTGCCAAATAGAATTGCTCTTCTGGCTGCAACTATCATTAGTTACAGCCTATGCTTCCTCATTGCAATCTTATCTGGTAATAGTTTTCCTGCTGCTATGAACGACTTCATTCAGGGAGGATTGCAGTTTTAATGTACTGTAGTTCAACTCATCTCTACAAGAGTGGGACGGTTTTTTATAATTGTTCCATTGTAATTATGGACAGGATGGAGCCTGCAGCACTGTTCCAGCATTTAATGTTGGATGATTTTATTTAGTAAATTTGTAATATAAATTTAGAAACAGCCTGGGAAAGACTCCTGGCTGGTGAGAAGTTGGCTGAGTTTTGCTGCTTCTTTTTAACAAATTGACTGTATAAAGTTCATCCTGTATTAAGTATTTTAATGCTGATGTAGCCGTGAGTCTTTGAGATTATGAGTGAGTAGGGAGATCTGCTGGCTGTGTGCACCTGATTGGGGTTTGGTGAAGCAGTGGTGGTTTTGTGGTTATTTTAGCTTCGTTTCCTTGCATTTAGCAGCAGGGACATTCTGGTTTTCAGCTTAAAGGTGTGGAATACATAAAATTTAGTCTGACAGTCAAAACAATCTACCCAAACCAGTGTGACATGTTTGCAATGTCTAGCTGATCAGATAGGGTAAATGCAGTTCTCATTTTTTTTATATACCTGTAAGGCTAATGAAGAAATATAGTAAAATAACAAATACTGTAAATATTTGATACTTGTCTTTGCTAAGATTACTTTGCATACAATAAACATTCATTAAGGTCTTTGTGCTTTAGTTATAGGCATGTATTCAAGGCCGTTGCGAGCGGCCGGCGAGGGGGTTAAACAGCGAGGGTTGCTGAAAACCAGCGATCCTCGCTGTTTAACCTCCGCGCCGGCCGCTCGCACTATGCAACGTTCTGGGGAAATCCTCGCCGTCACAGGACGGCGAGAATTCCCCAAAACAGCGAGACCCGCGGCTACTGCAGGAAACTCGCAGTTTTTAGCCGCGGGTCTCGCTGCTTCTGGAGCCGCATCCGCCAATTCCCCCTCGCTCAAAAAACGGAGCGAGGGGAAATTGGCGTATGAGGGGGCTGTGTTGAATGCTGTCAGGGTGAGTGGTGACAGCGAGCAGGAAGCCCTGCTCGCTGTCACCACTCGCAAACAGCATTGAATACCTGCCAAAGTATTAAGGGCCTAATTCAGGTTGGTATGAAAAAGCAAACTCCTTTAATGGACAAAACCATATGCACTGCAGGTGGGGCAGATGTTACATTTGCAGATAGAGTTACATTTGGGTGGGATGTGTTCAAACTGAAATCTAAATTGCAGTGTAAAAATAAAGCAGACAGTATTTACTCTATAAACAAAATAACTCATCCAAATGTAACTCTCTCAGCACATGTTACATCTGCCCCACCTGCAGTGCACATGGTTTTGTTCATTAAAGAATGTGTTTGCTTTCCCAAACCAACCTGAATAACCCCCTAAGTTGCTTTGTTTAATAATGATTGGTTATTATATGTTGGTTTATTTTTTACAAAAAAAAATATATAGGGGTTTATATCAAGTGAAAGAAATTGCCCATAGCAACCAATCAGCTTCAAAATATATCATTTTATAGAATCTACTTGATGAAGAAATCTTACCCCAATACTGACTGGTTGCTGTTGGAAAACTTCCCCAACGATTCACTTATCCACTCTTTTCACAGCTTGAGACATCAACTCCATAGTCTGTTTAATGGGGTTATCTACTTTTTTTGGAAACTTTCTGGATATAAAGTGTACCTATATGTATCTATTCAAAGTATTCCCTCTCCATGTTTCCCAACAAAAACCTTGGGTATTTAGATGTTGGTACGTTGCTAGACTGGGTGTGTCATAGGAATTGGTTGGCCAATCTAGTGGTGGCTGGTCTGGCACTATAGGCTAGATTAGCTTGATAATCGTAGCGTATATTCCCAGCATAAATCATATGTATTGGTCAGTATATTTATTTATTACCAGTTATTTATTTAACGCACACATATTCTGCATCACTTTACAGAGAATATTTGAACATTTACATCAGTCCCTTCCCCAGTCTATAAAATCTATATTCCTTACCACATATACATGCACACACATTCATTTTAGGGTTAATTTTTAATGGGAGCCAATTAACCTTACACTCTATTTTTGGAATGTGGGAAGAAACAAGATTAGTTTCTTTGAGTCCTAACAGTTTTTACAATCAATTTACTGAAAAGGTCTAAATATAGCATGTCAGTATCATCTGCTTGTGTTGTTGGTTTGTCACCGAACTGTATAATATGAACATATGTTTGACCTGCTGTGTTAGATATATGCGGTGTAATATTTTAAATCCCATACACCCATACACCCATAATATTAAGTATAACAAGGTACAGTACTAGACATGTAGCGAAAGGCAATCTGAACCATGATTTCTAATGGGTACTATAATAAAATAATATGAAAAGGCCACACATTGCCCATTTTCTTAGTAATTGGTTAAACCTTAACATTAATCAAGCAGAATACTATATTAATCAACTAGATCAGGGGTTCGCAATCTTTTTTGAATCACAGCACCCTAGAGTATCAGAATTTTTCCATGGCACCCCTAGGCCCCAAAAAATATATATAAATTGAGGTAGATTGTGTTTATATGTGCTTCTAAGGTTAAGTTATATGTTAAAGAGCATGATTTGCTTTTTACTGTACACATATTTTATGATTGGCAGCCACCAACACTGGTTTTGTCCATAAATAATTTGAATTGATCCTGGCCCACCAACCCATGTCCGGAGGCACCCCAGGGAGCCACAGCACACAGTTTGGGAACCACTGAAGTAGATACATCTTTGTGATAACTTATTATGTAGTTAAAGTAATGCCCGGTACACACCAGGACAATTTTGCTTGTGAGCGGGTCACCACAGGAACGTACGACCCGCTCATGAGCTGACGGCGCCGCCAACACACCGCGAAAATGCGGCTGATGTGATCGCGATCCGATCACAACCCCCACCCACTGTAATGGTCCGTTCTGAGATCCTACCTGCAGCAGGTAGGATCTTAGAAAAGACCGACCGACCCGCTGGGCTGCGCATCGGATCGGGATCGCATCAAAAGGACACCGAAATGGCCCAAAACATGGCCAATTTACATACAATCGGTCGAGATTGTATCTAAATTGACTAGTTTTGGGCCATATCGTCCTGATGTGTACCCCACATTAGACTTACAAGTTATAATAAACACATCTTGACAGTAAAGCAGGATGGCACTGCAGCCTTAAATGTAACACATCAAAGGGCTTAGGACCACATGTTGCCTATCAAGTTTTTTTTTAATTAGTTATAGTGGAATCTGGTAGTGTTCACTCTAGAAATTTTGTCGGGCAGGGCGCCGAGGGTCGGTCCGGGCCCGCCGACGTCACACTTGCAGGCGGTCCCAGGCGTCACTAAAGTGGGCGGGCCCGGCCCCGCCGTGATGCCGGGGAAGCGCCGGGCATCGCCGTCTGAGGCGGCGCTGGGCTTCCCCGTGCAAGCTGTCGGGCAGGCACCAGGCTGTTTTAGCAGGGCGCTGCGAGAGGGGCAGGGCGCATTTTTCCCTTAAAATATCGGGCAGGGCGCAGCACCCCGCTAAAACAGCCTAGCGGGAACACTAATCTGGCACACTGGGAATGGCAGTGTAAGGCAGAACCACCAGCAGGAGAAATAAGAGATCAGGATAAATTAACTCTTATCACCTTGACGGATTTTCAAATAGGTCAGCAGATTACACTGTTGTTACTGTATACATTTTATGCGTTTACAGTATATGAATGATCTATAATAAAGGAGCATGCACACAGGGCATTTCTAATGGGCCTTATACACATAACCTGCACGAATGTTATTACTTATTAATCAGTTGAGGCCAGTGTTCCCAATGGAGAACACCGACCCTGACACCTTGCTCTGCAGCGCTGCGTGCTGAGAGAGACAGAGCATTCTGAGGAAGTAGCTTTGCTCTGAACGCTCGTCGGCCCATGTGTAAAGCCCATAAGCGATCTGACTAGATGGCTTACAAATGTAGCATGGATCAGTCCGTATGTACACCCTATAGCGATGGTGATGCGCAGTCTTGTGCGCATAGAAAAGCAGTGCATGCAGTGTTTTTTCATTAAGTCTCATTATTAAGTTTTTCAAATATACAAATCTATACACAAAAAGGGAAATAGTGAAAACATAAACATTAGAATAAAAGGGTACAGAAAAAAAAAAGCGAGGAACTATAGGAAGGGATAAAAAAAGGGAAGGGTACATTCCAGGGGGTTTACAGTAAAAACATAAAGACAAAAAATGCCCACACAATTTAGCATTAACTTTCCATTCATAAATAGCTATGGAGGTTCTCTTATCCATATTCCACAGTTACACTTCCTACCTCCTATTACCAACATTATTCCCCTCTATTTAGACATACATGTATTTCTACCTCTAGATTGGAGTTTTAAAAGTCCAATCTATTCTAGTTTTATTTAGGTCCCTTCCTCGCTTTCTGTAACATGTGTACACCATATCTTTCATTTTCTCAGTAACGATATAGGAGGTGTAATACCTAGTGTGGCCTCTGTCTCCATTGCGTATTGGAACTGGACCTTGGAGATTACCTTCTGAAAAAGGGGGAGGGTAGTTTGCTTCCAACATTGGGCCAGGGCTGCTTGTGCTGCTATACATATCTGGCCTACCATGTACCGTTGATTCACTGACATTTCTATCAGGTATACAGTATGTGTAGGAGGGCCAATTATTGGGAAGGGGCTACTGGCACTTCCAATACCTTGCTAATGAGCGCAAAGACCTCTCTCAAAGATTGTTGTATCATTGGGCACAACCAAAACACGTGGTAGATATTACCCACTTCTCTACATTCCCTCCAACAATATTGTGAGCATGAGGGCCAAAATAAGTGTAATTTGTCCGTAGTCAAATATAGCCTATTTATTAGTTGAACCTGCATTTCTGAATGGTTCAGACATCTTGACATATTAAAGGAGGTAGTGTAAATTGCTTCCCATTGTTTATGAGATAAATGAAGACCTATGTCCCTTTCCCACTTATGTTGGGCTTGGGACTTAGGGGTTTGTGCCATTTCTGTCAAACAGTTATACCAATGTGAAATACCTCCCTTTGTACCATGTTTATTCAATTGGGTCAAGAGGGCGGATGGCGCGTAGCTCAATATTTCCTGCTTCCCCTCGCTTCCCCTCGCTTTCTGTATACAATTTTGCATATACAGACATTCCTCACTTAACGACCAGGTTCCGTTCCTACGACCTGTCGTTAAGCGAATTGGTTGTTAAACGAACCTATATAAAACCCATTAAGACTTCTGAGACGCGGGTCGCTAAACAGGCAGGGCAGGTTGTAACTGCGAGAGGGTAGGCGGGCAGGTCGTAAATCAGAGAAGACGGGGTCGTAAGTCAGAGAAGTCACAGCACGGACGCTAAACAAAGTCCCAGGTCGTAAGTCCGGGTGGTCGGTAAACGGTCGGTAAACAGGTAGGTCGTTAAGTGAGGAATGTCTGTATTGAAAAAACTCTGCCCTAGGCAGATCAAAACAAGTCTGCAAGTCCCTAAACCAGGGGTGTCCAAACTTTTTGTGACGAGGGACAGATTTGGTGAGGTGAAAATGTGGGGGGCCAACCATTCAGCCTGACATTCTTTGAATCATTAATCACATCAGAATGGTCCCCCACCCTGCCCCCATTCACTCTATGTCCCACAGCCTGCCCCTTCACTGTATTTCCCCCAGCCTGCCCCCATTCACTGTATGTCCCCCAGCCTGCCCCTCCTTCACTGTATGTCCCCCCATTCACTGTATGTTCCCCACTCTGCACCCATTCACACTGTCCCACAGCCTGCCCCTTCTCTTAATGTCCATCAGTGCCTCCATTCATTGTATGGCCCCAAGCCTGACCCTCCTTCACTGTATGACTCCCATTCACTGTATGACCCCCATTCTCTATGTACCCCACTCTGCTCCCATTCACTGTATGTCCCCCAGCCTGACCCTCCTTCACTGTATGTCCCCCACTCTGCCCCCTCCCTTCTCTGTATGTTTCCCAGCCCCTTGTGTGAGCCAGAGGAAGAAGAGGCAAAGCAGGAACTGCAAGGACAGGAGATGCTTGGGCTCCTGCTGCTGCCCTCCTCCACTCTGCATGTTATGGGAGCAAGCTTCGCCCTTGCTGCCCCCCTCCCCAAACACTGCTGTCACTGTGATTGTGGAGTAGGGTGATATACGATTGCAGCAGCAGGGGTATGATGCCAAACACATCTGACTGTGGTTGCTGGCACCTCCTCACTGCAGCAGACAGCAAGGTAAAGACGCGCTCGCCGGGGCCCCACCTTTAGTGTCCTGTGCTGTGCTTCCCACATCTGATGCTTTCAGCTGGAGGCTGCGGGCCACTTGAAATGATAGCATGGGCCGCAATTGGCCCCCGGGCCTGACTTTGGGCTGGCCTGCCCTAAACGATATCAATCTTCCACCTTCACAGATGCCTCCTAACTCTATTAGGCCCACAGCAATCCATTTAGAGATATTCAAGTTCGGAATGAGAGTTTTTAGCATTCTTAAAGATATATTTAGGGGGAATTTACTAAAGGAAATTTGTAAAAAAAAAATAGGTGTATTTGTATCCAGAAATATACTTATTTTTAACATTTACTATCCCGGAAATACGGCAATTCATATTCGTATTGATAGCACATCAATACGACTATGAATTGCCGTATTTTCGGGATAGTAAATGTCAAAAAATAAGTGTATTTCTGGATACAAATACACCTATTTTTTTACAAATTTCCTTTAGTAAATTACCCCCCTAATGTCTCTATAATAGGAGTTTCCAGGGTTGAACCCAGCTTCATACCCCATTTACACAGCACTGTGACCCAGGTCTGCACCGTTTACACTGAACCTGGGTCAGCACTGCTTTTCCCTATGGATGACATTAAAAATGTCCATTTTAGGATAAACTGCCATCCAACTTTCCCTCAATGATTTAAAATAAAATAAAAATTAAAAGACATGACAAGTTAGCACTGAAAAATGTTGGTTTTTATTTAGTAAAATATTTTTCAAATAGTTTTATTCACTGCTCAAGCACACATAGCGGTATAAAAGTGCAGCATCACCCATGTGCTCTCCCCAGCCCCTTCCACTGCAGCAGCAGACCGAATCTCCCATGTGCTCCCCCCCCCCCCCCCCAAAAAAAAAATATAATAATAATAATAATAATAATATAAATTATACTGCATCCAATTATCCAATTATGATTTATGTGTACACTGCCCATATCCTTCCTGGCTGCTGTCTTTTGCCACTGCAGCGCACTGTGGAAAGGCATCCAGCACTTCTGGTATCCTTTCAGCACTACCCAGATGTCCCAACCTGGGTTGGTACCATTTACACCGCCCACGACCCAGGACCAACCAGTGTTCAACCCTGGTCAGGACCTGGGTAGGAGACCAGTGTTACTGGACCTGGGTTGACCTCTTTTACACCAACGCTGACCTGGGTCCGACCTGGGTTATTTCTTGGTGTAAAAGGGGTACTAAGTAGGGGGTTATTTTGGTCCACTCTTTTTGACCAATTCCCTCTTAGATGGACAAAACCATGTGCACTGCAGGGGGCAGATATAAAAAGTGCAGAGAGAATTAGATTTGGGTGAGTTATTTTGTTTCTGTGCAGGGAAAATATGGACTGCTTTATTTTTACACTGCAATATAGATCTCACTTTGAAGTAAAACCCCACCCAAATCTAATTCTCTCTGCACAAGTAACATCTACCCCACCTGCAGTGCACATGGTTTTGTCCATCTAAAGCTGTGTACACACGGGGGGAGATATATTGCTCAGCCATATATTGCTGGCAATATATGGCTGAGCAATATATTGCTCAGTTTCTCCTTTTCATCAGCGACTAGAGATGGTCGCTGATGAGAAGGAACCTCTGCTTGGGGAGCCGTAGAGGTAATCAGCTGGTCGCAGGAGCTCCTGCGACCAGCAATTATAATGGGGCTGAAAACGGGAGCGCGCACTCGGCGATTTATCGCCATGGCACACTCCAATCACTGGCAATATGGTCGCCTGCGACCATATTTCCAGCGATTTCAGCCCCTATCGCCCCAGTGTGTACACAGCTTAAGAAGGAATTATTCAGAAAGAGTGAACCAAAATAACCCCTGTAATGTTGTTTTGGGCAACCAATCAGATCCTGTCTACTATCTTCTAGAGAGTGCTAAATAAATAACAAGTAGTTTCTGATTGGTTGCCCATGACAACATCACATGTGAAGTCTTATTCCCATTTTAGTAAATTTCCCGATTACTGTATTAACAGAATGCTAACGCAATTAATGTAATCCAATGTCACAAAGGCACAAGAAGCTTCAGTATCAACAGCATGCGTGACATACAGTAAGTGTTCTTCCTTTGCTTTATCTAATTATCCCATGAGAGCTTTGTGGAAACACTGAGATAAATAGTCGCTCCCAGAGGTGCTTGTTAATCTATGTAATAATGATACGTGTAAAGACGTACAAATTACCCATAATCAAAGTGAATCATACTTCAGAATGTCTGCCAGCTTCTTATTTATTAACAATACCCACACAGAATATAATGGCCCAAGAGATTGAGATATACAATAAAAGGAACACAAAACAAAATGTAACAACAAAATTAAAGAACTTTTGAAGGAGAACAGGAACCTATGCTGTTGTGGTATCTGTAGGGAGAGAAGCAGGGAGAAAGTGAATTCTACTCTTATGGATCGTCTAAGGCAGTGGTTCCCAAACTGTGCGCCTAGGCAGCCTAGGGTGACTCGGAGCACTTGCAGGGGTGCCTCAGGTTGGTGGACCAGAACCAATTCAAATTATTTATGGCCAATGAAATCGGCAAAATCAGTGCTTGTGGCTTCCAATTAAGAATATGTGGGTAAACAGAAGTGAATCATGTTTCTCACCACATAACTGGACCTAAGGAAAACATTTAAATCATAACTTACTTAATTTTTTGTTTGTTTTCGTGAAATTAGTAACCAACTTTTGGCATAGGGGTGCCGTGAAAAATATTCTGATACTTAACCCCTTCCCGACATTTGACGTACATTTACGTCATGGTCGGGAAGTACTTCCCGACACATGGCGTAAATGTACGTCATGGCTTGTAACTGTCACCGCGTCTATAGACGCGGTGACAGTTTCAACATGTCTGCTGTCCCTGACAGCAGACATGTCCCCTGCATGCCCAGGGGGGGCTGCGATGCCGCCCCCCCCCGTCGGCGATCGCTGTGATTGGCTGTTCAGTGTGAACAGCCAATTACAGCGTTTTCTGTGTCACCGGCGAATAACGTTCGCCGGTGACACGCGATCGGAGGTGATTGGTACTGTAAAGTACAGCACCAATCACCGCGGGGTGTAAGGGTGACACTGGTGTCACCCCACCTCACCCCGCCCGCCCCCAAAGGCCGTGATTGGTTCGTCGGATCGACGGACCAATCACAGCCAAGGAGGGGGATTTAAACTAACGGTGACTGCACTGCAGACGCCATTCCGGTCTGGAATTGCATGCAGTGCGGTCACCGTGCCTAGCTGCCGCAGTATACTGACCTGAACCGAGCAAAATACTTAGCTGATCACTGCTTCATCACTGCTTGTAGTGTGCTGGATGCTTCCTGGATCCTGTTACTACTTGTGACTTCCTGTGTTGTGAACTTGTGCTGCTGCAGTGTAATAGCGTTAGATAGAGAGAGATAGATAGAGAGAGATAGAGAGAGATAGTGTCAGAGAGTGCTATATTTTGTGCTGCTGCAGTGTGATATAGTTATAGATAGAGAGATAGAGAGAGAGAGATAGAGAGAGATAGAGAGATAGTGACAGATTGTGCTATATATTTTTTATATAACTGACTGCTGCCCCCCTTTTGTGCTGATCAGTATAAATTAACTGATCAGCAACTTTTTGGGGGCGCAGGTTTTTTTTTATATATATATATATACCTGTCAGTGCTGCTGCTGCAGTGTTATAGAGTGATAGATAGTGAGAGATAGAGAGATAGAGAGAGATAGTGACAGAGAGTGATAGAGACTGCTATATTTTGTGTCTGCTGCCCCCATTTTGTGCACCCCCAGCAACTTTTTGGGGGTGCAGGGGTTATTTTTCATATATATAACTGTCAGTGCTGCTGCTGCAGTTTTATAGAGTGAGAGATAGAGAGATAGAGAGAGATAGTGACAGAGAGTGATAGAGAGTGCTAAATTTTGTGTCTGCTGCCCCCGCCTTTTGTGCTGATCACTATATCTGAGGTGATCAGCAACTTTTTGGGGGTGCAGAGGTTTTTTTTTTTTTATATATACCTGCCAGTTGCTGCCAGTTGCACTGTCAGTTGCACCAAAGGTTGTGCACCTGCTGCCCCTCACTGGTAATCAGTGTCGCATCACTGATCACCTTTTTTTTTTTTTGAGGCTGCTGTGGGGTCTTTTTTTAATTTTTTTTTTACACACACTGTGATTTTGTGGGTGTCCTGTGGCCACTGTGCGCTGATCAGTGACGTACATCACTGATCAGCTTTTTCGGCACAGGGTTGATCTTTTTTTTTTTTTTTTTATCAAATTCCTGTTGCCTTTGAGCGCTGTTCAGTGACGGACGTTACTGACCAACAACTGTGCTCAATTTTTGGCGCAGGACCTTTTTTTTTTTTTTTTAACCCCTTCAATTTTTTTTTTTTTAACCCCTTCAATTTTTTTTTTTTTTAACCCCTTCAATTTTTTTTTTTTTGTATAAAGTATTTTTTTTTTCTGCACTACATACAAACTACACACTACATACCCCCCGGGTTGAAATAAAGTTTGTACCCCCCCCCCTACACTATACACGTGTTGAAACATTTCACTACCAGTAACACAAAAATAAAAATGGCATCCCAAATGTCATCCCAAATGTCATCCCAGTCATCCAGAAGAATGTATTCAGCGGAGGAGGCATATGCCATGCTTGCCTCTGACTCTGACACAGCCAGTGATGCAAGCGGGGAATTTGAAGGCTTCGTCTTAAGCTCCTCTTCCTCCTCTAGTGATGAGGGACCCCCTCAAAGACGCCCCCGTAGAGCAGCTGAGACCCCCCCCCAATAATTGATCTCGTATGGACCCCACCACCAGACAATTTTGAGCCCCAGGTTCCTGAGTTTTTGGCCATGCCAGGAATCCAATTTGATTCCACAGGTCTCAGAGAAATTGACTTTTTCAAATTATTTTTCTCTGATGATTTTATAAATTTAATGGTGGACCAAACTAATTTATATGCCCAGCAGTTTATTGCTCAAAACCCCACGTCATCATTTGCTAGGTGGACCCCTGTAGATGCAGTAGAGATGATGACGTTTTGGGGTCTGGTGTTTCATATGGGCATAGTAAAAAAGCCAGAAATTAGGCAATATTGGAGTACAGATGTTCTGTACAGCACCCCATTTTACCGTATGGCCATGCCCCGGGCTCGATTTGAGACGATCCTTAAATTTTTGCATTACAACGATAATGCACAGTGCCCACCCAGAGATGATCCCACCTTTGACCGGCTATTCAAAGTCAGGCCGGTCATTGATCATTTCAGTGCCAAATTTGAAGAGATGTACATCCCAGATAAATTCATTTGCATAGACGAGTCCCTTATACATTTTAAAGGAAGGGTTAAATTCCGCCAGTACCTTCCCAGTAAGAGGGCAAGGTATGGCATAAAAATGTATAAGCTGTGTGAAAGCACCTCAGGGTACACCCACAGGTTTAGGGTATATGAAGGGAAGGATTCAAGAATTGAACCTCCAGAATGCCCCCCCTCCCTCGTAGGTGTTAGTGGAAAAATTGTCTGGGATTTAGTGCACCCCTTCCTGGATAAAGGTTATCACCTCTATGTGGATAACTTTTACACCAGCATCCCCCTGTTTAAGGCCCTTGGTTCAAGAGGTACAGCAGCTTGCGGTACTGTGCGCAAGAACCAAAGAGGCCTCCCAAAAACGCACATTGCCCAAGTAATGAGAAGGGGTGAAAGCAGGGGAATATGCACCGAAAATATGTTGTTGGTCAAATATAAGGACAAGAGGGATGTCCTTATACTGACAACAATTCACGGAGACAGTACCACCTCCGTCCCTGTACGAGGTACCAGTACCCACACCTCAAAACCTAATTGTATCCTGGATTACAATAGGTACATGGGCGGAGTGGATCTTTCAGATCAGGTACTGAAGCCGTACAGTGCCCTGCGGAAAACAAAAATCTGGTACAAGAAGCTGGCCGTGTATATCATCCAGATGGCACTGTATAACGCTTACGTGCTATTCCGTTCTACCGGCCAGAGGGGGACATTTATGCACTTTCAAGAGGAAGTCATAAAGGGCCTAATATTTGGGAACCAGCAGGCAGAGGGCCCCAGTACTTCTAGTACTGGCCCCCGTATTGTACCAGGGCAGCATTTTCCTGATGAAATCCCCTCCACTGGAAAAAAGGGCAGGACACAAAAAAGGTGCAAAGTTTGCTATAAAAAGGGAATAAGAAAGCAAACTATTTTCCAGTGTGACACTTGCCCCGACAAACCCGGCCTATGTATAAAGGAGTGTTTTAAAATATACCACACATCTATGGATTTTTAGGTTCATCATTTCACCGTGCTTCGGGGGTCTTGCTAATGCCACATAGCACCCACCATTCATTCCACCAGAATCTGAGCCGCAAAATCCAAAAATCACTCCTTCCCTTCTGAGTCCTGCCATGCACCCAACTGGTATTTTTTGGTCACATGTGAGGCATTGCCGTACTCGGGAGAAATTGGGGCACAGATTTTGGGGTGCTTTTTCTCCTTCATACCTTCTGAAAATGAAAAATTTTGAGCCAGAACTGCATTTTTGTGTAAAAAAATGTAATTTTTCATTTTCACTGCCCAGTTGTATCAAAATTGGTGAAACCCCTGGGGGTTTGAAATGTACACTATACCCCTAGATGAATTCCCTGAGGGTGTAGTTTGCAAAATGGGGTCACTTGTGAGGGGGTTCCACTATATTGGTGCTTTGGGGGTCTTGCTAATGCGACATAGCACCCACCAACATTCCACCAGAATTTGTGCTGCAAAATCCAAATATCACTCCTTCCCTTCTGAGTCCTGCCACTTTTTGGTCACACATGAGGCATTGCCGTACTCGGGAGAAATTGGGGCACAGATTTTGGGGTGCTTTTTCTCCTTCATACCTTCTGAAAATGAAAAATTTTGAGCCAGAACTGCATTTTTGTGTAAAAAAATGTAATTTTTCATTTTCACTGCCCAGTTGTATCAAAATTGGTGAAACCCCTGGGGGTTTGAAATGTACACTATACCCCTAGATGAATTCCCTTAGGGGTGTAGTTTGCAAAATGGGGTCACTTGTGGGGGGGTTCCACTGTATTTGTGCTTTGGGGGTCTTGCTAATGCGACATAGCACCCACCAACATTCCACCACCAAAAATCACTCCTTCCCTTCTGAGTCCTGCCATGCACCCAACTGGTATTTTTTGGTCACATATGAGGCATTGCCATACTCGGGAGAAATTGGGGCACAGATTTTGGGGTGCTTTTTCTCCTTCATACCTTCTGAAAATGAAAAATTTTGAGCCAGAACTGCATTTTTGTGTAAAAAAATGTAATTTTTCATTTTCACTGCCCAGTTGTATCAAAATTGGTGAAACCCCTGGGGGTTTGAAATGTACACTATACCCCTAGATGAATTCCCTGAGGGGTGTAGTTTGCAAAATGGGGTCACTTGTGGGGGGGTTCCACTGTATTGGTGCTTGGGGGGTCTTGCTAATGCAACATAGCACCCACCAACATTCCACCAGAATCTGAGCTGCAAAATCCAAAAATCACTCCTTCCTTTCTGAGTCCTGCCATGCACCCAAATGGTATTTTTTGGTCACATGTGAGGCATTGCCGTACTCGGGAGAAATTGGGGCACAGATTTTGGGGTGCTTTGTCTCCTTCATTCCTTGTGAAAATGAAAAATTTTGAGCCAGAACTGCATTTTTGTGTAAAAAATGTAATTTTGCATTTGCACAGCCCAGTTGTATCAAAATTGGTGAAACCCCTGGGGGTTTGAAATGTACACTATACCCCTAGATGAATTCCCTGAGGGGTGTAGTTTGCAAAATGGGGTCACTTGTGGGGGGGTTCCACTGTATTGGTGCTTGGGGGGTCTTGCTAATGCGACATAGCACCCACCAAAATTCCACCAGAATCTGAGCTGCAAAATCCAAAAATCACTCCTTCCCTTCTGAGTCCTGCCATGCGCCCAAATGGTATTTTTTGGTCACATGTGAGGCATTGCCGTACTCGGGAGAAATTGGGGCACAGATTTTGGGGTGCTTTTTCTCCTTCATACCTTCTGAAAATGAAAAATTTTGAGCCAGAACTGCATTTTTGTGTAAAAAAATGTAATTTTTCATTTTCACTGCCCAGTTGTATCAAAATTGGTGAAACCCCTGGGGGTTTGAAATGTACACTATACCCCTAGATGAATTCCCTGAGGGGTGTAGTTTGCAAAATGGGGTCACTTGTGGGGGGGTTCCACTGTATTGGTGCTTTGGGGGTCTTGCTAATGCGACATAGCACCCACCAACATTCCACCACCAAAAATCACTCCTTCCCTTCTGAGTCCTGCCATGCACCCAACTGGTATTTTTTGGTCACATATGAGGCATTGCCATACTCGGGAGAAATTGGGGCACAGATTTTGGGGTGCTTTTTCTCCTTCATACCTTCTGAAAATGAAAAATTTTGAGCCAGAACTGCATTTTTGTGTAAAAAAATGTAATTTTTCATTTTCACTGCCCAGTTGTATCAAAATTGGTGAAACCCCTGGGGGTTTGAAATGTACACTATACCCCTAGATGAATTCCCTGAGGGGTGTAGTTTGCAAAATGGGGTCACTTGTGGGGGGGTTCCACTGTATTGGTGCTTGGGGGGTCTTGCTAATGCAACATAGCACCCACCAACATTCCACCAGAATCTGAGCTGCAAAATCCAAAAATCACTCCTTCCTTTCTGAGTCCTGCCATGCACCCAAATGGTATTTTTTGGTCACATGTGAGGCATTGCCGTACTCGGGAGAAATTGGGGCACAGATTTTGGGGTGCTTTTTCTCCTTCATACCTTCTGAAAATGAAAAATTTTGAGCCAGAACTGCATTTTTGTGTAAAAAATTTAATTTTTCATTTTCACTGCCCAGTTGTACCACAATTGGTGAAACCCCTGGGGGTTTGAAATGTACACTATACCCCTAGATGAATTCCCTGAGGGGTGTAGTTTGCAAAATGGGGTCACTTGTGGGGGGGTTCCTAAATTTTAGCATCTTATGGTGCCTAGAAACCTACATGGTGCCTAAAAAATAATCTCATAAAAAGGAGGCTCCAAAATCAAGTAGGTGCTCCTTCTATTATGAAGCCTGTGGTTTGGTCAACGTGCACACTAGGGCCACATATAGGATATTTATGAAAACAAAAGAATTGGGGGAATCAATTTTTAGTCACATTTCTCTAGTAAAATGTACTGTGTTCCTTAGAAAAATGTATTAAAATTGCAAATCTGCAAAAAAAATGAAATTTTGAAATTTCACCTACACTTTGTTTTAATTCCTGTGAAACACCTAAAGGGTTAACAAACTTCCAAAATGCTGTTTTGAATACTGTGAGGGGTGCAGTTTTTGAAATGGTATCATTTATGGGGGTGTCTCACATACAAGTCCCACAAAGTCACATCAGAACTGAACTGGTCCCTAAAAAAAATCAGTGTTTGAAATTTTCTTGAAAATTTGAGAATTTGCTATTCATATTGTAAGCCTCCTAGTGTCCAAAAAAATTAAAAGGAAGTTGAAATAATGATGGAAACATAAAGTAGACATATGGTCTATGTTAGTTATTAACTATTTTGAGTGGTATGATTATTTGTCTCACAAGCAGAAAATTTTACATTTTGCAAATTGCAAAAGTTTCCATTTTTTCACGACATTTTGGTATTTTTCACAAAAAAACACAGACTGTATCGACCCAAATTTACCACTATTTTGAAGTACAATGTGTCACGAAAAAACAATCTCAAAATCACTGGGATAAGTAAAAGCAAAAAAAAGTTATCCCCACTTAAGTGATACATGTCAGATTTGAAAAAAAGGGCTCTGTCAGGAACGCAAAAACTGGCTCTGTCAGGAAGGGGTTAAGGGTGCTGTGATTCAAAATGTTTGGGAACCACTGGTCTAAGGTATGCTGGGGCTCCAGTGCAACTAATTTATGAGGGCCCTTACAAATAACATTGTCAATATGTAATGCTGATAATTTTATTAAAATCTATTATAATAAATACTCCCAGCACCACAAATGTGTTAAATGTACTCTAATTGCCGCCAATTCACTATATGCCACACAGAAAACACAGTTTACGAATGTCAAAGTGCCCTCCATGGAGATGTAGCTATGTGTGGGGGACCCCCATGTGTGTGAGCTCTAGGCAACTCTCTGCAACTCTACCCTTGCTCCCCCACCTTATTACTTACATGACGCAATTCTTACCCAGCATCATATGCTCCTCCCCTCCATTCCTGGATCATCTGTCTACATTACTATCTTTTTACTGACCTGGCATGTATAGGCAACAAAATGACCACACAATATGTGGCCCTCAGGAACCTTTGAAAGTGTCATCAAAACTGTCATTTTTAAATGGGTTCTTCTCAACATACATATTGTGCGGCTGATTGGTAAATGTGTTTGCACAATGGGCCTAATTTATACCTGATCTGATCACAGTGCAAATTTGTAGGTGGGACTGATCTAACATGTGCAGACAGAGTTATGGTGCTCACACACTGTGAGATGTGTGCCAGGTGTGATTTGAGCCATACAATTTATGCTATACAATTTGGACTGTATGCTGGGTGCAATTTGAACCACATGCGATTTGAATTACACCCAATTTTGTCTACACTACAATAGTCAATTACAGGATATATGCAATCTAGTTAAAAAAAAAGTATGTGCAGGCAGGTATCTAGATAAATAATTCCTGCCTGCACATACTTTGCCTTGCGACATGGACTACACAGGAGTGCATATCACATCGCAAGGAAAAAATAAACAGTGCGAACTAGACGCAATGCGATTTGAACTTAAAAAGTTCGGCATGTGTGTTTTAGCAGGGCGCCCACTAAGCAAATTGCTTAGTGGGCTATTCTGCGTAAGAAAATCGCAGCGCTCGCCACGCTTCGGGGTGGCCTGGATAGTGGGGGGGTACCTAAAACCTCATTGCATGTCATACAAGTGCATAGCTAATATAATGGCATCGCACCCTATGCAATGCGATTTCCCTACGCTAGCGTACGTATGCTAATTTGGGCGCCTTCTAAAACACAAGCACCAAAAGTTCAAATTGCACTAAATACAGTGCTTGCATATGTGGGCACCTTTAAAGTGGGGTGATGTGAGTTCAAACTGAAATCTAAATTGCTGGAAACAGACATAGCATCAATGGTACAGTATGTCAATGAGTCGCTCCCAGGTTGGAGATTAAATTGGTCACTAAGGGGTATATTTAATTAAAGTCTGATTCATTCTGACTTTCTTTTGTCAGAATGGATCCGACAAGCCCTATTCAAATGAGCGGCCAAATCCAACGGTCAGATGAATTTTGCCGTTCCTGTGGCTTCCGTTACCATTTCTGCCAATCCTGTGCTCTCTGTGCCAGCAGCCCCCTTTGTGTAAAATCACAAGGAGGTGCTGGAGAAAGATGGACTGGCAGTCTGTAAATGGGGAGCGCTGCTGGGAGGGCCACCCATCAGCGCCGGGACGGGTGAACATGAGCAGCAGGAGGATTAAGATTGACGGAAACGGGACTAAAGGCCCCCATACACTAAGCGATTTGGGCCCGATTTCACCCGATTCTGGAGTATTGGGCAGAGAAATCGGGTGAAATTGGCCAAATCGCGTAGGGTATGACATCCGATCTGATCCGATGCGCGGTCCACTGCGTATCGGATCAGATCTGGATGTCGGACGGTCTGCACATAAGATTAATCTTATGTGCAGCCGGCAGGGAGCAGGTCCGGGGGAGTGCAGACCAGAGACCGGAGAGCAGGGTCTGGTCCATGGGAGCTGCGCTAGTGGGGTAGTGAGCTAGCGCCAGCCTCACCCCTCTCCAATCCAGCTTGATCTGTCGGCTGCCTTTGACACTGTTGACCACCCTCTACTGCTCAACACCCTCCGCTCCTTTGGCATCACTGCCACGGTCTTCTCCTGGTTCACCTCATACCTCTCCGATCGCTCCTTCTCTGTCTCCACTCCGAGCTTGTCCTCTCCTACTATCCCGCAGCCAGTCGATGTTCCCCAAGGGTCAGTCCTTGGCCCTCTTCTCCCTCTACACCACCTCTCTGGGTACCCTCATCAGCTCCTACGGCTTCCATTACCACCTTTATGCTGATGATACCCTAATCTATCTCTCCTCCCCCGACCTATCCCCATCACTCCTGTCCAAGGTCTCCGAATGCCTCACGACCATCTCAGCCTGGATGACCCAACGCTTCTTGAAACTAAACATGGCTAAAACTGAACTTCTAATCTTCCATCCTCCGAACATCCCCTCTTCTCCCACTATCTCGATCAGCATTGGTGAAACCGAGATCACCTCCACCGACCAAACTCACTGCCTCTGTGTCATCCCTGACTCCTCCCTCTCTTTCACCCCCCCCCCCCCCCCACATTCATGCTCTCTCACAGTCTTGCTGCTTTCACCTCCGCAACATCTCAGGCATCAGACCATTCCTCTCCACTGACGCAACCAAAATTCTTATTGACTCTCTTGTCATCTCCCGCCTTGACTACTGCAACATCCTTCTCTCCGGGTACCTCTCGTCCGCCTCACCCCTCTCCAATCCATTCTTCGCACCGCTGCTAGGCTCATCTTCCTCTCCCGCCGCTCTTCCTCCGCCTCCCCCCTCTGTCTATCTCTTCACTGGCTCCCCATTCCTTTCCAAGTTCTCTTTAAACTCCTCACCACCACCTACAAGGCTCTCTCCTCCTCCACCGCTCCTTACCTCTCTTCACTGATCTCTATCCACACTCCCTCCCGTCCTCTTCGCTCCACCACCGACCGCCGCATGACCTCTCACCTAATCACGTCCTCCCACTCCGGTGTCCAAGACTTCTCTCACGCTGCCCCCCTGCACTGAAACAACCTCCCACTACCCATGAGGCTTTCTGATTCCCTTACCTCCTTCAAGCGCTCCCTCAAAACCCACTTCTTCCGACTAGCCTATCCCTCCGCCTCCTAACCTCTTTTGCTCCTCCTATCCTGCCTACTGTACCCCTCCATTCCCATCCTTTCCTACTTATCCTATTGTTTTTCGTTCGTCCACCCACCTCCTTAGTCTGTTAACTCTTATGAGTAGGGCCCTCCTTCCTCACGTACTCACCCTACCTCTTTACCTCACCAGTGCTCCTGCCCTGTTCTTCCCTTCCTCTACTTCATCTTCAGTCTCCTCGACAATTTCGACACCTACAGTACTTCAGAACTGATGCTGGTTTTAGTTCTACCAGCTATACCCCTATTTATGCTGTATTTTATCAACACACCCTGTACGTTACCTTGTAATTAGTTTTTTTTTGTTTGCTATGTACGGCGATGAAGACACATTGTGGCGCCTTAAAAATAAACGTACTACTACTATACATTTTTTCCAAAGACAGCAAACTATTTAAAAGAAGTTACACTGTGTATTCCATTTAATCAAACATTTACTGTAATACCCCTTTCACTACTACTACTAGCGGCAGGAGAGGTGGCAGAAAACGGGGTCCGGTCCAGCTGCAGGGGTAATGGGCTAGCGACAGTACTGGAGAAGTAGCAGCAGGCGGGGAGCGGGGACCGCATAACAGAGTCCGGGTAGCGGCGGGAGAATAGGAAACATTCAAAAGACAGGGCAGGGCGGCCGCTGATTGGCTGAGCTCAAGGCCAATCAGCGTCTGCCCAGTCTTTTGAATAGGATGTTTCCTATTCTCCCGCTACCCGGAATCTGTTATGCGGTCTCCGCTCCCCGCCTGCCGCTACCTCTCCAGTCCTGCCGCTAGCCCACTACCCCTGCAGCTGGACCGGACCCCGCTCCCCGCCACCTCTCTACCCCTTCTGCAGCTCCCACGGTCTCTGGTCCCCGCCCCCCCCCGGACCTGCTCCCAAGGACCAGGACCCTGCCCCCGCCACCGACCCTGACACCGGCCTGCCTGTAAGCTCCCCCAGACCCTGCTGTCCTTCAGCTCCCCCGGATTTACATGTGATAAATCGATCTGATTTATCACATGTAAAAATGGCACATCAAGTGCCAAATCATATCAGGAGCTGCCGGGGGAGCTCAGTGGAAGTCGGGGCCAACATTAGGCAGACTTGTCAGCGTAATGTATGGGGGCCTTAAAACTTGTCGTATTTGGCTGCGTTTCCGACAAAAGCAGATGGATTAATGGCTGTTGCCAGTAGAACTAATCAATAGCTTTCTTTTCTGTTCCGTTTTACATCAATGTTGTCATTTATTTTTGGTGATTGTGTTATGCTTCAGTGGATTCGGCATGAAAAGCCGGCGGTCGGGATCCCGGCGTTCAAAATCCCGACGCCGGAATTCCGAACGCCGAAAACCCAACAGGGGGGGGACGTGGATCGCCCCCCCTTGCGGGCTCGCTGCGCTTGCCACGCAGCGGGCCCGGTACCTCGCTGCACTCGGCACACTAATTTATTCTCCCTCCGAGGGTGTCGTGGACACCCACCGGGGGAGAAAGTGTCGGGATCTGGTGTTGCATAGGACAATGTGATTTGCAATATGTGCTATGCGATTTTGACTATATAGTCGCGATCAATAGTGCAACGGCTTTATATCATACTTGACTATATTTTGGACCTTTACAAAGGGTGTGTGATGTTATGATATACATCATTTCCCATTGAAATAACTTTCTTCATCAATGAATCAGCTTGCAATGCCAGAGACTACTGCACTGCCGGGAGGAAGGGACCCAATTTAAGCCTGTATACTGGCTCCCTTCCATCTTAAAATGCCTCTCACCTGGTTCACACGTGTTTACTTGGCATGTGAACCAGAAATGCAGAGACCAACCCAGAAATTAAATTCCAGGGACAAGCAGGGATATTCCCGGGTTGGGACCCATTCACACATGCTTTTGAAGCAGGGACAACCTGGGTCGGCACCTTTAACACTGAACCCGGGATGACCCTGCATTTCTATGAGAATATCATTGAAAATGGCCGTTTTTTGGCCCACATAGATGAGGTAATTAGGGAGAGGGGTAAAGGGAGAGAGGGAGGGCGGGTCTTTGCAGACATTGCAGGCTTTCGGGGGTGAAATAGCACTGCTGGGGTCTGTTGTGCCACAGAGCTTGCACAGTGTCTCCCTGCACGCTGTATGCTGTTTCTGGGCGTGTCTGTGAGCGTCCTCCACAACAGGAAGTTGCCCTGCTAGCAAATCAGCATTAGCAGAGGCAACACGAGAAGCAGGGACATGTCTCTGTACCTTTCACACCAGCCAGTAGTCCGGGAAGTACCCGGGAGCAACCCTGCTACCTAGCAGGGTTGAATTGCCTGCAAATTAACCTGGGAATTTGTCCCTGGAGCCTTTCACACCAGCGCTAGTCCCGTGTTGTTCCCGGACCCAACCCGGGAATTTAGGCTGGTGTGAAAGGGGTATTACAGTAAATGTTGGATTAAATGGAATCCACAGTGTCATTTAGTGTATTTGGAAGAAATGTATACTTCTAACTACACTGCTGCTAGCAGTTGACATGTTGATATTAAATATTTATTATGCAACTGATTTGGCAGTTAGTCAAATACAAAAGAGTGATATTTTTACTTATCTTTTTCATTTGCTGTACTAGATTTATTGTTCCATTCTAACTTGTTATTATCTCAACGTGTATTTAGTGCTTTAAATAAGCTTATTTTAAAGTGAGTAACTTACACAAACATGCAAGACTCCCTACAATTACACAAGTGTGCAGCAGTTTGTACACATCTTCTTTTGGTGGTAAATTGATCTGAAAACAAACATTCTGGTGATTCTGTGGCCAAAATGTCATCTGATAAAAGTAATAAATTTGGCAACATAACCATGATCAGCTAATTTGCTAGTCTTTCAGATTACAAACTAAAGATATGATTATACGTATTGCTTCTGCATATTTTTCTTATTGCGTACTAATTTATATATTGGATAGAAATTTATAGTTCAAAGTCCAATTAAATGAGTGGCACAATTTCTATGGCATACTCATTAAAATGCACCTCTGCACCCCTGGCTCTGCATGAACTTCACTTGTGACAGTTGTTAACACATTTTCGGGCACATTTATCAAGCAAATTTACCCTAAAAAAATGCGGAAATACTAATCTTCACACACATATTTAATTATATATTGAAAATTAAGCATATATCTATAAAATTGTGAATGCAGGAGATTTTGCATAAACCATTTGTGTTACCTAAAAATAAAAGGGACCGTTCTATCACTCCAGTTCCCTTGTCTGTAATGGGAGCACCAATTTCCACTAATGTAGCAAGCTCTGAAAATGTTTTATTTCTTTTTCTAACTTCTAACTCCACTTATTCATACACAAGAGAATACTTACTTTCTAGCAGTCCCCTGTTTGTGTCTCCTTTCTAGTACAATTCACACACCACTGGCTGCTTATTCCTTAGTAATTCACTTTTTCTAACTACCCCTAATCACAAATCTATTGTTTTCTGCCCCATCTTTTTATAGTTTATGCCTTAATTGCCCTATACTCCTGTTAAGAAGTAATAAAGTTGATTTAGAACAAAAAAATATCCTTTTCTATGAAAATTTATAAATGTATTAGTTATTCGCTAGTTCAGTGTGATTTTTGGACTTTCAGGCCACTGACAACTGATATTATGTACTACCAATACTCAATGTTGATCCTGGATAAAAAAATAAAAAAAAATTAGATGAATTTTGGTACTTTTTTCCACAATTGGTGGGAATGGCCTGTGATCCAGTAATAGGTTGATGGCAGTAAATTTCATGCCTCCTGCACTGTACCAATGGATCCATACATTCTCTTGCTTCATAGTCCCTTGCACATTCCCATCAAAATCAACAAACTGATACTGATACACATATGTATAATGCTTACAAGCTTCTCATAGGCAAGCACTGCAAATCCTCACAATTTCCATCCAAAAATGCACGTATTAATAGGCTATGGCCTAGGTTCCCAAACTTTTTTGAATCATGGCAACCTAGAGCACTGTTTTCAACCACTGTACCATGGCACACTAGTGTGCCTTGAGCTGTTCTCAAGTGTGGCCCCAGATCTAGAGATGCCTACACCTGTTTACAGCCACCACTAGTTCAACTGCTATTTACGAATCTCTTCTTTTCATGTGAAGGGCCAATGTATGTTATGTTTGTTGCCTGTGGGGACCAGTGTGATTGTTTTTTATATGGGGGCCAATAGGTTTGGTTTTCTCTGGAGGCCAATGTGTTTTGCCCTGTGGGGATCTAATGGTGTGCCTTGGCAATTTTAACATCTTATTTAGTGTGCCGCAAGGTAAAAAGGTTGAAAATCATTGCCCTAGAGCAGGGGTGGGGAACCTGTTTTCTACCAAGGGCCATTTAAAAAGTATCTATATATTCATGTGGGCATTATACACACGGGCAGCGGCGTATACATGTGGACATTATACACACGGGCAGCCGTATATACATGTGGGCATTATACACACGGGCAGCGGTATATACATGTGGACAATATACACACGGGCAGCGGCATATACATGTGGGCATTATACATACAGGTAGCGGCACATACATGTGGGCATTATACACACCAGCAGCGGCACATACATGTGGGCATTATACACACGGGCAGCGGCACATACATGTGGACATTATACACACGGGCAGCCGTATATACATGTGGGCATTATACACACGTGCAGCGGTATATACATGTGGGCAATATACACACGGGCAGCCGTATATACATGTGGGTATTATACACACGTGCAGCGGTATATACATGTGGGCAATATACACACGGGCAGCGGTATATACATGTGGGCATTATACATACGGGCAGCGGTATATACATGTGGGCATTATACATACGGGCAGCAGTATATACATGTGGGCATTATACATACAGGCAGCGTCATATACATGTGGGCATTATACATACAGGCAGCGGCACATACATGTGGGCATTATACACACCAGCAGCGGCACATACATGTGGGCATTATACATACGGGCAGCGGCACATACATGTGGGCATTATACACACCGGCAGCGGCACGTGCATGTGGGCATTCTACACACGGGCAGCGGCGCATATATGTGGGCGTTGTACACACGGGCAGCGGCATTATATACATGCGGACATATGCATAACAGTTCTGCCCACCACTGCAGAGACACCAGGGTGGGCTAATTAATGCACAGCAGTGTGAGGGTGATATGGATGACTGACAGATCCATGGGTTGTCATTTATTCATAAAAAGTGGCAGTGTGGAGGAAGGGGGGTGGCACCCCCAAACAGGTTTATGTGATTATGTCGGATAATCAGACATAATCACATAAAACTGTTTGGGGGAGACACCCGCTTCTTCCACACTGTCACTTTTTATGAATAAATGACAACCCCTGGATCAGTCACTGGGGAAGGGAGGTCGGCATGAGTGAGGCTGGGTGGTTGGCAGCTAGGGAAAGTGATGAGCCGGGAGCAGCATTTACCTTTTTTTTTTACAGTTATTACGGTAGCTCCGGCTGCACAGGGTAATGGCGGCGGCTGCTGCTGCTGTGGCTGATGGACTCCGTCCTCTCGCAATGCTCCCGCCCATGCAGTGCATGGCGGGTGCATCACAGCACTCACGAGAGGATGGAAGTCCCTATCGCCCGCAGTGATTGGCGGGCGCGTCACCACTACAGCCCGCAGTGATTGGCCGGCGCGTCTCCACAGCTCTCCCCCTTATCTGGCCGGGCAATCGGGCGGCGCATCACCGCTCTTGTTTGACAGGAAGGAGGGTAAGCGGGCATGTGTGCGAGCGGGCAGCAGGGCCGGACAAACCCACACCTTACAGTATATGTGTCCTGGAATTTATGGGAGTCCCCAGAAAGTCTAACAATCTCCCTGTAGCTGGGAAAGATTGACAAGCTGTAGTCGAAACCCAACATAATCTTGGAATTTGAACCATCACACTACTTCCACTGTAGTGGGATGATGAGATTTTGAAGCTGAATGAAAGGTGGACACTATACATGATGTCACTGCACCTTTGTCCACAGCGGCAGTGCAAAAATATGCAGAAGCCATAGGTAACATCTTGTGGTATATTCCATGTTTTTTGCGAGCAGTGCTGACTGCTTGCTGTCACAACTCGCAGGTCAGTATTTAACTGACCCCCTGCACACTCCGTTTCCATGTTGCTGGGTTTTTGCAGCGACGTGGAAATGGCATTTGCAGCCGGTAAAACGGCGAGGCTCGCGGGTAAATGCAGCGATCTCCCTGCATTAGCCGTGAGCCTCGCTGTTTGGGGAAATCATCGCCGTCATCTGACAACGAGGGTTCCCCCGGGACATTGAATAGAGTTAGCGGCCAGAATGGGGGTTAAACGCGAGGGTCGCCTGTTTTCGGCGATCCCCGCTATTTAACCCCCTCGCCGGCCACATTCAATACGGACCCTTGTGTGAAAGACAGCCTGTGATGGCTTCTTCAGGCAAGCATCATCTATCTGAGTAACCCAAAGGTTATTCAGATGGCTGAGGCTATTTGGGAGAGGAATGGGCACCATTTTACTAAATGGAGTTATAAAATAACACCCATCAGATAGCTAACATCAAATTGGTCCATTGCCACCTGTGTATCAGTCCATGTGTCATTATTCACCTCCCACCAAGAACAGTAGTGTCATTATGTTCTTCTACCCATCCCTGACATCTGAGTCCCCCCGTTGCATCTCCCAGAATGGAGCTCTGAGAATTTGGCAGCTATGATCTATCGTAGTTCTTCATATGCCTTTTGTTCAGTATAATATTCACTCATTAGAATACATAAACAATATTTCCTGAAAATCACAGGGGGGGGGGGGGATTGTTTTGATCCATCGATTAGTCTGGTTGTCAGTATAGAGTCAGTAAGATATTTTGTTCCTTTCCTAAAAGATGCTCACAAGAGCCAGCCGATTCCCTGCCCCGTGTGCTCCCTACACCTCTCACATGAGTCCTGTGAAAAGCTTTTCTTCACAACACTCTTCTCCCTCATGCTCACGTATGATGTTGCTCATTTTAGCCCTTCTGTGCATTATCGCTCATTATAACGCCCAGTGTGTAGGCCTCCACTGATAGACGAAGCACGCTCTGGTGAGTCATTAACACCCCTCTTCATCATCTGTGCATGCAGGGTCATTAACTCTGCAGCCCCCCCCCCCCCCCCTTGCAGGCAGCCGTTCGCCACCCACATCGGCAAGTGTGTATGCACTTGCCAACGTCGGTGGAAGCTGCAAACACAATGTACTGTTTTCTTGTGCTTTCTTTTCATCTTTATAAAAAAGACGATGAGAAATGTGTAAGCTGACACATATATATACATTATGTTTAATAGCAAACCCTGTAGCTATTTGAATCTGTGTCTTAAGGTGGCCATACATCAGTAAGACATTGGATCTTAATGGATTGTATGCAGATTGTGTGCATATCATGTGCACACAATCATACAATGCTGGCCCTGGGAGATTGGAGGATTGGTTCTCTGATCTGACGTGTTGCACGTCAGATCAGTTGGGATTGGGAGAAGATTGCATGTGCTTTTAACATGCAATTTGTCATTAGATGGCTCATACAACCAGAGGCATGTGACACTCCCTCCCTGACTAGCAGAGAAGAGAGGTGCAGCTTCCGTGCGGCAGTGAAGATGCTGGGAGACGCAGAAGTTTCCAAGTGGCAGACAGGCCGGTGGCTGAAGAGAGCGGTGGCAGAGCCAAATTTCCCGTGAGGCAAGTGCCTAGGGGCGGCACATGTTTGGGGGTGGCACTTGGATGCCTGTGATAGTGCTGTCAGCCCAAAATGTACCACAAACTGCAAAATATCCATTGTACTGTACTATATTCCATCTTAATGTAAATGGATAGGACATGCAGATACTGCCCCTGTAAACTGTCCTACTTAGTAAATATGTATTCATAATAAAAGAACATGGGGGCGATTCTCTAACAAAGAAATGCGGTAAAAACCCCGTTATCAGGGTTTTTAACGCATTTCTAACACTCCTCTGCAGTGGCAGCGCTGTGGAGGGAATCGCCAGCCATAGCTATGAGCTTCTTACCGCAGCGCTGTTTGAGGGATCCGTCACTGATCTGCGCATGCGCAGATGGACTCCCGGGTCACAGACCCGGAACTCCAGCACTGCATTGCAAGGGACAGCTCTTATCGCAAGAGCTGTCCCTTGCGTTAATAACCGCATATGTTACAGCATATGCCGTTATTAATAATGCAATGCCTGGTGATAATGGGCAGCGGATGTTACAACATCCCGCCCCATGTCACAGTTAGTGGCTTTTTTTTAATAAATCTTTTATATTATCTATTATCAAATGAGGGCATAATAGTGATCAATAACAATAATACAATTAGGCGGGGGGGCGGGGCGAACATTATTGATGTGCCTAGGGGCGCCCTCATCCTAAATCTGCCCCTGAGCGGTGGACGTCCTTTTGCACAATTCTGTCCCTACTGAGGATTGCTTCATTAGAGCTATTTAATAATGGCATAACACAGCAGATTTGAGCCGATTGATAGTTGCTGGCAATTTGTAAATTAAAAGAATAAATAAAAAAACAGGAATTTTGGTACTCCTATCCTTTTGATCCTAGTAGGCCAGACCCCTATTTAAATGAAGCTTCAATCATACAATCATGAAAAGAAAGGGGTGTTGAGCTGCGCTTGGTATAACTTTGTAAAAAGTGAGGTAATGAAACCTGTAAAGTTGGGTGAAAAAAATGAGGGATTGGTTGATCTAGTACAAAAAGATTTAATGTCTAAAATACATATAGCCAGAATACATTGATAATTCTCTAAAATCACATAAAATTCATATCTCACCAACCAAACTGGGGAAAATGTATGGCCCGGAGAGTCCCAAGAGTCCTGTATAGGGCTGAGTTGTAAATCGTCCTGTATGGAGCTGCAATGATATGCCCAATTGGAGCAGTAGGGAGGGAGGACCAGATGTAAGAATAAGGAGCGGCTTTGTGGTGTGGGACGCCTTCAAGGCCTATCTTCGTGGGGTATTTATCAAGAGGATAGCCTATCTGAAGTCAACAAATCGGAGGAGGGCAAGTGAACTAGAAGCCCGGATGGTCCAGTATGAAAATATCTTCCTGGCCAGTAAAACTGATCCAGATAGGTTAACATGGGAGGCAGCCCAAAAAGAATGGGTAGAGTACCTTCAGGAGGTCACTTGTCGGAGACTAGCCTCGGGGTCGCATAGGTGGTATGCCAACTCCGATCGCACTGGGAAATTTCTGGCCCATATAATGAGACAGGAGAGTCCGCCTAATATTATCCCTATGATCATGTCGGATTCCGGGGTAGTGGTAACCAAAACCCCTGAGATAATCGAGCTTTTCTCAAAGCATTTTGAAGAAGTGTATAAATCTAAATTAACCTGCAGTGTGGAGCTAATTGGGGAGTATTTGGCAGGGTTGGAGCTTCAAGGGACATGATGGAGGATCCCCTGACAATGGAGGAGGTGACTGCCGCTATCAACTCCTTTCCAGGGGGTAAAGCCCCTGGATTGGACGGGATATCCGGTGAGGTTTATCAAAAATACATCAACAAACTGGGTCCACAGTTGTTGAGGGTCTTTCAGAATATGGAGGTAGAGGATTGTATCCCCCAGTCTATGACTGAGGCGGCAATTATTGTGATTCCTAAGAGTGGCAAAGACCCAACCTGTGTTGACTCTTATAGGCCTATATCGCTAATAACATCTGATGCCAAGATATATGCAAAAATATTAGCAACCAGACTTCAAAAGGTGATAGACCAGGTGGTCCACCCCGACCAAACGGGCTTCATGGCGGGGAAGTCCACCATGATTAACCTACGTAGAGCTTATACCTACCTACAACGGGCGGAGATGAGGGAGTCGGATGCAGTGCTCGCGTCTTTTGACGCGAGTAAGGCATTCGACTCGGTCGAATGGCCTTTCCTCTGGATGGTTCTTCGGGCCTTTGGGTTCGGGGATAGGTTTATTGGATGGGTTTCAGTTCTCTATCAGAAACCAAGAGCTAGATTAACTATTAATGGGTTTACGTCCCCATCTTTCGCCCTCTCCAGAGGTACCCGACAGGGGTGTCCTCTATCCCCCTTGCTGTTTGCAGTGGTGGTGGAGCCCCTGGCGTGTGCATTGAGAACTGCCCTGGGGAGAGCGAGAGGGGTCCCTGGTAGAAATCTAGTGGCGCTGTATGCGGACGACTTGTTTGTGGGTCTAGAGGAGCCTGGAGGGCTTCCCAAAGTCCTGGAGATTATTCAGGAGTTCGGGGGGTACTCCGGTCTTATAATGAACTGGGACAAGTCCAATTATATCCAGTTGGGGAAAGAGGTGAGATGTGACCAAGGGAATAAGGTACAACTCAACAGGGTGGAAAAATTTAGATACCTGGGTATTTGCTTCACTAGGAACTCTTCAGCGTTTATAAGTGAGAATTTAAGCCCGTTCATCAAAGAGCTTAAATCTAGATGTCGGAGCTGGACCAAACTCCAGCTGTCACAATTAGGTCGTGTTAATTTGATAAAGATGGCAATCCTGCCCAAGTTCCTATATATAGTGCAACACTCTCCAGTTTTTATTAAGGATGAGTATTTTAGGAAAATAAAGAGCATTGTCTCGTCCTTTATCTGGAGGGATAAACAGCCCAGGGTTAGAATGGATATTTTGACCCGAGATAGAGAAAGAGGGGGTTTGGCTCTCCCAGATTTTAAAACATATTATATGGCCGCACAGATGGTTCATATTTGTTCATGGGTTAGGCGGGGGGAGGAAACTCCAGAGCTGCGAGATCTTATGGAGTGTGTGGATTCAGACTATACCCCTCTTCAGAGATTATTTGTGGGGGGGCTGCGGAGGGACATACCTCCAATAGTCTGCCAGGCCGTTAAGGTTTGGAGATGGGCTTGTAGACTCACAAAATCAGCTGGCCTGGATCCCGACACTCCTATTCTATCCCTGCCTGGTATGTGGGCTCTTAAAGAACAACAAGGGGGGACAGTCTGGAAAAATTATGGTATTAGCTCAATAGGCCAATGGTGTGAAGATGGGGTGTTGAAGTCATTTTCTCAGCTCCAAGTAGAGTTTGGTATACGGAATGAATCCTTTTTCAGATACCTGCAAGTAAGAAGCGCTTTGACCCAAACAGGGAGTATTAATTCTTGGAGGGTGGAGGAGGCTCCGTGTAAAAATTTTTTAAAACAACTCTCAAAGGGCAAACGCCTGGCCAAACTGTATAACTTCCTGCATTCATTTATCCAAGCCGATGATCTTGCGGCTCTACGGGAAAAATGGGTGGAGGACATCCCTCAGTTGGAGGAAAATAGTTGGTCGGTGGCCTTGGCCGGCCCTCGGCAAGCTACCAATCTAATGCGGACCCAGCAAGTCCAATTTAATATCTTACATAGGACGTATATAACGCCGGTAAAAATGAAAAAATTCGCGGGGGCAGCGGCGGATAACTGCCCAAAGTGCGGAGAGAGGGGGGCCACATTTGACCATTTGTTGTGGAGTTGTCGTATGGTCAGTAGGTTTTGGGATGATGTAGTTAATTCCCTAGTCCAGATAGGCCTTCCACGTGTTGCCCTCAACAAGTTAAATCTAGTTTTGGGGACATGGGAGGGGCGAGCGGTGAAATGGGAACTGAGGCAACTGGCTAAGAGCCTCACAGCATTAGCAAAGGTAATAGTAGCTCGTCGGTGGATGTCTCCCCTCAGTCCGCTTCATGGAGAATGGATATATTTGGTAAACCAGACTAGTGAGCATGAGAAATTTGTTTATGCCTCCCGGGGGGTGTCAATAAAGTACCGGGCTATATGGGGATACTGGAATAGGTCAGTCAACCACAGAGTTCTAAATGTTGAGAGGGCGAATAGCTGAATCTGGGTTATTATTATTATTATAGGGGAAGTAAGTTTAAAGAGTATATATTTAGTTTGGTTGAACACATTTAGGTCACAAGGGTGGGCTACTTAGCACATGTTGAGTAAAATGAGACTGCCTCTTGAGAGGCCATATAATAATTATTCCCTAGCGAATAAGGGATCGGATTTCACTTAAGAATTACGACGTTTAGTCACAAGGTATTAAAATAATTTAATTCAGGTTTTATACTTGATCCGCAATAAATTGTAGACACAAGGAAGGGAAGAAAGGGGAAGGGGGAAAAGGAGAAACTGTATATATCTGATTGTTTTTTTTTTTTTTTTTCATTTTGGGTTGAATCTGTTTTTTCCCATCGGTATATATATCTTTTTTTTTAGTATCACTGTGTGTGTTTGAGGTAACTCTGTGGTTGGTGTACGCAGTAGAATCAGTTTGGTCTGGGGTACAGAAATATGTCGGGAATAAACATGATAAAGGGGGGTCCGTACAAACTAAGTGAAAGGGGATAGATAGCGACTGGGGAGAGCAAAAGTGGGGGGAGGAGTCTGAAGGGTTGTTAACTGTATATGGGGCAGGGCAGACTGGGGAAAAATGGAGCGGAGGGGACAGGGGTAGAGATAAATATTCAAAAAGGTGCTGTGAATTTGTATGTATGTCTATGTCTTTGTACTTGTTGAATGTTGATTTTTTTTTTTTTTTTTTTTTGGTTGGTATAAAATATCGAATGGAAATTTGCTGCTGTGTAATTGACCAACTTTTGCTATAGAGTATGATGTATAATGGTTCGACATGTTGTTTTTTTTTTTTTTTTTTTCTCTTTCTTATTTTTCTCCTTTTATGTGTAGTGTCGTATGTTGGTATAAGTTTATGTCTAAATGTTCCTTTTTATATTGAAAAAATTAAAATAAAGACTCAATTAAAAAAAAAAAAAAGAATAAGGAGCGGCTTAAGTTGACACGGATTGCCGACTCCCTCCGCTGGATGGACTGGAGCGGGATGGGTCCTCTACCTCTACCTTACTGTAGGAATTTTCAATCCAAATGGAACCAGTGGAGGTGGTATTACCGGACTGGGATCTGTGCGTGGCCCAAGGGGCCCCCCAGGTCCTGGTGAGGCGTGATGGTTGTCTCCAATGTAGCAGATGGTGGGGAGGACTTGAAGATGTTGATAAGAAGCGCCCCAGGATGGCACAAATAACCGACTCCCTCCGCTGGATGGAATAGAGCGGGATACAGTCCTCGACCTCAACCTTGCTGCTAGGACTTGGTGGTCCAATTGGACAAAGGGTGGTAAGTGTGTGCACAAATAAGCACTTCCGGGTTCTTTAGGGGTACCAGTTTGGTATTCTGGAAGGAGATAGAGACCTGAGTCCTGACCGGTTTCGCTGCTCCAGGCAGCTTTGTCAGAGCAGCAGCTAGGGAAACACAGCTCCAGCCAGGCGCACCTGCACCCAGACCCACTCTGTGTGGTCAGGGTCACCACCACCCCTTTTTCAATCATACAATCATGCAGCAGATGGATTGTATGACTGATTGTATGATGGATTGTAAGTACATTGTGTGTCCAAAAACCACCAAGGACTGCCAGGGAGTTGAAGGGAAATTGGATACAATCATGATCGTACATTAATATCGGCCTTTCTGATGTATGGCCACCTCATTCACATCCTTGCATTCCCCAGTAGAGCTTACAGTTAATATACTTTGATACACACACACACACACACTTATACAATTAGGTCAGTTTTTATTTGTCAGAAGTCAATTAACCTACCAGCATGAATGTCCTGCAAGACAGTATGAAGCCAATATAAACATTGGTAAAACATTCATGTAGTGAGATTTTTGTTAAATCCAAGCCCTCTGTGATGCAGCAAGCCAATTATTCAGGCCCTGTGCTGCTATTTAAAAGCAGATGTCACCATAACCTCATAAGTGTCAGCTTATGAAGACAAATACCATGGCTGGAACTGAAATGATTTTGAGTTTTCTTCTCTTCTACGAGCAGGCACTGATACTAATGGAGCTGTCAGAGCTCCATTACATGTAGAACTCAACAAAATGAGGGGATACTGCTTTGCTCGGTAAAGGAACGGCTGCTGTGCATATTGGGGGCTACAATGAGCTGTGCACAATGGAGCTGTGTCATAGGCTGGACATAGGGACATAACATTATTCCACTGTATGCTGGCACATATTTACCAGGGGATGAAGCTGGCATGAATACACCTTATATAATGTGTACGTACATAGCCTGTTTAAAAGAAAATGTATATATACAGTGTGTATATATATGATACCTGATGACAACATCATTGTGTACATTAAAGTTTTAAAGGGCGCCCATCTCGGCCATCTCGGGCATTGAATGCACTAAAAAATCAGGTGCGATGCGACAGACGAGATGCCCGAGATTTCCCATAGGGAACAATGTTAAATGTCTCAATTGACCCGATTTTCCTGTTCAATGCCTCAATTGACCCAATTTTTCCATAGGAAACAATGTTAAATGGGCCACAGAGGCCAAATAGGCACCCTGAAGTGAATAATGGCCACCCGAATTGTTAACGCCACCCCACGATCAACGTCAACCCGAAGCGTGGCGAGCGCAGCGAGCCCGCGAGGGGCGGCGGTACGCGTCCTACGACCTTTTCATACCCCCACTATCCACGTCGGCGTGGAGTTGAGAATAGAAAGTGTGGCGAGCGCAGCGAGCCACCGAGCCCGAAGCGTGGCGAGCGCAGCGAGCCCCGCGAGGGGACACGGATACCTTCACAGGTATCCGCGTCCCCTCGCGGGCTTCACAGCTGTCCGCGTACCCTCGCGGGGCTCGCTGCGCTCGCCACGCTTCGGGCTCGGTGGCTCGCTGCGCTCGCCACACTTTCTATTCTCAACTCCACGCCGACGTGGATAGTGGGGGTATGAAAAGGTCGTAGGACGCGTACCGCCGCCCCTCGCCACGCATCGGGTTGACGTTGATCGTGGGGTGTCGTTAACAATTCGGGTGGCCATTATACACTTCAGGGTGCCTATTTGGCCTCTGTGGCCCATTTAACATTGTTTCCTATGGAAAAATCGGGTCAATTGAGGCATTAAACAGGAAAATTGGGTCAATTGAGACATTTAACATTGTTCCCTATGGGAAATCTCGGGCATCTCGTCGGTTGATCGCACCCGATTTTTTAGTGCATTCAATGCCCGAGATGCCCGAGATTTTTTACTAACGATGCCCACGATCAAAATCGTGGGCGCCCTTCTAAGTAAAGAGTACCAAAGTTTTTCTACTGACTTCTGCAAATGTGATTGGAGTGCTGCGCATTTTAGCTGTCTTTCACGTTAATCTTTAACAGCCAGTATTGTAAAATCAACTTTCTGGTTACAGTTGTACCTTCCTTGTAATACATTATGGGGGTGTTTTAATATGAATCTGATTGCCATCAATGTCATCAGCTGGTAGCATATATTTGAAACTGGCTGACGAGGGGCATGATGCACCAAGCTTCAAAAAGTGGTAAAGTGGAGAGTGACAAATAACCAGCCAATCAGCACCTAACTGACTTGTTGCCGCTCTCCGCTTTATCACTTTTTGAAGCTTGGTGCATCTGGCCCAATGTCTGTTCTATTGCTCACTGCTAAAACATATGAATAGGAGCCTGTAGGAGCAAGGGCCTTAAGGGCCACCCTTTTCGCATGACTAGGAAAGAAACCTTTTTCTTGAGGTTTGCCTAAACTGAATTGAAATGTTTTTGATTTTTTCAGAAGTACTTCCATTTCAGTTTGTGACAAATTGAATGGATTTCAATTAGCCCCATTAATTCAAAGGAGTAAAAATGCCACAGGCTTCAACGCTGACGGCTTTTCAATTACAAACCTTTCTTTTTGCAAGATAAATGAACATGTTATCTGGGTCTAAAATCCAGGATGAGTTCCCGGACCTAGCGTATGTGTTAACGAGTTTGTGGGACCCAATAACAGACTATGTATTAGGGATTTTTTATTGGGACTGCTCATATCCAAAAATAAATCCCTGTTAAATGTAGAGTGCAGACTGGGGCTTATTGACTAGCCCTGGGGGATTAATTAGTTTGCAGTAATTTGCCTTGAATAATTCAATTTCCATATTATGTTTAAGTCTGTACTGTGTAAATTTTTCCAAGAGGATTACAAATTATTTTGAGATGAGCTGCTTTTTTACCATTTGGCAAGATCACTTTTATAACATTTTTTATAACGTCAGCATGATACACAAAATACTGTACTTCAACAAAAAACATTACAAAACACTACATCATCATTAAGAATAATGTGGATACAAATTACAAAGAACATGACAAAAAAAACAATACAAATAACAAAAAGCCAGCTCAGATTACCAATATACATGCAGCAAAAATGACCCGGTGTGTCATTGTCATATAAATAGGTCTCATACCAAAGAGTGCTTTTTAAACAAAGCATTTACAAAGTAGTTTTTTAAGGCGGAACACTAGTGTCACTAGTGTCCTGTTGTATAGTTGCTTTAATCCAATACATCACTAGAGATTCCTTAAATGCACACACCTAATGCAGACTAGTGGGACACCGCAGCCTGAACCTTGACCTCACCAATGTGAACCTTTATTGAACAAGTGTAGCATCACTCAATGGGGCAGATGTATTAAGCCTGGCGAGATAAACTTGAGATAAAGTGGAGATAAATTGGAAGGAGATAACGCACCAGCCAATCAGCTGGGTTTGAAATATGACAGTTGGAAGTTGATTGGCTGGTGCGTTATCTCTTTCCAATTTATCTCCAAGATAGGAGTATTCAATGTTTTTTTAGAGTCTGGCTCACCGCTCACTGTTCTGTGTCCCTGTGATCTCGCTGAAGTGCTCACCACTTTTTCATCTCCTCATTTCTGACTTCCTCAGTATTCAACGTGTGGCCAGCTCGCCGGCCCCTTTTGCGAACTTAGCATAATTATGCGAGTTCAAATGGGAGAGCTGTAACTGGAGACATCTGTTATCTCCTGCTCTCCACGTGAGCTGGTCAGACTGGGATATTCTCAGCAGCCTGTTCCTCACATTTGTGGACTTGTATTTTTTTACAAAGGTTTAGAAAGGTAAATGTTTTGTTCAGTATTTATTTTACAATAAATGGCTGTGTGACTATTTTAATTGGGTTTGTTCAGACGGGTGTATTTTGTTCTGTTTGGCCTTTATCCTTGTGTTGTGCTTTTAGCATTGTTTCTTTGCCCTGTGTTTTTATTTAATTTATTTTATAATTGTTAGTGTGTTTAAAAGCCTGTTTGGGGGTTATGTGAGGAAGAAGAGAGGAAGCATGGGAAATTAGTAGGAGCATTCCAAAATGATTTCTTATTGGTTATCATTAAAATAACTTATTAATTCCAAATAAATTTATATAGAAGTACAGCATTATGGCACTTGCAATACATACATTAGAGTACATTTTTTAAAATTTATAAGCCATAAAAAACAAAAAAAAATTAACAACTTTAAGAAAGATAACCTTACAGTTCACCTAAAAAAGATGCCGAGGGAAAAATGGAGAACTGCTCTAAAAAAAGAAACCAGCAGGACTCGCAATTTGTGCATTGAATACACTTTTGGAGAGAGACACTAAAATCCCCATTGAACAGACATGGGGAGAAGTGCAGGGTGAACTGAGTTAGCTTCGCAAAATATTTTTGGAGAAGCAACAGAGCTGAATACAGGGAAGCACAAAATAGGAGAGAAAAGTTCACCACTCTCCAAAAAACATGCACACTCACCGTTATTTACGGCGACATAGGAGCATTGAATACATGCCATAGGAGCATTGAATACATCTCAAGATTATCTCTTCACAAAGCTTAATACATCTGCCCCAATATTACCACCACGTAGGTATTGATCCGATCCTCATTCATATACATGAACAATTGCGTTATATAATGTTCACCATCTATTGCATTTTTTTTCCATTTAATTTGTATATTTAGTGTGCCATTTTTAATTATAGACTACAAACAGAAGAGTGTGATATTAACCACAGTGTTGTAGTGTCATTGGGGCAGATGTATTAAACCTTAACAAGAGATTAATGCAAGTGTGTTAAAGAGAGATAAATGTCCAGCCAATCGCCTGCTAATTGCCATGTTACAGGCTGTGTTTAAAAAAAGTCAGTAAGGAGCTGATTGGCTGGACGTTTATCTCTCTTTATCACCCTTGCATTTTTTTCTTGTTAAGGCTCAATACATCTGCCCCATTATCTCATAACAACCACCCAGACTAGATAACGAGAAACATTGTAAATACTATTATTTCTCTAAAGTATTAGTAACCATATCACTTTTATTAGTGTTCCCGCTAGGCTGTTTTAGCGGGGCGCTGCACCCTGCCCGATTTTTAAAGGGCAAAATGCGCCCTGCCCCATTAGCAGCGCCCCGCTAAATCAGCCTGCATTCTGCCCGCCGGAGTGCCCGGGCCGTCGCATCGCTGAAGGGGGCTTGCCCAGCCATGGCTAGGTCCCGGCAGCTCAGTGACGTAGTCATGGCCGGGCAAGCCCCTTCATCGATGCGGCGGCCCGGGCACGCCTCCTGGGGTGATGCGGCGGCCCGGGCACGCCTCCTGTATTGACGCGGCGGCCCGGGCACGCCCCGAAGCGTGACCCGGCGGCCCGGGCACGCCCCCTAGCGTGACGCGGCGGCCCTGGCACGCCCCCTGCCGTGACGTGCAGCCCGGGCACGCCCCCTGTCGTGACGCGGCAGCCTGGGCACGCCCCCCGCCGTGACGTCGGCGTGCCCGGTCCACCAAACCAGCGCCCTGTCCCCCATAATACCTAGGGGGAACACTATTTATGTATTTTTTACTTTTATTTATTTACTATATTTGCTTATATTCAGCTATGTTATCTGATTTTGTAGGACATTTTATTGTTGATTTGCCAAAATTTGACCTGTAACCAGTTAAAAAAAAAATCTTTATGCTCTAGATACAGTACTGTACTGTACCGTACTGTATGTCCATTTTTCATGTCAGCATTTTATAACATACCCTTTCTTTCGGTATGATATTGATGTCTCCTATTGTGCCAATTTAAGTAAAGCGGTTTAAGTTCCCATAAACTCACATGCACTTTCATTTCTATTTTTATTGTACTCTAGCGTCTGTGCTTGTAAATGTATACATTTAAGAAATGTGAGTAATTAGTCTCAGCTATCAAATGTTTATACGTCTTTGAAATTCCCCATTTATCTTAGCAACAGCTGCTCATTCATGTAGATTGTAAAAGCTTGCAAGCCTACTATGCAATTGTCTTCCACAATATTGTACTAGAGTAACTAGACTCTGTTATGGTAAATTATCACACTCAGGGCCTTTTTTCATGATTTTAAATCACTTTTACGTCGCAAAAATAACCCGGGTTAATCCCAGGTTATTGCCAGGTCGACCTGTGTCTTTATGCACTGTAAAAAGGCCTTTTGAAATATCCCGGGTCTAGCAACCCAGCATTCTGACCCGGTTTAAAAAGAGGGTTAATCCTGGGACAGACCTGGGTTGCTGTGCAGTGTGAATGGGTAACCCGGGTCCTATACACACTATGGAGGCGGCAGCACTTGATGACAGTGTTGACTTAAATCGCTGCCTCCTCCGCCCAGATGACAAGCCACTGCTCCACCCTGCCTCCGTTTGACATCAGCGGTCCGGCAATATTCCGGGTTGCTGTGGGGGAGAAAAGCTTGCAAATGCCGGATCGGCATCTGCGATGTGAAAGGGGTATAAGTAAAGCAAACAACTATGTTGCATTGCCGGTAAACTGATGTGACATGTGCAGGGAGATTTAGATTTGGGTGGGTAGTATTTTTTCTGTGCTGGGTAAATACGGTTGCTTTTGCATGTACAGTTGCCTACAAATGTTAGACAGCTTTATTTTCACACTGCATTTAAGATTTTAATTTTGAACACAACCTTTACTTGCAAACATGAGTCAAGCCTTCTGTGCAGAACAGTTTTTTTTGTTTTGTATGAATGGAATAAACGGAGTTGGATATAGGTTTCTTATTTTGTTGTATAAAACAAAAGTAACAAGATATACACTATATTAGTCGGTGTTAACATTTATTTGAGGCATTGCACTTTATTTATAAAGTGACAGGCAGCTTTTTTAACTGGTACCCCTTTCACATCGCACTTTTAAAACGGTATATTGCTGTTTTTTTTCCATTTTAAAACATTTAAGGCTGCAATGTGAAAGTGCCAGAGTTGATTTACCGGTTAAAGTTAACCGGTATTTCAACACGGTTAAAAAGCAGAGTCCTACACGGTTCAAAGCCGTTTTTTTGGCAGTTTCAACAGCTCTATTTCAATGGCTTGAAACATGTCCCTTGGGGGTTAAACGGGTTGAATGTTTGAATGGTATTAAATGATTTTTAAAACGGTTTTCACCTGCAATGTGAAAGGTCTCAAGGCTCAGACCCATTTTAAAGTCCCATTTAAGAATACCGTGTCATTACCCATTTCTGCAATGTGAAAGCAGTATGGGTTAGAGTTTGAACATTTTAACTTTCCGACACTGTCAACATTTCACCTATTGACATTCTAACAATATAGTGATGTTGACTGTCAACAATTTTATGATTTTTACATTGTAACTGTCAACATTGTGTTGTCAAAATGATGAATGTCAATATTGTTATAGCTGACCTTTTGATTACATCCACTTTTATACTGATGTATTGTAAACATTATAGCTATGCACTGATCTCTTGGTTATGAGTAGCATGCAAAAGAATTAGGATTTCTGCGCTGCATGTTATATGGAGGCCTGCCAGTTTGAGGCATTTTAGACTGCACCATACTGTTTCACCTGCCCTGACCTCTGCTCTGTTTCCACTGGAAAACTATTATTCCTCAAAAGTATTTCTAAGTGCATATTTTTAATAACATTCCAAACAAGACCAAAACACTGTAAATCCTCAGCTTAATGATAATAAAAACAGAGATAATGAGCATACAGTGTGTGCTGTAAAGGACATTTTCAGACTTGTTATATTAAATGATCAACCTGACTCACATTGTGGTCTAAATACACAGGTTTCATTTGTTATTGTTTTTTTTATAAATGTTGTCCGCTAAAGCCATAGTGGAGTGTGGCTTTATGGAGTGTATACTCACATTAGTATTTCTATTACAGATCTTGATCCTGATATTAACTTTCAAGAGTACTGATGTGTCCTTACACATTATTTTATTGTATCGGGCAGGATGGATGGTGTAATGGTTAGCATTACTGCCTTGCAGCACTGAGGTCATGGGTTCAATTCCCACCATGGCCTTAACTGTGCGGAGTTTGTATATTCTCCCCGTACTTGTGTGGGTTTCCTCCGGCTACTCCGGTTGCCTCACACAATCCAAAAATATACTGGTACTGTAATTTAATTGGTGCAAAACAAACTAACCCTAGAATGTCTGTGTGTGCGTGTACATGTGGTAGGTAATATACTGTAGATAGGTAATAATGTAAGCTCCATTGGGGCAGGGACTGATGAACGTGAATGTTGAACTATACTCTGTAAAGCGCTGCAGAATATGTTAGCGCTATATAATAAACTGTATTGCCAGGTCCCATGAGGATCTCTTAGCATCAAGATAAGTTTTTAACGGAAAATGTGTCTTAAGGTGGTCATACACTACTGCAAAATGTCACAGTAGTGTATGGCCATCTGATTCCCCTGGAATCATCGCATGCGGTCCTTTGGTATCCCCCTGGAGCGGTACATCGCATGCGGTCCTTTGGTATGTGATGTATCGCATTCGATGCCATTCCCTGCCTCTGAGAGGGGGTCTGAGTCAGAGGTTGGAAGTGCTGGCAGGTCCGAACTCCGATCAGATGCGCAAGGGACATCAGATCTCCCATGCAGACTGGAACCGTCAGTTGTAGCAGCCAGGAACAGAGATGCCCCGGCTGTGGTGATAGGGCAATGTCAGCTTCAGAAGTTGAAAGCGCAAGCTGCAGCTAACGGAGCAGTCAGTGCCACTGACACTTTGGCGCACTACCTTGTAGATAGCAACGCTGACAATGAAGTGCTCATGGCATTTGCAGTTTATCACTGCTTTCTTACATATGGGAGAAGCGGTATAAGAGCACATACCACTTCTCCTCCATAAGACCTGGTATAATACATCTACCCCTCAGTTTCTGATTCTGTATACAGATTACCACGATTCAGTAGACACTGCTTAGATCCATGCCGAATTCCATTGTGCTTCATGTACAGAGTCAATCGTGCACAGAAAACAAGTCAGAACAGTCCCCATGTGCATTCTAGGTGCATGGGACTTTGCAGCTCACTTCCATCAGGCATCTCACGCTGTGTGGCGTATTGAGGAGAGAGGTATGAGGACACATCGGTATGGTGGATAATATTTACTCTAGCACTTTTAGCAGGTAATACAATAATGTAGAATCAGGCTTATAATATTAAATAAAATATATGAAAACACTCAACATTATGATGGCGCAGAAGGCGTCTGAGGACAAAAGGCCCCCCTATTGAATTACACATCACAGCATGCCGTGCCGCAGTTTTAGCATTTCCTGATAGCAAAACTGTAGCATGGTATGCAGGGACTTGTAGTTTTACAACAGCTGGAAGCCACATGTTGGTCATGCATTAGGGATTTATTTTCACTTTTAAAAATGTTTGATTTAGAGGCTTTATAGCTGAGATATCTTTTGTTGAGAAAAAAAATTGTTAGACATTACAGATCATTCAAAGCCAAAAAATTATGAACAAATAAACAACAAAGTCTTCATCTGAGTCCCCATGTTTGTGATCCTTGTCACTAACATATATATATATACACTGTAGCTGTGCGGCCCGGCACTCACTCCGATGGGTTAACCGCCCCGGTGCCCGTCTTGGTATGGATGTAGGTAGAAGGAAAGAGACTGGCACTCCTGGGTCTTGAAAAAATGCCTGTATTCAAACAGTGGATAAAACCAACCAACGTTTCGGGGCTGCGCCCCTTTGTCAAGGTGTAGGTGAAAACAAAGACACACAGTGAAGTGCTTACCTTATATAGGGGTGAGAGTGATTGAGGCAGCGTGTCATGCTGGGCTGCACCGGCGCCACCGATGGGTCTCTGGGTGGGTATGACGCGGCCGGAAATGGTCACGCTGTCATAAGTCTTTCATGACCCACTGCATTCATGTACCATTCAAATCATCTTATCTAAAATAACGACTCGGACAACTGAAATGTGGTGAATGGGGTCGTCTTTTTATTTTTCTGAAAGAGGGCGGCCTATTTGATCTAATTATAATATTTAAATTTAACTATCTATGGTGGCGAGGTCAGAACAGCTTTAAATAACGATTTCTTGGGCCGACTGCCCAAAAGAACAAGAACTGGCCTCCTGCCACATCCCTGTCCTTACAATAAAATTTTAAAATAAAGTTCAGGCCACCTGCCTGAACGATCTAAATATTCCCCATCAGGTCACAACTCAACTAAAGCGACATAAAGGGCCCACCTGGATCGGTGATGCCCCTGAAGGAAAACTGTTGCCATGCTAAAGTCACTTTCTCCAAAGGAGTTGCCCCTCAAGGGAAATGAATCTCAAAAGGTGTTAATACACAAATTAACCTAGCCACCGTTCTGAGACCGGCCACCTGCCGAGATCTCCTGATCCGGCACCGCCACCATAGACTAAACTACATACCTCTCAAACTCTCTAAAATATCCCTTAGGAACAAGGCCATACCCTCTTCTGAAAGGTGTACTCCGTCACTCCTGTACAACCTCTGATCGCGGAAGGTGATACCCGCATGCGGAATCGAGTATCCGCCATGCTGACAGACCGCTCGACCCACTACTGAGTTCACCCTCCGTCTAACCAGGTCAATTGCACCAGGATTAAGAGCACCCCTCCAATTCTGCCTAGGTATAATATTAGACCAAAAAACTCTGCAAAAGGGGAAACGCTGCAAAATATCTAATAACTCGTTCTTAATTTCAAATCTAACCTCCAGACAGGTTCTGGACGTTAAATCATTCCCCCCTAAATGCACAATTAAAAACAATGGAAAACCAAACCTCTCCACTGCCTCTTCGAATGTCTGTCTAAATTGCGAAAACCGCAACCCACGGTGCCCTAGCCATCTGAACAGATTCAGTTCTGGATACTGAGAATAATCCAGAACATTTGGGGAAACTGATAACCAGTAAACGAAGGAATGACCCAACAACCAGATACATTGCGGGTCAATCCTCATGCCTGAAAAAAGAATGTTTAAAAGAATTAGTATGGTTTTGAATTAACTTAATTTAAATAGGTATCCTGACATTGGGCTGTGCACAATCCCTAACATTGGTTGGGTTTAAAGGGGGGGGGGGGAGGGGATTTGGGTCGCCCCAATTTGACTTGAGGCAAAAAACACACCCACCAGCCGGCAGAAGCCGTAATTAAAACTGGTGGCAATAAAAAATTCCTCAAGGCCCCCCAAACACTAAAGCGTGTTTGAGCGAGCGGCTAATCCTCAAAGGGGGCGCACTGCCAGATCAAGGCCTGATGTAACGCCGAAACGCACCAGACCTCCATCTACCCAGTGCCCGAATAGATCTATCAGACCAACCCGCCGCAGCGGCAGCCGAAGCGGCGCCGATGCGAAAAGAGTGTGTCCCATACATCTCCGGTGAAAGACCCAGGTGCAGAATACCCCGTTTCAAAACCGCATTGAACTGATAGCGAGTCAGGGGAGACCCATCCTCGTGAATGAGCCAACCCCCAGGCACGTCAGGACGCAAGGACGAATAAGCCCCTGCCACGGCCAACGGACAAATCCGGCGATCCGGACAGGACCCCATTCACACCCAACGACCCCTGCCAACTACGTCGGTCTTGGACCGTTGTACTCTGCACCATAACCCGTCGGGGGCAACGACGACATGGTTTGTCAGCATAGGTGAAGCCGATGACCGAGATGGTGCCACCAGCTCACCTACCCTGAACGCCCCATGGAAGGCCATGACGAAAGCCATGGCGAACAGTTTGGCCTCATACAGAGAGGAGCAAACTGTTTTCAAGGCGCGAACCAGCCTTCCCAACAAGCGGCCGTCAATTGGCCGCCGCCTGTCGGGAATGGGTGGTTGTAATCTCGCCCAACCCTTGAGCATTCTCTGCAGGAAAAAGGACTTTGTAATGTCCCTTTTCCCTTTCAAACGCAGAAAGTAAGAGATGCCTGCTAGGGCCTTACTCGCTGCGCCACGAGACTTCCCGGCTACATAGAAACGCCACGCAAAGGCAAGAATTAATGATTTTAAAGTCTTACCTCTGTTGCCCCTTTCCAATAGGAATTGGCTCCAACACTGCCAAGCTGACAAATATGCGGCAAACGTAGCCGGGGCCAAAGAGCTATGTGCTAGCCCCTCCATTCCGGGTGTATTACCTGCCATACATAAAAAGGGCAAATGTCACCCGTTACAAGTGCAGATGGTGCCAGACGTCTAAAACGCTGCCATTCAAAACGCGAAAGGGCATCGGCTATTTCATTATGTACCCTGGGGACATGTTTGGCTCTCAACGTTATGTTGTTGACCAGACACGTCAGCACAATCTGACCAATAACCCTGAGAACCTCTAAGGAAGTAGATTTTTGTCTGTTGATAGCGTAAACAACCCCTAGGTTGTCACACCAAAAAACCACTTCCTTATTTTTTAAGAAATCATGCCAAAGCTCAAGGGCGACCATTATGGGAAACACTTCTAATAGAAGCATGTTCCTCGTGAATCCTTTCTCTATCCAGCTAGCAGGCCAGGCTTCTGAACACCACCTACCGGCAAAGAAAGCGCCAAAACCAGTGGCGCCCGCTGCGTCGGTATATAGCTCCAGAATGGAATTAGCCATGGGTGCCTCCTGCCATATGCAAACTCCATTAAAGTGAGACAAAAAGGAATCCCAAATAACCAGGTCACGCCGTATTTCGCTGGTGAGCCTAAGGAAATGATGAGGCCTCCTAATCCCCACGGTAGCCCTTTCTAATTTTCGCATGAAAATCCTACCCATGGGTATTACCTGGCAAGCGAAGTTAAACACACCCAATAATGATTGAGCCTGTTTAAGCGTCAGTTTACCTGCTGCGAGGCCAAACAAGATCTCCTCATGTAACCTGTTAATCTTGTCCCTTGGGAGCCTACATTGTCCCTGTACTGTATCCACTTCGATCCCTAAAAAGGTTAATACTGTAGTTGGGCCCTCGGTTTTACCCTCCGCTATTGGTACTCCAAATGACTTAAAAAGTTTCTGAGTACACTCTAATAGGGCAAAACATCTATCCGAGTTTGGTGGACCAACTAGCAGAAAATCATCTAGGTAATGCGCTATTCCGGACTCTCCAGAAACCTCATGCAAACACCATTGCAAAAAGGTGCTGTATCGTTCGAAATAAGCGCAGGAAATGGAACACCCCATGGGAAGGCATCTATCGAAATAATACCCGTCATCTAATTTAAAACCCATAAATTTAAAAGCTGATGGGTGCAGAGGCAATAACCTGAAAGCTGATTCAACATCAATCTTGCAAAGCAAAGCCCCTTTTTCAAATGACCTCACTAATGCAATGGCCTCATCAAAAGATTGATACACCACCCTACATAATTCATCAGGGATGGCATCATTAACTGATGCACCCCTTGGGCTGGATAGATGCTGAATCAGCCTAAATTTTCCCTCCGCCTTTTTGGGGACTACTCCTACCGGGGAAAGGATCATGCCCTGAATAGGAAGCTCTTCAAAAGAACCAACCATCCGGCCTAAATTCACCTCGGCACTAACCTTTTCCTTAACAATTAAAGGAAACTGATATGCCGAACGCAAATTCCTGACAGACCCTTGATTAATGTTACCCGAGATTGGCAAGGCGAACCCCTCTGAGAATCCATTTTTAACGAATTCTGCTTCCTCTCTAAAGGGGTACCTCTCCAACCACGGCAACATGGCCTGTAGCCGGACAGGAGATGGAGCTCTAAGCATGGTTTGGCTCCGCTGGACCGCGGATTTGCCTATTGCCAGAAGCTCCACCCTGTCCCTGCGCTGGTTTGCTACAGTCTTTAATGGGATGACCGCCTCCACACCTGATACAGGAGTGCCGAAAACGGCACTTCTGACCCAGGTTACAAGTGTTGTTATTGTAGGCGAAGCATTTCCCATGACCTACTCTTTTTGTACTGCCCTCTGACACCTGGCCCCCTTGCTTCCTATTCCAAGGTTTTGAGGAAGCCTCACCCAATGGTACGGCCGAATTTGTGACCTCAACATAAAGCTCAATGTCCTTCCTGCCGAAGTCACAAATATCCTTCCCATGCTGCTTACGCCGGAATTCTTCATCATACGTGCGCCATCCATAGCCGCGGTATGATGTGTATAAGTTATGAATCAGATACTGATACCGTATCAAACTCATATACTCATCCGGCCTAGACTCCATATAACAAGCTGCGAAGACCAGCATTCCTCGCACCCAGTTATTATAAGTCATAAGCGCCTCCTCGCTGTCAGTGCCCTTCTTTCTCGCAGCAATCAGCGCCTTCTGGCTTTTGCTAGTAAGGGCAAATATGTTAACATATTTGCCCTTCCTAATCCTATCCCGCATCCTTGGACGCAACCCCCGCATTACTGCAGTGTTTGCGCACTGGACCGAATCGGATTCAACTGTGACTATTGAATCTTCACTCGGAGATCGCCTCGTACGTCTCCTCTTCTTCTTGGATCTCCTCACCCCGTCATCCGACGAGGACGGTGACTCAGAAGAAGTGGAGGCCAGCGAACTGTCCGAGTGCCTGTGTCCGCGCTTCCTACCTGACCGCTTGCCACGCTTACCCTTTTTGCGCCTCCCACCTCCTGATGAGCTAGTTCCCTCAGTGTCAGAGTTACCCGTCCCTGACCCGCCTGATTTAACCCAATCAGGGTCGGAAGGCAGCTCACCACCAGAATGCGACGATCCTCCAGACCTGCTGCCATCACCTCGTCGGCGTCCCCTTGCTGCTTGATCCATGACTCCCGAAGTGCCTGCTACTGCGGGCACAAATGGGGCATTAGTCTCATCAATCAAGTCATGCGTAACAGCAGGCCCAGCTGACACATTGCTGGTGGCACCCAGGGCAGAGGAAAGGGCCGGCACCATGGCCTGTGTCAGTGCTGCAGCGTCTACTGGACGCTGCCCACCTGGACCGGTGGTTAACAGGGGCACTATGGCGGATACCACTGCTGCACAGATTGCGGATACCGAAGCCATGTTCCCAGAGGGGGCACCCTCCCCTCGCACCACCTCGGCATAAGTACGGTGGGACCCAGAACGATTACCCCTGCCTCCGGTTGGAACCAATGCCATAACATTTCGCTCCTCCAAGGAACCAGTGGATGAACCTCCATCCCCTGATCCCTCTGCAGGCACATCAAAATGAAGTGCCCTCCTATTCCTCCTTCTTGCTCTGGAATTGGACCCAACCGGAGCATAATCCCAATCCTCCTCATAATGCTGGGGAGTTATATCCATCTCCCCAGCATCTACTAAATCACCGCCAGGGGGCAGCCCTGCGCGGCCTCTGCCACGCGCAGGCCTACCCCCCCTAGCTGAAACAGGGCACCTAGGCTGTCCCTGGCGCCCTGTGCTGCCCTCAGTAACAATAGGGTTTACACACCTAGCAGCGCGAGTCCCTCGCTGCTGCTGCAAAGCCGCCGGCACCGCCGCTGACCCCTGCCCCCCGCCAGCCCGACGCGAACGTATAGCGACGGGCTGACGGCGGCGAGATCCCTCCGCCGCCTGCGCGTGGCCTCTTCCACCAGCCGGCGCTCCATCCCGCTCCGGCCGCCCGCGAGCTGAAGCAGCCGCGGGCTGCCGTGTCACAGAGCGACGCCCGCGAGCTGACTGGGCACCAGCCGCGGGCGACTCCATCCTCCCACGGCGCCCGCAAATTGATCTCGCCGCAACCGTGGGCGCCATTAATACCTGCCCATCAGCAGACATAAAGTCTGCCTCGGGGCCCGCCTCCCGCCACCCGCGCGCTGACTGAGCATCAGCCGCGGGTGAACGCAGCCTAGCAAGCGGTGTAGGAGAGCCTGACAGGCCTCTCACCGCATCTCTGCCAGGCGGTCGGGTGCGCACTCGGGAAGGGACAGAAGCAGGACCAGGCCCTGCTTGCTCCCTGGCCCTTGCCCTCCCTCTCGCCCCTGAGGTAGCTGGCACCCCTGCTCCCTGAAGAAAGCGAGCAGGGACCCCAGCATCCCTCCTTGGCCTGGCAGACATTTCCACAGAGCAAGTAAAGACAAGGAAAAGATAGAAAAGCTATTTAGGAGATGACAGAAAGATAGAGTAGGTGAGGTAAATTACCAGATGGCAATAAGAATAAAAGAAATAAAGGAAAGATATAGCTAAAGATAGTGAGAAACAGTGATATATGGTCTCTGAATTCAACACAGTACTTATCAGTCCAACGTTTGAAATCAAAGAGGCAGAATATTCTAGAATCTCCCATAATCCTAACCTTAAACACGCCCATAACAATTCCTAGCCAATAATAGCCTGCTGTGTAACATCCAATCCGACCTTCAGAAAAACAAAAACACCCCATCACTTGTTGCCGAGGGCTTCTGGAATACATTTTATGCAAGGGCCATAAAACTTATGTCATTTCATGCACACAAGGTGCACTCCATGATCTATCTCCCTAAGGCTAGCTGTAAATTCACATTACTGCGCAGCCGGGCTTGCCCGGGGAATGCGCTGTACTGAACTGGCTTGGCACGGCCGGAAGTTGTCACAATGGCTGCCTTCCTGTAGGGGGTTTGGAAAGCATGCTCCTGCATTGCCGGGGTTACCCGGGTGCTGTACTATGATTGGTTTGGACCCAGGTGGGCGGCATCTCGTCCAGCAGTGCCTGCAATACATACATAAGGCATAAGTTACAAGTGAAAAACATGTATCAGTGCACATATCTAAAATAAACAATTAGCGTTGCCACGCAGTGTAAGTGAAAGATATGTATTTTAAGATATGTCCTATTTTGACATAATTATTGTATTAAACCTCCTCCCATGATAGCGGGGAGGGGAGGGGGGGAGAGACTGTGCATTGTCACATACACAGTTATGAGTCTTCACATACTACAAACCTCATTCAGTGAAAAGGATAAGTTAAAATAGGCAAGGGATATATTAAAAGGTGAGTACTGCGGGCAGTGTGAGTGTTTCCATGGTGACCAGTATCCACGGGTTTCAGCCACGGTTTATAAATGTATTGGTTGCTAAGGGCAACCATGGCTCTGTGGAAGTTTGGGATAAGTAGTCAGTCGATGAACCATCTATGAATCATGTATATACCAGGGCTGTGGAGTCGGTCGATAAATGTTCCGACCCCGACTCCGACTCCTCGTACTTCTGACGTCGACTCCTACTCCTCTGTATTAATATGCGAATGTGTTTGATACATTCTTTGAAGGAAAGAAAGGCAACATACATATTATTACTACAGAAACTAGAGGCTGGGAAGCCAACAGTCTACTGTATTGAACAGTTTAAGCAAAGGACAAACACAATGAAAACAACGTTTTATTAATTTTTTTATTAATTAATTAAATGGCTGGATAGTAGCAGTAGGCATAAACATCAGGAACAGGAACTTTACCAGTTCAAAGATAAAAACCACATTATTTGGTTGTTTTGGGAACAAAAACAATAGGAAAGGTTCAGAAGTGTGGAGCATGAGTTCCGCATGCTTTGTGATGACAACAAAAATCAACGAGCCACAATCTGCGCTGGTTTGCTTGCTCGTCACCGTTCAATTCATGGACACAAGGAACGATTTCCTTACCGAATCGTTACTGGCGACGAAAAATGGTGCCTGTACATCAATAAGAACCAGCGTAAGGAATGGCTTAGCCAAGGTAAACAAACGACCCCGTGCATGAAACAAGATCTTCATCCGCGTAAAAAGATGTTGTGCGTATGGTGGGAGAGCTTGGTTGAATTAATTTTTCGAGTCTACACCAGGTGATTTCTACCAATGAGGTATTGATAACCTTATTGAACATTGGAAATAAGTTGTAAACTACAAAGGAGAATACATTTATAAGTATTGGTGAATTGTGCGTTGCATGCCATATAGTGAAGCACATGAAAAGCATGCTTTTTCACGGTCACTTAACGTGTTGTTTTGCGGTTACGTGAGGCACTGCATGCATTGGTCTTTATTCTCACAGTAGAGAAGTCATTAATTATAATTTTCGGAGTTGTGCATTGTTTGCCGACTCCAGGTACTCGAAATTTACTCCGACTCCTCGACTTCGACTCCGACTCCACAGCCCTGGTATATACGTATATAAAGATAAGGGGAAAAGAACCACAGCGGTACACTGATATTGGGGAAAGAAAAAGAAGTGTACCAGTAAATCCTAAGTAATACCTAGGGTCTGGGGCCACCACATGGATGTACATACTTATGCCCTGTGGGTCATATGACCATATCTAAAAAATGCTAAACATGATTGTCATCTTCAGGGGAAATACTTAGATAGATAGTAAGAATCAAGGGAAGGAGGAACCCCATGTGGTGAGCTGGTCTGGAGCACTATCATTGAGACCTCCAGTTTATACGGGGCGGACCAAGGGTGGGCATTACATTGTTATTATTCACAGTAGGGAAAAAAATCACATTATGTAACAAAACAATTTCAGGGAGTAATGGGTGGGAAACAGCATCTATTCACAGGAGAGCAGCGAATTGTGGGAGTGGCTTTGTTGTCGCATACATTGTAAAGCCAGGCCCCTTTCCCCCCAAAGCCATGTCTCATTTTTGAGGTTGCACAGATGTCCTGACTGGGGTCCTAAGAATGATGGCAGGTATCTATAAGGATACTTTACCACAATGAGGATGTAAGTTATTTTTTAGTTCAGTGTGTCCATATAGTTATTTACATAGATAAAAACTGTCAATTATGGATTTAGATAAGACACCATTTAAAAAAAAAAAAAAGAAAAACATCAAGCAAAAATCTGTTCAAATATATATATTTATTTTGGAATTATTAAATTTACACAGTTATACAGTATACAGTAATGTTTCTGGTAGCTGATAATGTAGATTTTCTGCATTTTTATAACATTTTGCAAAAATTGTAACGTTCAAGGAATTTTTTTTCTTTTGTGTGGCATACTATATACTGTTCCTAATCCTAACCCCCCACTCCCTGCAGTCTAATCCTAACCTTCCCCTCCCCGCAGCCTAACCCTAACTCCATCCATTAGTGCCTAAATCTAACCCTTCCTTCCCCAGTCGCCCGCTAGCTAGCCTCGCATACTTACCAATCGGGATCCGGATGTATTCAGAGTTCCAGCACCAGGGTTGTGAGGGCAGTCAGGATACAGAATGCTGGCATCCTCAATGCCGGGATTATAACCGCATTCTATTGTGAGTTATAGTCAGAGCAATTATTATGTAATGTTGTTGCAGGGCAGCAGCTAGGGGCAGGAGGTGTGTCTTATGTGTGTGTGTTTGGGTTGGGGCTGGTACTTTGCCTCCTCATGCCACTCATTGCCTCTCTCTATACACCAACTCTCTCTCTCTCTCTCTGTTCATCCTCTGCCGCTCTACCCACCAACATCTTCCCCATGACACCCTTTACTTCCCCTTGTCACACTCTTCCTCCCTGTCACCCCTGCTTCTCCATCACCACTCACAGGTTCCACCACTTAAAATGACATTATGCTTGGCTAGCCTAGTGGCAGCCATAGTGTGGGTCTATCCAGCTGGTACTGCTGTCATTCCCTGTGCTTGGTCCTCTAGCCATAGAATTCAGCCAAGCTGTCTGTCAGGCTGTCAGCACTTACATACACTGCTTGTTTACAATTGAATCAGGCCTGCTCTCTTATTCTCTTAGCTTTCCCTCTCCCTTTCTGAAATGAGGCTGCCAGGCTGGGATGCGTTGGCTTCTATATGTAGTAGTGATATTACCAACAAACATTGGGACTTATTCTGGTTCACTCTCAGAGGCAAAATCCTTCTCGAATGGACAAAACCATCTGCACTGCAGGTGGGGCAGATGTAACGTGTAGATAGATTTGGGTGAGTTATTTTGTTTCAGGCTCTGACAGGCAGAAAGCATGAGAAGGGGCTGCTGCTGGCCTGCTGTGCACACTGTCTATGAGTACAGTAGCATGCTACCCCTGGCACAGAGCATGTTACCCCAGGCCCCATGCATGTAACCCCTGGCACTGAGTATGTAACCCTGGCATCAAGCAAGAAAACCCTAGCAATGAGCATGTAGGTAAGCAGCACTTATGTGGCATAATATGTAAGGGGCATTACTATGTGTGGCATATTGTCTAATGGGCATTGTGATGTGTGGCATAGTGTATAATGGTCATTACGGTGTGCATAATCCCCTGTCCCACAAAGCCATCCCCCTTTTTAGCCTGTTAAATTGTTTTGCACTGGGGGTATAATTTGCATTAAAGGTGGCATTATGTGGCCCACATTATTATTTTCATGGGTATTTGAGATAGGCCATTCATTTAATTTAAAGCTTGCAGGGGGGCGCCGAACACCCTAGCACCCACCCTGGCTGTGACATATGGTGGGGGGTGTGGGGGGGGGAGAGTTCCACAACCTCACCAGGTCCATTTTAAGCACTGCATTACACTAGGCACTCTGCCACCCCCATGCAGGTCTCACAGAGCAGTGACAGTGCCACCCCCAGAGCCCTCAATGGCAGCATACACATGCCTGTAGTTATGGCCCTGTCATATATCTATAAGAGTTGTTATAATTGTGTTTTGTGATCTATCATTTTAATTTCTTTACTTTTTAACCTTAAGGGGGAGTTTACGCTTTTCTGCTTTGGCGGGCAAGATATTAGTACATCTTGCTGTGCCCCTTCCTGCTTTGCCTCCTTAATGAGGCGAAGCAGGAAGTATTATAGCAGTGCTGCTATAATACATCTGTCTCTAAAGGCCCATACACACCGGGTGACTTTGAGCTGAAAACAGCAAGTTTGAGCGGCTTTCAGCTCAAAGCCGCCCAGTGTGTATCCGGGTGACTTTGAGCTGAAAGCAGCTGAAAACAGCAAGTTTGAGCGGCTTTCAGCTCAAAGCCGCCCAGTGTGTATGGCCCAGTGATGAACGGTGATGCGGGCTCCTGCAGCATCGCCGGGAAAGCCGATAATCTGCTGGTATTACCATCAGATGAGCGGCTTTGAGGAGGCTTTGCATAGCGCTGCTCTATGCAAAGCCATCCTCTCTCCGCTGAAGGCGCCGGACAGGGGGAAAGCGGCACAGTGTGTAAGCACTGAGTGTCCGTCCCCCCCCCACCCCCCCCCCCCCCGTCCGCGCGCACATTGGCCATAATCATTGCTGTCCATATACGCCCATAATCGCCCAGTGTGTATGGACCTTTATTGTGAACACCCATGCTGCTTTCACATTACAGACCATTTGAATATGTGGTATAGCAATTGGAGGATAATTATGTAATAAATACATTTTCATAATATATTCCTTTTAATAATTTGAGCAGCTATTCGTGCTAACTTTCACACCCCTACTTAATTTATATGTCTGTGTTTTGTAATATTTACAGCATTTCTCCAAAAAAGAATGAGTTACTGTATCAATTCTCGCAAAAAGCCTATTTTCCTGTAAGAAATGAGTTGAAAGGATGTTATAATAGAAGCATAGTATCAAGCAGAGGGTCAGTTTTGTGGCATACCTCATCTAGTTTGAAAAGAATTGGAACTCTTATAGGCAGGTGCATTGTGTTTTGATTTTTCATCTCCTTTAGACCTTGCCGAATTTCCTATCATTTACTCAATTCTCAAAGAAGAAGCATTTGTACTTTTTCATATTTTTTCTTTGTGATGGCTTTCATATGACCCAGGCTGCTTTCTGCTTTTCTGTTTTCCTAATTGTCTTCAGCAATCTTCCAAGCTAGGATAATGATACATTCCCATTACAGTAATGTCTGCTGGTTCAACTAAAGGTGCATACACACTGAGCGATTTTCAAAGGGGGGTGAACCACTTCATCGCCTAGTGTGTATGGGTCTTTAGTGCAGAATATATCACTATACATTGTAAGCTTGCGAACAGGGCCCTCCTACCTCCAAGTTGGTTTGTATCTACCCAGTTTGTTTAATCACTGTTGTCTCCAATTGTAAAGCGCAATGGAATATGCTGCACTATATAAGAAACTGTAAATAAATAAAATAAATGGTACTCTTTACTTAGAACGGCGCCCACGATTTTGATCGTGGGCATCGTTAGTAAAAAATCTCGGGCATCTCGGACATTGAATGCACTAAAAAATCGGGTGCAATGCGACCGACGAGATGCCCGCGATTTCCCATAGGGAACAATGTTAAATGTCTCAATTGACCCAATTTTCCTGTTCAATGCCTCAATTGACCCAATTTTTCCATAGGAAACAATGTTAAATGGGCCACAGAGGCCAAATAGGCACCCTGAAGTGTATAATGGGCACCCGAATTGTTAACGCCACCCCACGATCAACGTCAACCCGAAGCGTGGCGAGCGCAGCGAGCCCGCGAGGGGCGGCGGTACGCGTCCTACGACCTTTTCATACCCCCACTATCCACGTCGGCGTGGAGTTGAGAATAGAAAGTGTGGCGAGTGCAGCGAGCCACCGAGCCCGAAGCGTGGCGAGCGCACGCGGACAGCTGTGAAGCCAGCGAGGGGACGCGGATACCTGTGAAGGTATCCGCGTCCCCTCGCGGGGCTCGCTGCGCTCGCCACGCTTCGGGCTCGGTGGCTCGCTGCGCTCGCCACACTTTCTATTCTCAACTCCACGCCGACGTGGAATTTTAGTGACACTGTTTGATATATAATACTGCCTTTTGGGCCTTATTCAGACCTGATCGCAGTACAAATTTGTCTCAAAATAGACAAAACCATGCTGCACTGCAGGTGGGGCAGATGTAACATGTGCAGAGAGAGTTAGATTTGGGTGAGTTATTTCGTTTCTGTGCAGGGTAAATACTGGCTGCATTATTTTTACACTGCAATTTAGATTTCAGTTTCAACACACCCCACCCAAATTTAACTCTCTTTGCACATGTTACATCTGCCCCACCTGCAGTGCAGCATTGTTTTGCCCATTTTCCAAACAAATTTGTACTGCAATTAGATCTGAATAAGGGCCTATATTCACAATTGTGACAATAAAAATGGGTCAGTTATCAGGGATTTTTTCTCCCACCAAAGTCAGTCATTTAATTTGCACTAGGTCAAGCTCGTACTCTCTTTTACTATGCTAAAGTATATTAATGAACCACTCTGACATCCTGACATAATTTTAACTAGATCGGAGCTTCTTCATAGGTTTCATTATTTTCACCTAAAAAGCTAAACTTTCGGTCTCTTGCTAGAACAGAAGATGGTGACTCAGATCAAAACGCTTTTGCACGTTTCTTATTCAGGTCAAGTCACAACTTTTCCACGCTAGCCGATTTTGAATACGGTATCTCAATTTCAATTTTTTCACTCCGCCCTAGTGTACACCTCTTTACTCCCTCCGTCCAACTGTTACCCTTGCCCCTGTCATTCCATTATTCTCTCTCTCACCCCTGCACCTTTCACTCAATCCTTCCCTCTATCACCCTTGCACATCTCACTCCTTCATTCTGTTTCTTACCCTTGAAACTCTTAAGCCCCATACACACGGTCACCGGGAATATGGTCGCTCCCGCAGTCAGCCCTGAAGTGATCGCTGGTTGCAGGAGTGTGGCTTCCCAGTGACCTGCAGCTTCCCCTGGCAGAGTGTCTCGTTTTTATCAGCGACCATCACTGGTCGCTGATGAAAATGGGATACTAAGCAATTTGGTCGCTGAGCGATATATTGCTCCGTGTGTACGGAGCTTTAACCCTGTATACACGAGCCAATCCAAGCCATTATCATTGGTTAAATAGTTGCTGAGTGACCATATCGCCAATCATTTTTTGTGTTGTGGACAATAAATCACTAGGATTGCGCTTTTGCAGCCAGCCCTTAATGGTCACAGGAGAAAAAATTTGCTGCCAATTTCTAGTCAAAATGAGGTAGAGATAAGATTGCAAGTAATTTTCATTAAAAATCGCTGGTTGCTGATGGAAACAGTACACTGAGCAATATGGTCGCTGAGCAATATATTGCTGAGAGATATTAAGCCCAAATTGCAACGTGTGTACACATCTCCTTCCCTCTCTCTCTCTCTCTCTCTCTCTCTCTCTCTCTCTCTCTCTCTCTCTCCCGTGCACCTTTTACTCCCTCCTTTCCTTTGTTATGTTTGCCCCTCTTACCCTCCCCTCTCTTTTTAACCTCCTGCCTTTCACTCCCGGCTTCCATGTCTCATCATTGGGGAAGGCAAAGGCAATCATTGGTGAAGATGAAGAACACATGGGATGACAAAGGCACATGTGTGTGAAAGAGGCATCAGCACCCATGATGAATGTTATCACCTAGAGAGATGACAGACAGAGCGGTTCAAACTTAGCACAAAAGGAGAAAAAAAAGAAAAGAGAGACAGACAGGTAGTGATTGGCATAGGCAAACTAGAAGGGGAGTTCATACTGAGGCAGCATTTAATGCAGGGCTCGACAAATACCGGGGGCCAGGTCGCCACGGCATCCAGATTCTGCTTTCTGGCGACCAGATATTTTGCAGGGAGGGAGGAAGCAGAATCTGGTCGTCAGCAGCCCGATCACCCGTCTCCCCCGTCCTGTCAGGCCAGCGCAGCGCGGTCCCCGACCCCCCGGCCAGCCCGTGTCAGGCACAGGCTGGTATAAGAAGATGCGCTGCCCTTATCAAAATTTTTAAGAGCGGCGGCCGCGGGTCCCATCAGGGAGAGACTGCTTACCGCCAGCAGCTCCGTCCCTGCCTCTGCCCGGCCGCTGGAGTTATGTCCCCTTACACCCTGCTGCGGGAGCTCCGTGACCGCCCCCCTCCACCACTGTGGCCCGGCGTTGGAGCTCCATCTCCGTCCCCCTTCCCCATTGTTGCAGGAGCTCCGTCCGTGAGAGCCCCCCCTCCACCAGGCAGTGTGAGCTCCATGAGAGCCCCCCTCCGCCAGTCCATGTGAGCTCCAGCCTCCATGACATCCCTCCCCTGTGCCCAGCCACCGGTGCTCCGTCCCCCCTTTGCCCGACCACCACAGAGCACATTATGGATGTGTCACTACTGGGGGGGGGGGGCAGGCATTAGGGATGTGGTACTGTGGAGGAGCATTACCTGGGGCTTGTGTGTGGCCAGGGGAGGTAGAGGGGCTGGGTGTTTTATTAGGAGGGAGAGTTTGCCTGTAACTGAATTTTCACCAGCTGTACCTGCCTGGCATTTTGACCCCTGGCAATGAGCATGTGACATAATATGTACTAAGCATTACAGCGTGTGGTATTATATGTAATGGGCATTACAGTGTGTGGCATAATGTGTAATGGGCATTATGGCACGTGTAGTGGGCATTATGGCACGTGTAGTGGGCATTATGGCCTGTGGAATAACGTAATGGGTGTGTGACTTGTAATAGGCATTGCGTTGTAAATATTTTCCGCGCTTTCGGCGCACACTGGCCCTGTTTTTAGTTTGTCTGGCTCCTACACTTTCATCCTGGCTCCTAGATTTTTTAAGAATTTGTCAAGCCCTGATTTAATGGTATGACATGCCTGTTCACAGAGGGAAAAACAGAAGCAGCTGCACTTAAATAAATGAGCTTTGTATGAAAATTAAAAGGAAAAGAGTTACCGGCTGGTATATAAATCTTTACACTAAACAATTAAATGTTTTTTATCTTAAAGTACATGTATAGAACATTAATAGCATCACTTAGAAGTATTAGTCATTACTACAGTGTATCACACTATTTCAAACATATGTCCTGGTGGTTGTCATTAAAGGTGTCAATCAATCAATGATCAGTACCCTTACCAACTGTGCCACCATTGATTGCCACTGTTATTCATTGATTTCTTCATTTATCACATGAGTTCTGTGGTCCCAGAGGGGCTGGTCAGTAAATTGCATGCCTGGCAGGCCAGCAGCACTCCCAGTATGGTTATACCATAGCTCAGGACCATATTGGCAGCAGTCTCTCTCCACCAGTCTAAAGCTGGGTACACATATATACAATCCCTGTTTCTTGCGACCGTTGGACCGACCGTACACCCGTCGAACCATTCACAAACAACAGCCGATCACGCGCGTACACACCTGTACAATTTTACTTGCAACGTCCGATGTACTCCCGTCCAAACAGTCGCAATAAAAAGATTGTACCATCGTACACACTGTCTCGATTTGGGCTAATGACACGTCATATGTGAACAAAATTATCATAATGGGCTGGGTTAGTAATTTTAGTCACTCTTTTACCCATTAAAAAAACGACATGGGGTCCCACTGCCGAAACCAGCACCAGGCTGAAGAGCCGGGGCTGGTATTAAAAAATCAGGAAACCCGACAAATAGGGCTTCGCTGATTTTTTAAAACCAGGCTCCAGGTCCGGGGCTGGTTCCCAAAATATGGGGGACAAAATGACTAGGGGTCCCCCGTATTTTAAGAACCAGCCCCAGGCCAAACCAGCCAGCAGGGTAATGCCACAGCCGGGGGACACTTATTATATAAGGTCCCGCGGCCAAAGCATTCAGCCCTCTGACCGGTCAGCCTGGCCAGGGGTCCTGTGGAAGTGGGGATCCCCCCCAATAAAGGGGTGTCGTCATCCCCCCTCCAGGACTTACCTGACCAGGGTGAAGCCTGGCGCTGTCCCCGGTGGCCCTGTGCGGTGGTCACCGGGCTGATTCAGTGTAAAAAAATAGAAGATAAACTATTGTCTTTTACTGTGGAACTATGAGTCCCAGCAAGCCTCCCCGCATGCTGGGACTTGGAGAACCACAAGTCCCAGCATGCGGGGCATTAAAGGGCTGGCACTTGGAGTTCCACAGAAAAAATTAGTCAAATAAACACACTGACACACACAAAAAAATAAAACTTTATTACATCCAAAGCCCATACATACTGATACTTACCTATCTTGAGCCCGTCGGTAGGTCCCTGGGTCGGGTCCGGGGCTTGGTTCCAGGGCCTTGGTTCCGGGGCTGGTCCGGGGCTCCAGGGCTGAAGAGCCCGGGGTCCTGGATCCGAAGAAATCCATGGGTGGTCCTGTGGAAGGAAATCCAACTCACCAGGTCCTCTGGCGAACATCTTCTCCGTCTCCGCTAGGCGGCCAATAGAATTATTCGGACGAGAGGCGCTGAAGATGAAACATCTCTGCGCCTCTCAAAGCCCATCGGGTACCAGCGGCTGATGCGGCGGAGACTGAGAAGATGGAGAAGATGTTCGCCAGAGGACCTGGTGAGTTGGATTTCCTTCCACAGGTCCCCCATGGATTTCTTCAGATCCAGGACCCCGGACTCTTCAGCCATGGAGCCCCGGACCAGCCCCGGAACCAAGGCACCGGACCCAGGGACCTATCGACGGGCTCAAGATAGGTAAGTATCAGTATGTATGGGCTTTGGATGTAATAAAGTTTTATTTTATTGTGTGTCAGTGTGTTTATTTGACTATTTTTTTCTGTGGAATGTCAAAGCCTATTTTTCCCCAGCATATAATTTCCATAATTAAGATTTTAACCATGCCCATAACATAAATATAGTCTGAGATAAATATTATTTTATCTCATAAATCAGGAAAATATCGCACATTAATTTACATATTCTAGCTCATATGCCATGTTTGGTCTTAAACTGATTGGAATAATAGTAGCCATCAGATGACAGTTATTAGAACTTCATATCATGTTGCACTCACATTTTATACAAGTTATAAATTTACATTAGAGTAATCTCAGAGACCAGCAGAAGAGATGAGGTCATTAACATTTTCAAAAGGACCCTTCTGACCATTCAGAGAGATACAGTAAACAAAGGGGTGTGCCAGTGAACAATGGATTCGACCTAAGTGAGTTTTCTTGTAAAGGGAATGCAATTAACCAAGTCAGTGTGTATTTAGCAGCAGACGGAAGAAGATATGGAACTGACTTCGCCAGGATAGATTGAGGAATAAGTATCTATATTTTATATACTGTGTATCAGGCATGGCTCGGAATATTGATAACGGATAGAGCTTATACATGAGAGTATGGTTCAAGTACGGAGTGTTGAATGTCTGAGAAGGGTAAATGATTGGAAGGAATGTGAAACGTGACTGTAAGAGATTAGTGATGATTGGAATTTGTTATATATATATATATATATATAGCGTGTGGTGCGCGGCGGCACTCGAATAACTGAGACAGACTGCAGGGATTATCCCAACGTTTCAAGACCTTGATAAAGGGACCGAAAGGTCTTGAAACGTTGGGATAATCCCTGCAGTCTGTCTCAGTTATTCGAGTGCCGCCGCGCACCACACGCTATCTACAAGTACCCTTGGGTACACCTGACGGCGGGCACCGGTTTGTGTATATTCTTTGGGTCAGTGGAGTGCCGCATCTATCAAAACTCTATATATATATATATATATATATATATTTAGGGCAGTATTCAATGACGAAAATTCTCTGTGCATGGCGAGAGATTTTTTCTCTCGCCATGCACTCTCCGTGTTCCGGAGCCTCCTGCTCCCACTATTCAATGTATTTAAGACTCGCCGCCACTCGCGGCGAGTCTTAACCCCTGCAGCGGACGAGCGTCCGCGGCAGGGAGCTGACAGGGAGCCGTGGGACGGTGGCATCCAGGGAGATTAAAGTCTCCCTGGATGCCCCAGAACATATGTGGAGGGTAGGGGGCCCCCCCGGGACCCAGGCAGCACAGGCTGCCCCCCCCTATAGCCAGCGGGGGACCCAGTATTCACTGCACCCGATCGTGCATATGTAATGATCGGATGCAGTGAATATATGAATATCTAATGAGCGGCTCGAGCGCTCCGGCCCCCTGCTGGCTGCACGGTGTAAAAAAAAAAAAAAAAATTTTTTTTTTTTTTTTTTTAATTAAATATATATTCATGTGCTATAAGCACATGAATAAAAATAACATGCCCCTTCACAGAAAAAAAACCCTGATTTTTTTACACCAAAATTTAAAAAAAAAATCCTTTTAGTTTAAAAGTTCACATTCCAGCTCTCCATCAAAAGATGGAGAATTTCTACACGGAGAGAGACGGCGAAAATCACTTAGAAAGACGGAGAATATTTCACATTGAATAGGGTTGCTCGCTTTTGGAGAGCAAAATGCTCCGTCCAAGGTGAACAAAGCACAAATTCTCCATAAAACACAGAGAACTTTTCTCATTGAATACTGCCCATAGGGGTGTATTCACTGTTGGTCGTTAGGTCCATTCTGTCTAAAACAGCATATTTTACGCCTGAAAAAAAGTCTAGATGAATTGTAGTATTCACTATCATTTTTTCTAGACAGTCTAAAGCATTTCACCTGTCAACTCTTTTCGTTTGCCTCGCCTGTCTAAATGAGTCATTTGGACTTTTTGTTTCACTTTGTCTAAACTCAGCCATGTTAATCTGATTTAGCCTATTCAGTGTCTGATTGTCTAAATGGATTCTACAGTTTTCAGGCAGGCTTTAGACAAAATGAACTAGACAATTTCTTCTGTCGGGACTGCTCTACAAAACATAAAATATTATTTTATTTATGTCGTTTTTTAAATGAATCAATGTAATTTATTGTCATTTTGCTTATAAATAAATTTTGTATGTTTATTATTGCCTATATAAATATATTTAGATTTTTTTCATATTTTTTTTTTTTACTCTCCCCATGTAGCATTGTGTTTTACCAGCATGCAGTGTTGTACCCATGTGATACCTATACGTATTCGTATTTTCGGGCACATTCTTATTCATATTTCCGAATGTATACACCATTGAAAGAATACGAATAGGAATCACCATTCAAAAGAGTGGTGATTCCTAATACGGCCGGTAATTAGCGGGATACGGCTGCTAATTGCTGGCCAAATATGCCTGGAAAATACACTTAATTTTCCAGGCGTATTTGGCTTTAGCCTGCACGAATCAGTCAGATCCGTGCAGGCTGCAGTGTAAAAAAAAGAGAGAAAAATTAATAAATAATTTTAAAAAATGGCGTGGGGTCCCCCCCCACGGGCATAACCAGCCCCAGGCTCACAGAGCCGGTTCTGGTTTTAAAAAAATCAGGGACCAAATTAAATAGGGTTCCCCGTATTTTTTTAAAACCAGCTCCAGGGCAAAGGGCCGGTCCTGGTTCCCAAAATACGGGGGACAAAATGAATAGGGGTCCCCCGTATTTTAAGAACCAGCACCAGGCCCAACCAACCAGCAGGGTAATGCCACAGCCGGGGGACACTTATTATACAAGGTCACGCGGCCGAAGCATTAAACTACTGACCGGTCAGCCTGAGCAGGGGTCCTGGAGAAGTGGGGACCCCCCCCAATGAAGGGGTCCCCCCCCTCCAGAACTTACCTGCCCAGGCTGAAGCCTGGTGCTGTCCCCGGTGCCCCTGGGCTGTGGGCACCGGGCTGATGTTGTGTAAAAAAAATAGAAAGAACCATGGAGAACCACAAGTCCCAGCATGCGGCCCATTAATGGGCTTGCTGGGACTCTTCGTTCCACAGCAGAACCAATAGTTAAATAAAAACACAAAGACACTTGAAAAATAAAAAACTTTAATGCACACAGAGCCCATTCATTCAAATACTTACCTATCTTGATAGTAGTTCAGTCCCCTTGTCCAGTAGAAATCCAGTATGGGTACCTGTGGAGGGAAACCATACTCACCTGGGTCCTCTGGCATAAATCAAAACTTCTTCGTTGCAAAGTAGGCATCCACGGCACTTTGCAAGATAAAAAAAAAACGCAGTACTTGATCCCGGCATGGACTGAGGAGAGCCGGAGGATGTCTGTGTACATCCTGCGGCTCCTCACCCCGAATTGCGCTATTGTCCACCTATCGGCCAATCAGAAGTCGCACGGCCGCTAGGTGGCCAATAGCGCTATTTGGCAGCAGGAGGGCGGCAGGAGGGTGCCAGAGGGTGAAGGAGGGTGAACGCGGGTGCCGGTGGGCAGCAGGCAGGTGAAGGAGGGCAGCAGGTGGGTGAAGGAGGGTGCCTGTGGGCATCAGGGGAGTGAAGGAGGGTGCTGTACTGCAGCAGGTGGGTGCTGTAGTGCAGCAGGCGGGTGCTGTAGTGCAGCAGGCGGGTGCTGTAGTGCAGCAGGCGGGTGAAGGAGGGCAGCAAGTGGGTGAAAGAGGGCAGCTGGAGGGTGACAGAGGCAGCACGGTGGCGCATGTGGGCAGCAGCATGGGGGCGCAGGTGGGCAGCAGCATGGGGGCGCAGGTGGGCAGCAGCATGGGGGCGCAGGTGGGCAGCAGCACGGGGGCGCAGGGAGTGAATGAGGGCAGCAGGAGGGTGCAGGCGGGCAACAGGAGGGGGGCGCAGGTGGGCAGCAGCACGGGGGCGCAGATGGGCAGCAGGGAGTGAATGAGGGCAGCAGGAGGGTGCAGGCGGGCAGCAGGAGGGGGCACAAGTGGGCAGCAGGAGGGGGCACAGCAGCACGGGGGCGCAGGTGGGCAGCAGGGAGTGAATGAGGGCAGCAGGAGGGTGCAGGCAGGCAGTAGGAGGGGGGCACAAATGGGCAGCAGAAGGCAGCAGGAGGGGCACAGGTGGCATCAGATTTTACAGATTCAGGGGCACGGGTGGGCAGCAGGAGGGTATGGAAGGGCAGAAGTAGGGCAGCAGGGGGGCTGAAGGTGGCCAGCAGGGTGATGCAGGTGGGCAGCAGGAGGGTGGAACAATGGCGGCTGGTGTGCTCCATGCCGAATTGCTGGGGATTTTTACCTGGCTATCGATCACAGTGGGTGGGCAGCGGCCTGACAGTGGGGCAGGCAGCGGCCAGGCGTGCTCTCCAGGGCGTCTTGCGGGGATTCCGGCATCCAGGGCTGACAGCAGGCGGCACCCCGGAGACTGCAAGTAGGAAGGAGGTGGTCTGACAGCGGGGGAGGCAGCGGGCTGGCAGCGGACTGACAGCGGGGGAGGCAGCGGACTGACAGCGGGGGGAAGGCAGCGGACTGACAGCGGGGGGAAGGCAGCAGACTGACAGCGGGGGGAAAACAGTGGACTGACAGCGGGGGGAAGGCAGCGGACTGACAGCGGGGGGAAGGCAGCGGACTGACAGCGGGGGGAAGGCAGCGGACTGACAGCGGGGGGAAGGCAGCGGACTGACAGCGGGCGGGAGTGCACTCCAGGGCGGACAGCGAGCTGTACACTGGAGGCTGCAAGGAGGGATGGGGGATGCAGGCGCCGGGCCAGCCAGTATGAAAGGGGAGCAGGGGGGATGTCCAGCGCACTCCCCTGCATGTGGATTAAAGAAGCAGGGGAGTGCGCTGGACATCCCCCCTGCTCCCCTTTCATTCATACTGGCTGGCATGGCTGCATCCCCCATCCCTCCTTGCAGCCTCCAGTGTACAGCTCGCTGTCCGCCCTGGAGTGCACTCCTGCCCGCTGTCTTCCCCGCTGTCAGCCCGCTGAGTGTAAAACTTTCTTTTTCTTCAAACTCCCCTGCTTCGTTCATGTAAATGCAGGGGAGTTAACTGGGCACCATCTGTTTTAATTTTACTGTGTCCCCCCTCCCTGCTGGGTACAGATCTGTCCCCGGAGTGAAACTCCGTCTGCCCTGCATCATTTATGTTCACACGCTGGCCGCCAGCCCCCCGGCTGCTGACACAGCCCGGAGCAAAGGGGGACCATGGGGAGAGCCTGAGGTGAGGTGAGATGCATGCCCGCATCAGAGCTCCGACACGGGGTCACGCTGTGTCAGCAGCCGGGGGGCTGGCGGCCAGTGTGTGAACATAAATGATGCAGGGCAGACCTGTACCCAGCAGGGAGGGGGGGACACAGCAGAGCACACTACAAGTGTCTGGGGTGAGCCGCATAAGAGCTCCGGGACCGGGTCACGCTGTGTCAGCAGCCGGGGGCTGGCTGCCAGCGTGTGAGCATAAATCATGCAGGGCAGACGGAGTTTCACTACGGGGACAGATCTGTACCCAGCAGGGAGGGGGGGACACAGTAAAATTAAAACAGCTGGTGCCCAGTTAACTCCCCTGCATTTACATGAACGAAGCAGGGGAGTTTGAAGAAAAAGATAAAGTTTTACACTCACCCAGCATGCAGGCGAATTGGACATAGCCCCTTTCGCCTCATAGGTGTTTTAACGCCTGGAGGCGTTCCGCCCTGTATTCATTGTGAATACACTAATTGGTGAAAAGCTGAAACCAAATACGCCTGTCTAGCTGATGTAAAAGCTAGAACAGGCAGAACTACATCAGCTAACGACGGACCCTGAATATGCCCTATAGTGTGTATTTGTAGCTGTTATGATTTGAGAGCTAGGCCATGCTTAAATTGGTAGATATAACCGTGTCCGTTTACATGTGGACAAGTTGAGGCCGAGGTATGCTGTTGCCATGTGGCAAGGCTACAGGCCTAGTTCCTAGATCTTTTGTATGCGAGGAGTGTAAATGGATCCCTTTTGTTACTATGTGTCTGGGTATGTAAACTAACCCATGTGTGTCCTAGTTTGGGTGTGGAAAAGCTTTATAGTATATTGTCTGGCTAGAATATCTAGATAATCTGATGTAAAAGGTCTGTAAGAAATATGGTGCTGAGTGTGTATTTCACTATAGTCTGGATGGATTCTTTGTATCCACATGTGTGTGGGCCTTCAAGGGACGCAGGTAACTGAAGACCTGTGTTAGGCTAAGCGTGAGTATGAATGGACCCCAGCATTTGTGTTTTATCAATTGTGTGTTCAGGGCCTAGAAACGAAGGGTGTTTGGATTAGCTTTAAACTGTTTCCACCTAAGTGTGTGAAAGCTTTGTGTAATATCCAGTGAGAATATCTAGATAAACTGGCGGATAAAACCTATTATAATGTAATAGTGTCTTTTGCATGTGTTCACTTTTATCGTATATATATATGAGCACTGTTTGGATGGCGAGTGTACTGCCATGTGTTGTGATTTTGGTATAGCAAGGCCTTGGATTGTATAGTGCTATTTAGGTGCGATATTTAGCGAATACATTGTAGCTTAATAATATTCAATTCATGTATGCTGTAGGTTTAGTGTGTTTGATAAATGTGCAAGTTATATTCAGGATTGTGAGTGTTGCATGATGCCGGTTAGTGGTAGTTTGGAGTTGCGTTGTGGACAGATGATTGAGTGTGCAGCCAGTTCAATGATATGGAAGTTGTTGGTGAATAACGTAGCGTAAGTCAGTACAAGATATTATGTTACAATGTGCGGTAGAATGGAGTATTATGGAGAGACAGGCTTGATACGGTTTCTTCTTGCACCCAGGAGGTTAGGCCATTTTCTACCCTAAAATGGCGGATGCCATGCGGCATCTTGAGGCCCAGTGTGTTGCGGTTCCTTTGTGGGCCAAGAGGCTGAGTACAAAATGGCTAATCCCCTGTTGCCTCCTCTAGTGTGATCTGGCCACAAGATGGCCGACAATCAGATTCATTCATGCGGTTCATAGCCACGCCCCCAGCACTGTACACACATACGCACATATAACACTGAGGTTAACTGTATTTAAGGATGCTGGTACTGTAAACGTATTAATTGTAATATCTGTCTTACTATATTGTACAATCATTGATACAGTTTCATTCGCTTGCATTCTTAAATAATATTCATTGATTATATTTCTGGACATTCGCTTATTGATCACGTGCGACATGAATAAATTAAGTATACTTTGCATATATAAATAAATGGGTTTTCATAGGAACTACAAGTGCCAGCGGGCCCTTTAATGCCCCGCATGGTGGGACTTGTGGTTCTCCAAGTCCCAGCATGCGGGGGAGGCTTTCTGGGACTCATAGTTCCACAGTAAAAGACAATAGTTTTTCTTCTATTTTTTTACACTGAATCAGCCCGGTGGCCACCGCACAGGGCCACCGGGGACAGCACCAGGCTTCAGCCTGGTCAGGTAAGTCCTGGAGGGGGGACCCCTTTATTGGGGGGTCCCCACTTCCCCAGGACCCCTGGCCAGGCAGACCGGTCAGAAGGCTGAATGACCTTATATAATAAGTGTCCCCCGGCTGTGGCATTACCCTGCTGGCTGGTTTGGCCTGGGGCTGGTTCTTAAAATACGGGGGACCCCTAGTCATTTTGTCCCCCGTATTTTGGGAACCAGGCCTGGGGCTGGTTTTAAAAAATCAGGGAACCCCTATTTTTGGGTTTCCTGATTTTTTAATACCAGCCCCCGCTCTTTCAGCCGGGTGCTTTTTACGGCAGTGGGGGGGACCCCACGTTTTTTATGTTTTTTTAGTCACCCTGCCGAGAGATTATGCAGCTATGGAACGCCCACATGGGTGTTCCAGCTTTGGCAGTATAATCGCAAGGACCATGGCCCTATTTCAGATCTGATCGCAGTACAAATTTGTTCTCAAAATGGGCAAAACCATGTGCACTGCAGGTGGGGCAGATGTAACATGTGCAGAGAGAGATACATTTGGGTGGGGTGTGTTGAAACTGAAATCTAAATTGCAGTGTAAAAATAATGCAGCCAGTATTTACCCTGCACAGAAACAAAATAACTCACACAAATCTAACACTCTCTATTCATGTTACATTTGCCCCACCTGCATTGCACATGGTTTTGCCCATTTTGAGAACAAATTTGTACTGTGATCAGATCTGAATAAGGCCCCATATCGGTCGAACGTGCATACACACTGCACTTTTGTTCCAAGTATGGACGGTCAAGACAGTTTTTTGCCGTTTATCGGTTGTACGGGACAGCGTACACACCTATACAATTGAACGGCCGTCCGACCCAGAACGGGTCGGACGGCCCGACAATTGTGGGTCGGACGGCCCGACAATTGTATATATGTGTACCCAGCTTTAGCTCTGGGCCCTGCTGCAGCACACTGGTGATGCGGGTCACAGCCTCACTTGTCTGGTAGAAGCAAGACAATGGAGATAGTGGTTCCCCTCAGAGTCTATCCTATCCTGCTTATACAGTAGCTAAGTACCGTAGCTCTCTCTCTGTTGCCAGGATGCACTAAAGGGAAAATTCAGTAAAAACCCCACTGTCCCAATGCACTAAACCCCCCAAGACGGGGTTTCACTTCGGAGAGTAATGCATGGGCTTCTGTCAGCAGTGCTGGTTGAGGAATCCAACAGTTACCTCCCAGCATGCCCTGCGGCCACTTTGTAAACAAAAGCTCTTAACGGAAGAGCTGTCCTTTGCATTAATCGCATGTTAGTAAATATGCGATTATTAAAAATGCAAATTTATAAGGATGCGATATATAATAGGATGCACCGGCAGAGTTTAGCGCATCCCGCCCTTTAGATGTGGCTTGTTAATCAAGTTCAATGTGGGAATAAAGTAACTGTATGCTATGTCATTGTATACTTCCCAATTTAAAGCAATGAGGGGCAGATTTATTAAGCTCGGTGAAGTGATAATGTGGCTGGTACTTTATCACCGGCCAATCAGCTCCTAACTATGAAGTTACACGCTTGGTTTGAAAAATGACAGGTAGGAGCTGTTTGGCCGGTGATAAAGACCAGACACTTTGGGGGAAATTTACTAAGAATATGAAAATGATTGTTCATATTCGTATTTTTTTTTTTAATAGAGTCAAAAATTGCACATACAGAAATCAAATAATATAATCAAGCAAGTTGAGCTCATACATAGAATGTAAGTCAAACATACAGCAGATGAATACAGTTCAATAAAAATAACACATAGAATTGTGTATAACGTTTGCAAACTCGCTAATAATAAATCTGCAAAAGTAAGAAGTCTGTATTCAAGTGTATTTTTGTTAGGATTCTTCGGTTTTTCTTTGTTGGGCTCGTATTCATATTCTTAATACGAATGAATACGATTGCATATGGCTGTTTTAGCCGTATGCAAATTCTTATTCCGGAGGGGAATTTACAAAGCAGTCAAATACGACTGCTTTGTAATCCCTGATGTCGTATTCATTCGTATTGATTTTCTCGGCTCCTGATTGGCAGCTAGGCGGCCTATAGAATGCTCCTGCGATTATGGCTATACATCACTGGTTGCTGGTGCACAATACACTGTGCACCAGCGATTTCTAGTCAAAATAGAATTGCTTGCAATTTTCAGCCAAAATCGCGTCTCGCCGATGAAAATGGTACACTGAGCAAAATGGTCGCTGAGCATCATATTGCTGAGAAATATTAAGCCAAAATTGTTCAGCGACCATATTGCACCGTGTGTACACACCTTAACCAAAGAAAACATAGCACCAAGTCATATTTCAGTGCACATGAACTTTTTTCGGTTAACCTTATTTAGGTCCTTTTCCTACCACAAGATCTCTACAGGAAACTGTGTTGGGAGAACCCATTGTTGATACATCAGTGAAGAAATGATGCAAGACCTCCAACTGTTCTGTTCTTCTTGTTAAATACATGCTGACACATTGGTCTCCAACCAGCACAGCACCTAGCATTGCATAAATGTACTGTATAATGCTGACCGAGCAGGCAATTACATGTGTATCCCTTGGTAAATGTCACATACCTCACCTCTTCATAATTGCAATGAATCTACCCAAATAATTCTGATGAAGATGAAAACTGATGACTAACTATGCAATGCGAATAATGATATGGCATAGCAGCAGCAGCTTTGCAAATAGGATCCTTAGCAATGCAAATGCATGAAGAGCTGCATACCATCCCCTGCCTACATTTGTTATTGCTAAAGCTGCAATGCAATCGCAGTTCTAGATGAACATCACGATCATCATTGCGATGTTCATCTGTGACTGTACGACTGCGCAAGTCTGACCCTACTCATACTTGAAGTCGCAGGGAGCTTTGCAAGGACAAGGAAACTGCATACGCATAGCAGACCTGGGCCTAGCCTTGTGCACTACATGTGGGGCAAATGTAACATGTACAAAGAGAGTTAGATTTGAGTGGGGTGGGGTCAAAGTCAAATCTAAACTACAGTGTAAAAATAAAGCATCCAGTATTTACCCTGCACAGACTAAATATAACCCACCCAAATCAAATTACATTTGCCCCACCTTTAGTGCACATGGTTTTGCCCATTTGAGTACAAATTAGACCCAATGACATAACTGAACAGAATGGTTTTATTTTAACATCCAAATGAAGATGGTGCACTTGCACTCAAAATTTAAGGTAGGGCGATATTTGAATGCCAATGGATATATGGTCTAACAGTTGTGATTTGGTAAAAATCAATACATTCTATATTTTAATAAAAAATACTTTATGTACTTTATGTGCTCACATATAATGGGTGCGATTAATATCAAAATAGATGTTTACATAATGCACTTGGGTTCTTTGATTATTGATTGTAATTAATAAAGTGGCTAGCAACAACCTGTAATTATCTGTAAGTATACATACATCATGTGTCTGTTTTCTTTTGCTTTTTCCACCTCTAGGGTGGAGTAAGTTATTACAATATGCACTAGTTATTTATTTACATGTGACTTTCACTATTCTAATTGTCTGTACTTTTTTACTTTTTTTTGCAGGACTTAATGCTAAAAGTAACGTGTCTGCTGAAATCTTACAATCAACAACGCCCGCATTGTCTATTTCCACAAGTCCTTATTCAGAATCATCACAATCTCCAACAACATTAGAACATTCAAACACTGTTACTTCAATTGTTGCAGTGACAGAAACATTTACATCAAAAGAATCTTTGCAGAATAACACAGAAGGTCAAACCACTGTAGCAGATAGCAACAGCAGCACAACAGCATCAGCTGCCAATAATACTTCAACCCCTATGAAAACTGATTTAGCCGTCACAAATTCTGTTGCAGATGAAAGAACCGTAAGCACCACTGTTCCCAGCAGTTTACCAACCGAATCAAAAGTGACAACCATTGCACCTAGTACTCCTGCTATGGCAACTGGTGGAACTCTCACCACTATATTTGTTGAGCCTTCAAATGGAACTGTGGAATCCAGCACAGAAACAACTATAAATCACACACAAACAACTATTAGTCTGATAGGAACAACTATAAATCAGACAGAAATAACTACAATTGAGACAGATACAGTAACCATAGCTACTGGGAATATTCCAGTTAGTGGTACTAGTAGTGGTTATTTATCATCTTCTCTAGTACTCAGTGAGAAAACTGATAGTAATACAGAACCTACACCTGTAAGCAAAAACAGTCCTCAGTCCTCAAATACGGCAGCAACAGAAAGTAATAAAGATCTTCATCATGCACTAAGTACAGGTGAGTGTTGGGGCCTTGAAAAAGCTGAATGCTGCAACTATAAATGATTGACTTAAAGTATTGTTAGTCAGGGTTAGCCCAGCACTCCTACTGGTGGATAATGGCCCTTATTCAGATATGATCAGAGTACAAATTTGGGTACTTGTGTATTATCACGGCGCCCACGATATTAAGTCGTACGATATATAATCGCATCGCATGCCATACACCCGATACACAGCGATGCGATTTTAAATTGTATAAGCCCCCTATATGATTTTTAATTGTATAAGCACCCTAATGGGGGCTTACAATGGTAAATGCACCCCCACGCCACCCCCACTATGAACGCCAACCCGAAGCGTAGCGAGCCCGCGTGGGGCGGCGGTACACGTCCTACGATCTTTTCATACCCCCACTATCCACGTCGGCGTGGAGTTGATTTTATATAGTGTGGCGAGCCACTGAGCCTGAAGCGTGGAGAGCGGACGTGTATTACTTTACATATATTCTCCGTCCCCTCACGGGGCTCGCTGCGCTCGCCACACTATATAAGATCAACTCCACGCCGACGTGGATAGTGGGGGTATGAAAAGGTCAGAGGACGCGTACTGCCGCCCCTCGTGGTCTCGCTGAGCTCGCCAAGCTTCGGGTTGGCGTTGATAGTGGGGGTGCTTTTAACATAATAAGCACCCATCACGTTTAGTTATGTTATAGGGGCACTTTTACCATTGAAAACCCCATTAGGGTGCTTATACAATTTTAAATCGCATACCATTGTATATGCGATACAATGCCGTACAATGCGATGGTATACAATTTAAAATTGTGTAACATCGCCTGCCATCGCGTAACATCGCATACCATACCATCGCATGCCTTTTGTCTGCGATGCGATGGGCGCCGTGCTAGTACACAATTACCCAAATTTGTTCTCAAAATGGGCAAAACCATGTGCACTGCAGGTGGGACAGATGTAACATGTAAAGAGAGATTTAGATTTGGGGGAGTTATTTTGTTTCTGTGCAGGGTAAATACTGACTGCATTATTTTTACACTGCAATTTAGATTTCAGTTTCAACACACCCCACCCAAATTTGACTTTATCTGCACATGTAATATCTGCCCCACCTGAAGTGCAGCATGGTTTTGCCCATTTTCCCAAAAAAATTGTACTGCAATTAGATCTGAATAAGGGCCAATGTCTGGACCTATAAAATGATTGGTGCTAGCAATCAAAGTACTTGGAGCTGTGTCCTTGGTATGATGGCTTTATGCCACAGTCTAACATACTCAGTTGTCAGAAACCGTGTGGGAAATCGGGGGTAAGCAATCATTAGGGAATGTTTTTATATTACTACAATAGATCTGGGATGTGCCGTGTGTCATCACATGACAGCTGGGGCGTTCTACTGTGTAAGGGCATTTTAAAGGCACTAGAATGTGAGTACACTTGTATCATTCATCTATCTGATGGGATGTACTACAGGGTGCTGACCCCCTCTGTACCCACCACTATACTACTGAACCCACTATACCCCCCACTACACTACTGACCCCTCTATACCTGCTACTACACTACTGACCCTCTCAGTGATGGCAGGCTCCGGCATCCACATGCAGAAGATCCACAGGTAGCCCTGGAACTGTCTCCCAGCAGTAGCTGGGTCTCCTCTCCTCTGGGTGGCAGGCTTCCAGAATGTGATGGCCCCCCACACTCCTATCCCTCCACCCGCATGCCCATCTCTCTGTATGCCAGCGCACCTATCCACCCGCACACATATCTATCAGCCCGGGTGACCCACTGCTGCGGGTGCTGCTCCCAGCTAGCAGTGCCAAGAAGTGCCCACTAGCTGTAGCAGCAGGCCCAGGGGCTACGGGACAGGCCAAGCTAAGGGGGGCGATTGGACCAGCCCACCCTGGTGGGCCAATCTGCCCCTGATCATACAATCATCATCATCAAAAAGGTAATTATAGAAAAATTAAAAGCAATGTCTGTAACAATTCTGTAAAAGTAAAAAAATGTATGTGCATGGTCTTTAACCACTTAAGTATAGCACAGTTAGCCCTCCCACATACCCCCCTCCCCGAATAGTAAGCTACCTCCCTGCACTGGGGCTATCTGCTCTGTCTGGAAACAGCAGCAGCTTCTAACAGGGAAGTAGATTGTGTTCTCTCCCTCCCATCTTATCTCGGCTGCCACTGCCCCAGAACACCCCCTAATAGAGAACACCCCCTAATAGAGACTCCCCCAGACTGTATATTAATACATCCCGCCCATTGTACCCAATCATATAATCTCAATTGATTGTAAAATGGATTGTATGCAGATTGTGTGCACATCTTGCACAATCATACAATCATGCAGCAGATGGATTGTATGACTGATTGTATGATGGATTGTATGCAGATTGTGTGCACATCTTGTATACACAATCATGCAGCAGATGGATTCTATGACTGATTATATGATGGATTGTGAGTAGATTGTGTGTCCAAAAACCACCAAGGACTGCCGGGGATTTCAAGGGAAGTTGTACACAATCATGAGCGCAATCGATCTTAAGATCGATCTTTCTGATGTACTGTATGGCCAGCTTAAGGGGGAAATTTACTAAAATGGGAATAAGACTTCACATGTGATGTTGCTATGGGCAACCATTCAGAATCTACTTCTTATTTATTTAGCATTCACTAGAAGATAGTAGACAGGATCTGATTGGTTGCCCATAGCAACATCACATGTGAAGTAGAATACACATCTTAGTAAATGTCCCAATTAGGCTGCTGCCAATAATCACACTAGGCATACACCAAGACCCAACATAGTATAAAGCAAACAAACAGTTGTACGTGACAGTGGTGCTGCCAGTAGTTATCCCACCACCTATTTATACAATGATAGTTCTTTCCTGTTCACAATACTTGAAAGATGGTGTACTTAAACAAAGATGTGCACAATAACATTTTAAAATTAGACTGATACATGATTTGTATTTGGCCGCCAAATACAAATGTAAAAAAAATACAGCTGACTACGCCATCAGGAAATATGAATCCCGTAATTACGGCAGATTAGTAAATCTGCCCTATTCATGAGTTGAAATACAGTTGAAATACAACTTGTGTATTCTTTAGTCTTACTAAATTTCTCCCATTGTGACAGGATATACAGTATATCCAGGACAATACATCTTACGTGTTGCCATAACATTAAATTACATAAACATACTTTATGGTTCATTTTAACTATTCCATGCCACTCACTGTTTCTAATTTACTATTTTCACCTATCACTAATAAAGTACTGGTATAGCGGCACTTCAAGCACTGAACTTTTTTTTTTAACTTCAGCACCAGCATACTGTATTTGCATAGCAGGGAGCCCCTACACACCAGATTCCCCCTTCCGCGGCTGAGGGCGGACAGCCCGCATCACCTCCCTCTCCACCCGGTGGCTGCAGTACCTCTCAGTAGCTAAGGGCAGGCTTGATGCCAGCATCACCTCCCTCCCCACCCGGCGGCTGCAGTCAACAGGCAGCCCCTCCACACCACACTCCCCTTCCAGCTACAGGAGTGCAGGCGGATTGCCCCATCACCTCCCCACCTGGAGGCTGCATTCAACTGGCATTCCCCACCCAATGGCTACAGACGGCCAGCATCAACTCCCGGCAGCTGCAGTCAGCAGGCAGCCCCTAGGTCAGTGTGGTTATGTGGATATTTATTTGTGTGCTTCTGCGGTAGTCTGCTCTGGCGGGGACTGCTGCAGGGAAGGAGGATTGTACCCCTGTCTGTTTGTATCCTGCCATGTCTCTGCCATGTGTACCACTGCCCATGTGTGCCAGTGTCCCTACCCACGTGTGCCTCTGTCCCTGCCCCTCTGTGCCCCTACCCATATGCGCCTCTGACCCTACCCATGTGTGCCTCTATCCCTGTCCTTCTGTGCCCTTACATGCCTCTGTCCCTGCCTGTCTGTGCCCATGCCCATGTATTCAGAATTGAAAAAGCCGCCCTGAGCGCGGCGAAACGCGTTTTTGTGGTTCCCTGTTTATCTGAGGCTGTGGACCAGAGTTGCCGCTGACCCCCGCAACTTTCCACATTGTTCCCATACCACGGTCCTGTCAGCTCAGGTGTTGGATTGGTGGGTTATCAATACAGCCCAGCCCGCACACCAACCCTGCTTTGCGAGCACACTGAGAGATATCACCGCACGAGTGGACGCAGCCGCTGGGACCTGTCTAATCCAGCACACACTCGGTCCGCTGACCGGCGACAGAGCCTGGAGGCAGACAGACGCTGCAAAGCGGCAGCAGACTCCGGATGCACTAAGTGGCTTATCCGCTGGTTAAACATCGCCAGTGACGGACTGATACCACCTACCAAAGCCAGTGAGTACTGCACCTGTGTCTGCTCTCACCCCTCCTTGTCCTGGACTCTGCTCACCACACGGAGTGCCACAAGTTGCCCTTACTATACCCACATAGGGGCACACAAGTGTAATTATTACACATTCAACCATACTCAGTGTGAGTTATAATCAAACTCCCCTTGCCAACCGCTGGGACATTTTTGCTTATACCTGGGAGTGACAGCAAGTCATTTTAACATCTGTGCAAATTACTCTGCATCTTTCGTGTCCACAGTGGCAACCAAGGCCTTCCACACCTAAGCGCTTAGTGTTGTGGCAATTAATGTATCCACATTAATGTATTTTAAACCTGCATTCATGCAATTGGTTGTTTTATTGTGAATTGTTATTAATTTGTTATTAAATTGTTATTTTGTGTGTGCAAACGGCGCCTAGTGGTTTTGTTTCTTGTTTTTCTCTATTTGAGGGCGGCATCCCTCAACCACAGGGCAGCCATTTGCTCACGGCACATCACAGTCAGTCCCTAGTGCTCATTTTTTGCTGTTGTATTGTCCCATGCCCATGTATGCCTGTGTCCCTGCCTCCCCCGCAGTCCATGTCCCTGGCACATCCGTGCTGTCTGACCTTCACATACCGAATGAAGATGGAGCCGGGACTTATATAGAGATCCGGTCTCACGAGAATCCGACGCGGGATGATGATGTTTTGGACTCTGAAAAATGGCAGGACCCATCGAACTCTTTGGATCCGGCCTCGGGTTAGGTAAGTTCAGGGGGGTTCGGATCTCTAGGATCCGAAACCGCTCATCTCAAATTATAATAATAATTCAAAGAAATTCATCAGAAATTTTCATCACAATGTAAACTATAAAAGTTCCTATCTACTAAATCGGTTTTGATCAATTTTTGTCAAGTTTTGGACTAAACATTCAATAATTGCCTGAACGCAGCTTGCAGAAGGTACATAACAGGTCACTGAAATCACTTGTTACAGCATGCAATTATTTCCTAAATGTGGCTAGCATAAGGTACAGAACTGGCTACTGAAATCAAATGTAACAGCCTGCTTAGTATGCCAGGACCCATTCCAAGACCCTGTCACAAAATGTTTTTAAACTTACAGTAGCTTTAGGATACCACTTTGTCTTCCTGGTTTAATATAACCAAATACCTTACAAAGGGGGTTACTCTTTCTGACAAATTCCCTCTTAGATGGACAAAACCATGTGCACTGCCGGTGGGGTAGATGTTACTTGTGCAGAGAAAATTTAGATTTGGGTGGGGTTTTACTTCAAAGTGAGATCTATATTGCAGTGTAAAAATTAAAGCAGTCCGTATTTTCCCTGCACAGAAATAAAATGACTCACCCAAATCTAATTCACTCTGCACATTTTACATCTGCCCCCCCCCCCCGCAGTGCACATGGTTTTGTCCATCTAAGAAGGAATTTGTCAGAAAGAGCGAACCAAAATAACCGCCATAGTGTTAGTTACATAACTTCAGTTCCAGGACAGTACAATCTGTCAGAATAAAAAGAAAAAAAATACACTTTTGACGGGCAACACTTTTTGGTATTCCCTGGGCCAGGATTAGAAGCATTTTCCCTAACTTATTTAAATATAAAAAATTTAGTGCTAGTTGCTTTGGACTTCACTACCACCACTTTCTACAATGGACCTCTCTCCTTCTGTCCTTTCCCTTGTCGCCCATGTCATACTGAATTGCAAAAAAAAAAAACACTTCCTGAAACCCAATACTTCCCAATACTTCTAAAACTGAACTCTGTTGTCACAGACCGGTCTGTCATTAACCTGTTCGGGGATAGGAGGGAGGTACTGGGTTCGCACTTCTGTGATGTCAGGATGGTGGCTCAGTGCTACGGAAGCAAATGTTCAGATCCTTGCCAATTCCAGAGCTGAGAGCCATCTTTCTTCAGTCATGTGATCCACTACTGACCAATCCTGCTCAGTCCTGAATCCAACTGATCGTTGGGACCAATCGCAACATGCCTAAGGGTATAACAGTGGAATCTTGGGACTCATGAGTTGCGAGTGCAACAATAATTTTCAGTCTAGACTGTGCTCTTGTGCCTTTGTTCCCTGGAAATATTTGTCTGGAGTCAAGTCCGGTCCAATCCAGCCCGGTCCAATACGGTTACCTTCAGTTTGGTCCTGTCTGGTTAAATTCAGTCCAGTGCAATTCGGTTCAGTCCAGTTTGGTCTAGCTTAGTCCAGTTAAACTCTGATCAGTCTGGTCAAGCTCAGTTCAGCCAAGTCTATTTGGTTATGTTTCTCTATTTCAGTCTAGCTCAGTATTTGATATCAGGGGACCCATGTAATGGACCACGACTTGTACTTCAGGAGCCTCACACTCCGTATACCCTTGAGTTCCCTGGCAAAGATCACTGGTGTGTTAGACCCTGTTCTGTTTCCAATAACTGTCTGTTATTAAGTTAAAAACTCTCTCCAGCTTATAAATAAACCATACATCACCCACCTCTGCTTTTGCACCAGCCTCTGATCCAGAGATTCGTCCACACAAACCAAGTGGCGTAACAGCAGTCTTTGTCCTTGTCAAAGTCGCCTTTCCTCCAGTGTCAATCAGCTTTTTCCTTCACCCCTCCCCCCAACACACACACACACATTATCTTTCATAATGCTGCAGTTGTCACAGCTGCAATATTACTGGAAGCAGGACCCCCAGTAAAATCCACCACCACAGTGAGCAAAGAGCAATAACAGGTGAAGTCCTACCTGCCAGTCACCCGCAGGACAGACAGTCCCATTGGGAAATCCACTATATAGACACCTGACCGTTACACCAACAGGGAATGTAATGACATTGTATTATAATACGTATATTTTAATATGGGGTTGGTCCCCTTTTTGCAGCTATAACAGCTTCCATTCTTCTTGGAAGGCTTTCCAAAACATTATTCACTGGGACAGCATCATGTTGGAATAAAAGGCCATAGCATTGTTCAAAATGTCTTGGTATGCTGAAGCATTAAGTTTGCCCAGAAGATAACCCTGACAAACAACCCCATACTATTATTCCTCCTACACCGAATTTCATAGTTGGCATAATGCAGTCAGACAGGTAAAATTCTTCCGGTATCCGCCAAATTCAGACTCGCCCATCTGACTGCCAGACATGTGTAATTAGTCACTCCACAAAACATGTTTCCACTGCCCCACAGTCCAGTGTCTGTGTAATTTAGTTTACACCTCTCCATCCGACACTTGGCATTGGACTTTGGATAAAAGGTTTGCATGGAGCTGTTGGCCATGAAAATTCATTCAATTAAGCTCCCCCTGCACAATTTTTGTGTTTACATTAATTCCAGTGGATTTGGTAACTCGTCAGCTTTATGGAATTAGCAGAGCATTGGAAACTTTGACACACCATGTGACTTAGCATTTATTGATCCTGCTCTGTTATATTTGTGGTCTTCAATTGGTGGCTGAGTTGATTCTGTTACTGAACACTTCAACTTTCGAAAAATATCACTAACCGTTGCCTGTGAAATATCCAGTAGGGATGAAATTTCAGGAATCGTCTTATTGCAAAGGTGGTATCATATCATCGTACCACCTTAAAGTCAATGCGTTCTACAAAATTACCCATTTTTTATCACAAATGTTTGCAAATGGAGACTGCATGGCTAGGTGGTTGATTTTAAAAACATATATCAGGGGATCTGATTGAAAAACCTGAATTCAATAATTAACAGGTGTGGCCAAATACCTTTGTGCATATAGTGTATTTCCTTTCTCTGGGATTGCCACATCAGGCTGCGATTAGCAGAGAGCTGGCTTTGGTACTTGTGTATTATCACGGCGCCCAAGTTTGTTACGTATGGCACCGTAGGAAAATTGTATCGCATCGCATGGGCCATTATAACGGTCATGCGATGCAATGCGATTTTCCTATGTCATTTATTCACTGCTCTCAGCCCTGGGGAATCGCATCGCATTGCATTGCATCGCACCTGTACAATGCCATTTAGGTGTACAATGCCATTAGGTATACAATAATGACATACAATGTGGTTTTAGGCACCACCCCACTATCCACGCCAGCCCAAAGCGTGACGAGCGCAGCAAGCCCCGCCAGGGGCGGTTGAACGCGTCCTCCGACCTTTTCATACCCATACTATCCACGTCAGCGCGGAGTTGATTTTATACAGTGTGGCGAGCGCAGCGAGCCACCGCGCCCGAAGCGTGGCGAGCAGCCGCGGTTTACTTGACATGTATTCCGCTGTCCCTCGCCACGCTTCGGGCTCGGTGGCTCGCTACGCTCGCCACACTATATAATATTAAACTCCACGCTTTAGGGTGGCGTGGATAGTGGGGGGGGGGGGTGCCTAAAACCTCATTGTATGTCATTATTGTATACCTAATGACATTGTACACCCTATACAATATAAATAAAAGAGCACTGAATAAATTGCATCGGAAAATCGCATCGGCACTTACAATGGCCCATGAGATGCAATGCGATGCAATTTTCCTACGCAGAGTAGCCCACTAAGCAAATAGCTTAGTGGGCGCCGTGATAATACACAAGTACCCTGGCTTTTTCTAGGAAGCATTTTATGGGCTGCAGTCAATTTTACTCTTTCATCTCCCTACCTCTACTGTCCTTCTCTGAGAGTCACCCCATTGGCCCCCTATACCCTATATACATTAAGAAATCCTCACTCTCATCCTCATGGCTCCTCACTACATTGCCTGCCTCTTTTCCTCATCTACTCTTTCCAGCCATCTTCCCTCTGCTAATGATTGCCACTTAAGCTCCTCCCTGATCACCACCACCTAGCACTCTTGCAGTTAATATTTTTCAGGCTGCTCCTATCCTCCCTAGTTATATTATTCTTCATTCAGCCTCCCAAGCCTGCTAGTGTGCCCTTATAACTAAGTATATCTTTCTATCTTACATCCCATAATAATAATAATACTGGTTTTCACCTATTGTTTAAAGATATACAGACTGCAAAATGTACTGTACCTTAATGAAAGCTTAATGCCACTCAGCATCACTATCTGGCAATCCAAAGATCTATATCTTCATGTTTCCGTGGTATAGATTGCAAGAAGCTGCATAGTATACATTACAAATGTAGAGGCAGATACAGAGACACATGCACTTTTTTTAAACTGGTGATCACTTACAATTCTGACCTATGTTGATATAAAGGAATCCATTTTATGCTTTTTTACATGTAACACAAACAGGCCTATTTTACACTAGCCAGTATTGTGAGACATGGCAAACTCCCACACGGCTTTTACTGACTATGGATGATTTAGCCTATACTAGAACACTAGACTAGATACAATATAATTGTCATTGCAAGCTGTCTACACACTGCAATATGTGCTAAGAATTATTTTTGTTTTTTATTTTTCATCTCTGATGAAATTGTTCACATTCACAGTGAAATGTGTCATGACCAAAATGCTGAATACTGCAGCTTTTCCAGTGCCATTAAATCAGTTTCTATCATGCACTGACCAGAACGTTCAGTGGTTGTGTATTGTACCCAGGGGATCCTTTCTCTGAGCTCAGTGTTATTATTTTTGATTGTCACACAGACAGGCAATTCAAAATCTGGATTGCAGGAACAACAAGACATACTGCTCAGATGTATATTAGGATTTATTCTGTATTTCTAATTAGCTTACCCAGGGGGACATGTTAGTTCCATATCTACTTAACTTAAAAAGATTGTCTGTTATATTTAATTAATTACCAGTTATTTATATAATGTATACATATTTCACTACTCTTTTAGATCATTCACAATAGTTCCTGGCAGCGTATCGCTTACCTCACACACATACAATAGGTTCCAATTTCTGGTAGAGTGCAGCAGGAAATCCGGGGTACTCAGGGGAAACTCCTACAAACACAGGGAAAATATACATAGGAAAAATTCACTTAATACATACTGTTAGAGCATCACCCACAGAGAGGTTGGCTTTGGGAAGCTGACTATTTAAATAAAGGGGATATGATCATTAGGTCTACAGCAAGATGGTCAACACCATTAGGTGGACATGGAGTAAGGTCGACATGGTTCTAGGTGGAAATGGGTCAATGTCGATATGGGTCTAGGTTGACATTGGTTTAGGTCGACAGGTCATTAGGTGGACTCAAGCAGTAGGTCGACACCTGAAGGTTCCCCAAGCCACACAGAGGTTGTGGAATGCCTACACCACAGGGGAATGCCCGCTTAGGGTGTGGCAGAAGGTGCTGGTGTTGATTTCAGTGAGTCCAGCTAAACTGCCGGCTGCAGGGGAGGATCCTTGCCCAGAAGTCCAACGCACAGCTGGGGTGGGCTGTTTCCTTGCCAGCAAGGGTGGCACAAGGGGACACAGCTTCCACTATATCAGTGTGCCCACAGACGACTTGCACAGGGACAGCTGTTTGCCCGCAGCTTGCTGTTTCCTGGAAGAGGAGCAGGAACCAAGTCCCTGGCCCGCCCTATCCGTTGCTGAGGTGTCAGGTGGAATCCTGACAGATGCCGATTATCGGAATGTGTTAGTAGGAATGCAGCAGCGTCAGTGGTCAGACACCCTGCACCCGTAACAGACCTGCTTCACAGGGAGACCAGGAAAAATGTACCTAGGTGCCCACCAGGACGACCCATGTCACGTAACACCTGTGAAAGAGCCAGCCTCCCGGGTTACATGGGGGGGGGGGGGGTTACAGGTAACCAGATGGAAGGTGTGTGAGATGCAGAGCCTAGGGGTAATACTAGAATCCTGAAGCTCATGGGCCATGCCCATAGCGCTGGTCCTAACATGGGAACTGCGGCAGTTCTTCTCATCAAGAAGACGACGGCTGCCCATCCAGGCCATGTTCTGCCAAGGGTCAGGGCACAGCCTAGAGACTGTGGATTTTTGTGCCAGCTGCTCTCAGGCTGATTTTAAAAGCGGGAGGTGATGCCAGAATGGGCGTAACTGTTCATAACCTTTTATTGATAAGTGACCTGCATTTACCCTGGATGGTTATGAAGTAATGGTGGGTGAAAAGGTTATACCAACAATCAGGGAAGCAAATGGAATGCCTTTCCTTTGAAGTCCATACTCTCTGTTTATGATGTTTTGATGATATCTCCTCAGCATAGCATCAATTGGAGTAATTTCCCCTAGAACCCAGACCGAGATCTGGTCTGGCTGGTATGTCTAAACACAGTTGTTGACTCTGACCCTAGAGGGTTGGTCTGGATACAAAAGTGTCAAAGCTTTGGTTGTTGATGGCTAATTGCTCAGCTTCAAAAGGAAAGTAAATTAGCCAGCCCTTGTGTATCTCACCAGGAGACCCCATGTGAGAGTGAAGATTCCGGAGGTGGGGTTGTGTGATTGTGTGGGGGTTCAGTTCTTAAAAAGTGTTTGGCACATAAGAAATATTGTCATTATCTTGGAATGAGACAGGACTAGGACCTTGTCTGCTATAATGATCCTGAGGTTCCACTCCGTCCCACTGTCCCAAACTGAGTGCAGGGCTATTTTTCTGTAGGCTCCAGCGGGAACTGAGGCCCTTATTCTAGTTCACTCTTTCTGACAAAATATTTCTTAGATGGACAAAACCATGTGCACTGCAGGTGAGGCAGGTGTTACCTGTGCAGAGATAATTAGATTTGGGTGGGGTTTTACACCTGCCTCACCTGCAGTGCACATGGTTTTGTCCATCTAAGAAATATTTTATTAGAAAGAGTGAACTAGAATAAGGGCCTCAGTTCCTGCTGGAGCCTGCTGAAAAATAGCCCTGACTGAGTGTACTTGGATCAGTAGGTTTTTCTTTCCCTGTTCATTTTCTTTAAAAATGTTTTCTGTGACTTGACTTTTAACTACCGTATTTGCCAGTGTATAAGATGACCCCCCACCAATTCCATTCAAAATATAGAGTTTGTTATATAAGTGCACCCGGGGTATAAGACGACCCTCCCACTTGGAGGCATGTTTTTCAGGGGGAAAAAGTAGTCTTATACGCCAGCAAATACCGTATATATCTTGTAACCTATGTTTTCTGTAATATACTGTAAGCCTTGTAGTGTTTTCACTTAAATTAAAAATCATAATTTAGTTTTGGTGTCCAGCCCAAGCCTCTGACGAATTTGCCAGAGCGTTACCATGTAATTCATCATTTGGTGTGTCAGCAGAACCAAAGCTGTCATAGACTAGGGGCCTTATTTTGGTTCACTCTTAGAGGCAAAATCCTTCTTAGATGGGTAAAACCATGTGCACTGCAGGTGGGGCAGATATAACATGTGCAGATAGAATTAGATTTGGGTGGGGTTTTTCTTCAAAGTGAGATATATATTGCAGTGTAGAAATAAAGCAGCCAGTGTTTTCCCTGCACAGAAACAAAATACTCACCCAAATCTAATTCTCTCTGCACATGTTACATTTGCCCCCCTGCAGCGCACATGGTTTTACCCATCTAAGAAGGAATTTGCCTCTAAGAGTAAACCAAAATAAGGCCCTAGGTCTAAAAGGTACTTTGGCTGGTGGCAAGCGAAAAATCGCGGTGAAATAAACACACGCTTGGGGTACTCAGTAATCGTGTCACATGGCAGGGATTTGCAGATTGGCGTATTTGGGGGAATAGCCGCCTAAGATCGTGACAGTCTGTATTTTAAAGTTGTCTGTATTTCGATTGTCGTGGTGTGTATATGTCGGTATATTGTTCATCGCATTTGCTTGTGGGGATTTTGTCAATCAGTATTCTGTCCATCAGCAACATAGCCTGTTATTGCCTGTGCCATAAGAGAAATGTTACAAAATCTTGGTAAAATGAATGACATAATACAACATTGGACCAACTTAATGATCCATGTGTTGTATCATTTTGCAGGCTGCGAAATGTGATACATCATGAACAGTGATCCTTCATCTCCTGCCCAGGCATGATGCCTACCATGTTTATCTCTGAATATTGTGGAAATCAATTTATCTGCAGCTGAAGCGTATGAGCTGTGGACTCTAGGGTCAGCTAAAGATCAGAATGGATAGAAAGACAATAATTATAGATGGTATATTACAACTAATAACTTATTGTACTGACAATGCAATTACAGTAATAGACACTATGACAATAATACAGCATCTAAATATCTCCTGCTTCAAAAGTGAATCCGAGAAACAAAAAAAAAAATATGCAGTTTTTTAAATTTTAGATTATTACTATAAAATGTGTGTAGTTTTAAAAAATATAAGACATTTAATAAATTGTTTCCTTTTTGGACTTTTAACACAAAATTGTAAATTGAGATTAAAAATTATACATATTTACCCCGATCAGACCACAAATGCCAGCTCCATCCGGGATCGGGACAAGGGTCCGGGGCAGAGCAGTGGCGCATCATTGGAGGCTGGGAGGATGCAGCGATTGGAGCTGACGATGTCTCCAAGCACTGCCTCCCCCATTGTGTGAACGGGGGGGCGCTCAACCACGGTTACCTTTCACAATGCACAACAGCCATGTTCAATCCTAGTCAGTTTGCCTATAGATTGTAAGCTTGCAGCAGGGCTCTCCTACCTCCACGTCTGTCTGTTGATACCCAGTTTGTTTTATCACTGTTTACTATTGTAAAGCACAACGGAATCTGCTGCGCTATATAAGAAACTGTAAATAAATAAATAATAGTCATGACCAGGGTTGAAATGCCGAGTTGCTTGACCCGGGAAATGTGGCTGTGGCGCTTTCATACCGCAGATCAACCCAGATTAACATGACAATAACTCGTTTTGATTTGGCGGTCTGAAAGGGGTACAAGTGGTCATCCTCATGTTACTACAAGACTTGTCCCTTTGCTGATCTTTGTGGGGGCCTGGTCGGGGATGCAGGAGACTTGTTCACCTATGCAGGGAGCTGGTAGTGCCACCAGATTTTTAAGAGCCTCCTTACACAAGTGAAATAGTCACATGTAAGCATTGAAATAAGCTGTACATCTTTGTGTTTTCCACAGAGGCTGAGTTGAGAGCAAATCAAAGAAGGAAAAGCAACGTAGCACCTTGGCAAAACTGTTTTGACCTCGATTGGGGCAGATTTGAAATCCAACGCTTCCCATCGTGTCTATAACCAAAAAAAAAAAGGGCAATGCATTGCCCTTTTACATTTCAGGCATAGGGCGAGATTCACCAAACTGAAAATGCTGTGAAAACCCAGTTTTTACCGCATTTCCATATGCAGCAAAGCCCCTCCGCCGGGGCTTCACTGCGGGGGGTTATGCCAGTTCTAGATGGCGTAACCCCATGGAAGCCTATGGGCTTCCCTTCGCACCCTCCTCACCTGTGTCCGGGCAGCCTCCTGCTGTGCTGCCCGGACCAGTGACCTACTCCTCCCTGCACCTCTTCTGAGTGCAGGGAGGAGGAAACGGAGCACCCACACAGTGGGTAAGGGTGCAGGGAGGGAGGGGGGACCCGCTGCACATCGCCGGCCTTCGACTTGGCGTTAATACAGTAATCGCATATGTTACTGCATATGCGATTATTAGCAATGCGTATGCCGGCGATGTACAGCGGGGGTTATTAGTGAATCCCGCCCATAAACACATTTACCCAATGTTTGGAAAATAAACCTCTTAGAATTTTTAGAGAAACTTCATTTTGAGTGGGGTGTGTTGGTTATTTTCAAACATTGAAAGGAGGAAAGGCGCACATTTGTATAATACATACTGTAGCAGCTAATCAGACTGTACTATTGTTCAGAAAGATAATAGCAACTTGCTCATTATAGGTCATATGCTGTTTTCCACCTTACAACATTGGTATAGCTCCAGTGCCACCTAATCTGTTTCAACTCCCAGAGTTCCAGGTTTAATTAGGCCAATTTGTTTGTCTGATAGTCCTTCCATAATCCTGGGCTTTTGATGCTGGCTGAGATTATTTCTTATGATTGGTTCTACATATTAACTGTTTTACATTTAGTGAGGGTTATTCAGACCTGATTTGCATGCTGGGTGATTATTGATCACCATATGTACAGCTCGCAGTATCTATACACAAGGCCATCCTGTGATAAAAATACAGAGTCTTTTTAATCGCTGGCCGGTACGCAAGTTGATTGTCAGGAAGATGGCTTTGTGAGTATCACCTGGCTGTTTACTGGGGGGGGGGGGGGGGGAATGTAGGTGTCCCCAGGTGTTTTAAGGTAGGGTGTGTGATGTCCACTCCAGCTCTGATCGGTCTGTTTCTATCGCACCAGCCAGGTAGGTCCTGGGCTAAGCACAGACTGCTCACATTGGAAAAATCATTTGAGCAGTTGCGAATGGATTTGCAGCTAATCACAATATTTTTGCAAGCTTTTCGCTGGCTTTCACAGGGCAGGGTGGCGATTATCTGATCGCAGGGCTCTAGTACCCTTTACCTAAAACTCTGTGCCCTCACATTTCCTTAAGCAAGCATTTCTACCTGTTCATAGTGCAGACACAAATAGAGCAACAGACACCATTCATGCTAAATAACATCTCCAATCAATGCAAATATGTATGTCAATAACAGTATTCATAAATGTCCACTGTTCAGGTTTATTTGTAAGTAAATTAAAAAGACTACAAGTGTGTTTCTGGTTATTGGCAGATTTGTTCAGGCATTGGTCAGGTGCACAGAAAATATGTTACATTTATTAATCAATGGGGAACCAAAATTGTAATAACCATAGTATACAACACTGTTCTTAGGGAACCGTTTTTAATTAATTAAAAGCCCAATGTACAGTAGAGACAGCTCTGACCAATTTGATGGCCTACTCTAGATTTTTTTACCCCTTAGCACTTCCGCTAGTTTCATCTCTAACTCAACATAGCATCAGCACAGATAACAGCAGCAATACCCATCACCCCTCACCCATAGCAATTTTGTTGCTTTTGGCTGCCAGAGCATTGGCATGTTCACCCTCTTTATTGTAAACACTGTAGGTACAGTGCGCGCCGAAGACCACAAAAGGGTGTGTTCTTAATAGAAAGGAGCATTTAAACAAATAGTACCACCAATTCAAATTAAAAGAAACATAACACCTTATTAATTCGTTTGCATTACGCCACGCAGTAGTGTCTGTCCATCACACCACACCGTATTGCTCACATTACACTGCACTGTATTGTGACCAGGATGTTTTTACAGAATGGGCATTTGCCACCCTCATATTATAGACATGCCAAACCCAGGGTCTGCGTTGTCTGATGGACTTCTATGGGCAGTATTCAATGAGGATATTTCGCCCTGTTTCACGGCGAATTTGTGCTATTTTCGCGTTGGAAGGTGATTTTTTGGGTCAGAAAGTGAATCACCCTATTCAATGTGCACTTTTCGCCGTCTTTCAAAGTGATTTTCGCCGTGTAGCAAATCGCCATCTTTTCATGGTGAAGTGGAAAGTGAACTTTTAAAATAAAGTTGTTGTTGTTTTACATTTGGTGTCAAAAAATCAGGAATTTTCTTCTGTGAAAGGGCATGCAATTTATATTCATGTGCTTATAGCACATGAATATATATTTGATTTAAAAATATATATATATATTTTTACACATAGCAGCCAGCAGGGGCCGAGAGCCGCTCATTAGATATTCATATATTCACTGCACCCGATCATTACATATGCACGATCGGGTGATAGGTTCTGGGGCAGGCAGGGAGACTTCCATCTCCCTGCCTGCTGCTGTCCTCCGGCTCCCTGCGGAGGGAGGGTTCACATTCGCCATCAGGGGCAGCGAGCCCCTGCGACGTTGAATAGGGGGATAGCAGGGGGACAGCGAGGCTCCGGAACACGGCGACAGTGCAGCGAATCCTAAACAGGATTCGCTGCACTCTGTAAATAAGCTCATTGAATACTGCCCTATGATTAACCCAAAAAGTTTGGCTTATGCAATAGTTGAAGGCTCTGACCATCATTTCAGTTGTATGGTCTTGTAAAGCCACGTCACTACAGCTGCACAATACTGAACATATTAGAATTAGGCCCTGTGTACCTTTAAAGTGTGGTAATTATTAAATAGAAGCAGGTGCAGTATACTTTATATCATGCAAAGTTAGACATTAAAGGTCCATACACACTGGGCGACTATGCCCAGCGTGTATGGACATACACACTGGGCGACTATGCCCAGCGTGTATGGACAGCGATGATGACAATCACCACTGTGGGGAAGCCGCTCAGTGCATACACACTGAGCGGCTTTCCCCCTGCCCAGCGCCGATGGAGGGGGGAGGATGGTGTTGCATAGCGCAGAGCTATGCAAAGCCGTCCTCAAAGCTGCTCATCTGCTGGTACTACCAGCAGATGAGCGGCTTTCCCGGTGATGATGCGGGAGCGTGCAGCAGCGCTCACCGCTCATTGCTGGGGCATACACACTGGGTGGCTTTGAGCTGAAAGCCGCTCAAACAGGCTGTTTTGAGCGGCTTTCAGCTCAAAGTCGCCCAGTGTGTATGGGCCTTTAACATTGCTCGGCAATGTTCTATCTGGAATTTACCCTTCTACTAACCCAGCAATCATTTATTCAGTAGAGTGGAAAAGAATATACCAAGAAAAACAAAAGGCTACAGCTACATACAGGCAGCTCTGAGGCCTACATGGGACAATAGGGCCACCAGTTGTTCCCCAGACTGATGCAATACTTCAATGTTATAACTTCTACGAATGTATACTAGTAGTTTCAATGCAGCAAGTGATAGCTACCCTTGTCATGAGGTCCGGTTAAAGGGTGTTTGGTGGCCACCTGCAAATGAGAAATTTGCACCCTCCCATACATATAATAAGGAAAATGTGCACCACAAAAAAGGGTGCTGTCGCAGAAGGGGGGGGGGGGGGCATGGCCACGTAGTAGTACCACCATGTCAGAGTACGCAACAAGATTGCACAATCGTTAGCTGCCCATCCACTATATAGACATATCTGCAGCTATACATCTCTTCAGATGTCCCTTGAATCTGATGTGACCTTGGACTACTCGGATCACTTCATATAGATCTGATCAGATCTATGATGGACCCCTAGCTAGCAGCCCTCAGTCTACAGCGCTGCCAGCTAAAGAGGAGGGGTCCAGACTGAGACCTCTCTAGAAGCACCTCTGTATCAAGCTACTTTTCTTTAGTTACGTACAGTAGCTGTCCTTTATATCATTCGTGAGTCTTTACAATCGGTTCTTTATTGTTGCTACCGACATGTTTCGGGAGTAACCTCCCGTCGTCAGGGATAACAGCCTAGTTAACCAGTGTTCTCTTGTTTTGTTTTATACAGGAAGTGTTGCTGCCATTACAATAATTGTAATTGTCCTTGTCTTATTAATATTTGGAGGAGCTGCTTTCTGGAAGATTAGGTAAGTGCCTTATATACATTAGTTTAAGATATAGAAGGTGGTTTTAGTATTTGATATTGTGTACATCATGCACTAACACTCAGAGGAGTAGCTAGGTGACATGGTGCCCGTAGCAACAGTGTATTTCGGCACCCCCCCCCCCTCATAATTTTTCTTTACACATTATGCCACACAAACCGTAATGCCCATTACACAATATACCCCACAATCTACAGTATAATGCCCATTACACATGCCACACACCGTAATTCCCATTACACATTATGACTCACACCATAATACCTAAAACATTATGCCACACACCGTAATGCCCATTGCACATGCCACACACCATAATGATCAATTCACTTTTATGCCACACACGTAATGCTTCTGGGTAACGCTATACTTACAATTGCATAATTATACATTTTGCACCCCCCCTTGCCCAGGGGGATTTAAATGTTTTTATTGCCCACCCGTCAGTGCCACGGAGGAGCATAGTCTCTGACAGCATCACAGAGACCCTGCTCCCCTCCAAAGATGGTCGCCACCGCAAAGGAGACAGACGCTGGTGGTGCAGGAGTACTCTAGTGTGTCTTCTCTGTGCAGCGGCCAGGGCACAGGGTCTCTGTAATTCTGTCAGAGACTCTTGGCCTCAGCGGCGGACGGCATTAGGAGGGCAGACCGGTGGGCAGTGAGTGTGGGGTGCGGCGCCCTGCTACCCTCCCTACGCCCGTTACCGGCATATAAAGAAATGTGCATTGGTGGGCAGTAATGCCAGTAACATATACATTGCTGGCCTGTGCCACCAATGTATATATTACTGCCATATAAATTGGTGACCAGTTGTGCCAGTAACATGTATATATTACTGGCTTATGGGTAAATACATTGGTGGGCAGTGTACTTCTGGTGCTGCTACGGCGTCGCAGGAGAATGGAGCGGGTGGCAGGTACTGTGATAATTATGGAGCGGGGAGCAGGGAGGGAGCGAGCAACGGGCAACTTGTATTGCGCTCCATACGGAGCAGGCAAATACTGACAGCCGGATTAGAGCAGGGGGAGAGAGGACCGCAAGTACAGGAGTGTGCTCCGTGTGGAGCAGAGGAGGGAGCGGGCATCGGGCATTGTACTCCGTACTGACTCAGAGCAAGCGGCTGTGGACACTAACAGCTGGACAGGATGTGGGGGGGGGGGGGAGGCAGGTTGACCAGCAAAGTACTAGCACTCACGCGGCGCGGCTTCCCCGGAGTCCGGTCGGTACAGCCTGTCACTCGTGTGACGGGTGACAGTCCGGGCGGGGGAGGTGCCGCTGCACTCCTAGTAGGGGGGGGGGTCGGACTGTGGCTTCATTGAGTGGGGTCGGGCAGCGCAGGGAACGGGTGGGAGAGGGAGCAGGGGAATAGGCTGCACAGCTCGGGCGCCATTTGATCTCCCGGAGCCCGTGCTCCACCGGCTCTGCCCTCCCTACGCCTCTGCTAACACTCAGACTTACCATGCTGGAATCTTGACATAGATAAACATTATTTGTTATCAAGTAAAACTGTTTTTGTAATGTTTGTAATGAGGTTTTAACATATTAGTGAATGCATCAGATAACAGTATGTATGGTGCACTAGTTAGCACTGTGTGAAGTTTGTATATTCTCCCGGTACTTGCGTGAGTTTCCACCCACAATCCAACAATACAGTATACTGGCAGGTTCAAAATTGAACCTTTATGTGAAAGTGTAGGTACATGGGCAGACTAGATGGGTCAAGTGGATCTTATCTGCCATTAAGTTCACCAAGCACTGGCGCTACATTCCGCCGCCAATCACTCCGATGCTAATTCCATATGTATTAGCATATGCAGTTAGCAATTCTATGGCTAGCTTTTCCGATAAGAACTACCCTTTGAAATTAGCACCCTGTTGCCTGAATTTCTGGGTCTGTGAGAGTGGCACAGGCAGCCGCGGGACATGCTGGGAGGGTTCCTTGTCAGATCTCTTACACAGTGGTGCGGAGAGAAGCCCATAGGCTGCTATAGGATAGTGCCAGCATTACCCTTCACAATGGAGCCCCACCGGAGAAGCTTTAGTGCATTCGGATACGTGATAAAAAGGATTGGGTGTTTTCCACTTACTGTATCTTCTTGCCCTGTGAGAGATTTCTGGTTTTCATGTGCAGAGAGAGTTACATTTGGGTGGGGTGAGTTGAAACTGAAATCTAAATAATGTAAAAATATGCAGCCAGTTTTTACCCTGCACAGAAACAAAATAACTCACACAAATCTAACTCTTTCTTTGCAAATATTATATGTGCCCCACCTTTATATGTGCACATGGTTTTGCCCATTTGGAGAACAAATTTGTAATGCAATCAGATCTGAATAAAGGCCATTATGCCACACAGTAGTGCCCATTATATATAATGCCAGTAGTAGTGCCTTTTCCATATAATGCCCACAGTAATGCATCTTACAAATAATACCCACACTAATGCATAATTGCCAGAGTAATGCAGGTTACACCTAAGGCCCACAGTAGTGCAACCTACACACTGGCCCTCATTCTAACCTGTTTCATCATATTTGCATATGCGCATGTGCAAGGCTGCTGTGCGGATGCCTTCAGCGACTTCTGGCCGATAGAGGCGGGCAGGGGGTGTTTTCATGGGGACGCCTGGTGTTTCCTGGGCTTACCCACAAAAACGCTGAGTGCACCCATGAAAACATGGGCGGATGACATCACAGGACATTCTTGTACTGGACGGCGCAAATATACAGTAGGTCAGTCAAGATTGACTTATATTTGTGAACGGGGGAAAATCATTTGATGGTCGGCAACCCCTTACGCTTCCCTGTGAATGGATTTTTATGCTTAACATCCATTTTCAAAGTGCTGGGGATGTTCAGAACACTGTGGTGAGCGGGCATTCGCTCGTCTGGCTGGCGGCGGGAGATGGCTTGCTAAGAGGTGATTTTTCGTTGCCTGGCGTGTAAACCAGAATGAACCCCATAATGCAGGTTACACCTAATGCCCCCAGTAATGCTACTTACACATAATGCCCACAATAATGCCACTTACACATAATGCCAGGAGTTATACAGGTTAGACATAATGCCTACAGTACAGCTGCTTGGGCGGTGTAATAGTTACCGCTTCAAATCACTGAGGTCATGGGTTTGATTCCCACCATGGCCATAACTGTGCAGAGTTTGTATATTCTCCCGGTGCTTGTATGGGTTTGCTCCGGGTACTCCGGTTTCCACCCACAATTCAAAAATATACTGGTAGGATTATATGGCTCCCAGCAAAATTAACCCTAGAATGAATGTGTGTGCGTGTAGATGTGGTAGGGAAAATTGGAAGCTCCAATAAGGCAGGGACTGATGTGAATGTTCAAATATTCTCTGTAAAGTGCTTTGGAATATTTGTGCGCTATATAAATAACTGGTGATAAATAAATAATACCTAGAGTAATGCAGATTATCCATAATGCCCAGGGTAGTGCCACTTACACATAATGCCCAGAGTAATGCAGGTTACACATAATGCCCACAATCATGCTGCTTACATATAATGCCCACTATAATGCCCCTGGCACATAATGCCCAGAGTAGTGCCCAATACACATGATGCACATAGTAATGCCACTTACACAGTAATGTCACTTACTGTGAAATGTCCAGGCTAGTATTGCTTACACATAATTCCCAGAGTAGTGCCATTTCATATAATGTCCAGAGTAGCGCCACTTATACATAATGCCAGCAATAGTGCGATTACACATAATGCTCACAGTAGCGCAGCTAATGTATAATGCTCACAGTAGCGCCGCATACACATAATAGCAAAATGTCTAGAGCAGCACCACTTATAATGCATAGGGAAGTGCCTCTTTTGTATAATTCCCAAAGTACTGCCTCTTACGCATAATGCCATGAGTAGCACTGGTTACACATTTATTTATTAAAAGTTTCTTATATAGTGCACACATATTCCGCAGCACATTATAATGCCCAGAGTAGTGTCGCCTATGCTTAATAGCCAGACTAGCGACCCTTACGTTTAACCCTTTGAGTGCCAACATCTCTGAGAGATGCACAAAATATCTGCTAAAAATGCCAGCGTCGCTCACATTTGTTATATAAATTTAGATAAATGTGTCAAAATATTATATTTCCTACATAAGGAAAACATTGCATGTCATTATGATGAATTAATATGTTTGCTTGGCCATTTTCATCACCTATTTTGCCAAATTCACTTGGCACTCAAAGGGTTAATGCCCAGACTAGCGATAGTTAAGCATAAGGCCCAAAGCGGTGCCCCTTAAGCATAATACCCAGAGTAGCGAAGCTTACACTTATACCCCTTTCACACCAGGAATGCAGAGACAAACCCCAGGAATTAAATTCCAGGGACAAGCAGGGACATTCCCGGGTCGGGACCCATTCACACATGCTTTTGAAGCAGGGACAACCCGGGTTGACACCTTTCACACTGAACCCGGGATGACCCTGCATTTCTATGAGAATAGCATTGAAAATGGCCTTTTTTAGGCTCACATTAGATTATTGATTATTAATAATTAAGACACAAAACATTTGTTGTGTTTCAGCCATTGTTTACTTGTATAAAACAAATTTAAAAGGCATATGAAAGCATCTTCCCCTCTAATGATTAATAGCTCTCTCACCTCCTCATTTGTCCAAGACAGGCATTCCCAACAACGGTCCTCAAGGCACACCAACAGTGCAGGTTTTATGCTGTGTACACACGGTCCGATTTCCTTTCCAATGTTGACGATATAGTCAACATCGGATCAGCATCGGATGCAGATCGCAAGGGTTTTAACCCTTGCGATCCCGATCCGATCCCGATGCGCGTTCACATATCGGAAGCCAGAAAGTCTTGGCTGCCTTGTCTATATAGTGCAGATCTGCACTATATAGTCAAGATAGGATGCAAATCGGATGTGCCTTAAGATCCTATCCACGATCCTATCTGATCAGATCGTGGATAGGATCTTAAGGCACATCTAACGTGTGTACACACCATAAGTTATATCCAGGCTTCAGCACAGATGGTTTAATCAGAATCCTTCAGATACTAATTAAGTCACGAGTGCTTATGCCTGGATATCTACAAAACCTGCACTGTTGGTGTACCTTGAGGACCGTGGTTGGGAATGCCTGGTCCAAGACATGGCACACATTGCAGGCTTTCAGGGGTTAAAATGAACTTCTGGGGTCTGTGGTGCCACAGAACATGCACTCTGTATGCGGTCTCTGGGCGTGTCTGTCCACCACAACAGGAAGTTGCCCTGCTAGCAAATCAGCACTAGGCAACACGGGAAGCAGGGACATGTCTCTGTACCTTTCACACCAGCCAGTAACCCTGGAAGGACCCGGGAGCAACCCTGCTACCTAGCAGGGTTGAATTGCCGGCAAATTAACCCTGGAATTTGTCCCTGGAATCTTCACATCAGAGCTAGTCCTGGGTTGTTCCCGGACCCAACCCGGGAATTTAGGCTGGTGTGAAAGGGATATTAATGGCTAGACTAGCGATCCTATGCATAATGCACACAGCAGCTCCCCTTATGCATAATGCCCAGACTAGCAATGCTTGCACATGATGCCCATAGTAGAAACGCCTACGCTCAATGCCTAGACTAGCGACGATTATGCATGATGCTCAGAGTAGCAACTGTTACACATAATGCCCAATGTAGCAATGCTTAGGCATAATGCATACAGCAGAGCTGCTTGCGCACATAGTAGTGCCGCTTAAGCATAATGCCCAGAGTAGCGATGCTTACGCAAAATGCCCAGAATAATACCACTTACACATAATGCCAACCATAGTGTCGCTTACATATAATGCCTACAATAGTGCCCACATAATGACCCCTTTCTTCGCTATAATATGCAACCTGCTACCTCCCCTAGTACTATGTTAACCTCTCTCTAGGCTGCTCAGCTCCTCCTCCAGTCTCCCCTGTGTCTGCAGGAGGAGAATCACTGCGTGGCTGAAGGGCGTACTGTGTGCAGCATCATGGCAGAAGCCATGCTACCACACGGCGCTGAGTCCGCTGTGGCAGCTGTAGCATCAGAGGAGGGGGAGGGGAGGAAGCGCCACAGTACTGGTCCACAGTTGCAATGTGAATGGAAAAAACAGGGTTTACTATGAAGCTAAAACACTTCACACTGCAAAAACTTACTACAAGTAAACAGAGCAATCATTGACCGTGGGTAATTGCTTCAACCTGCACATGCAGTTGTTCAATTTGCGAACTTGCTGATCAGAGATCAACTCTGAATCAGGCTCAAAGTACTAAAATGTACAAATAATCTATAACATTATTTTAAAATTTTACGGTCAGGTACATGTGAAAATGATGAATGGATGAGTATAAACATAAAGAGAAATAGATGTACAGTACTATGGGATATGATTTAAGAACTTTGTGAAAGCCGTTTAGTGAATATTTATGTTACTTATTATACAGTATATAACAGCAGCCTGCGTTATATATTTTCTGTTCTTCAAGTACATGAGGAGAGCAATAGAACCACTTTGTATCTTCGGAACCATTAGTAAACAGTGATATACTGTAAAGAGGGAAGAGTGTTCATATCAGTTCACTACTACTCCTCTTCCACATTAGACTATTTTCGTTACAGTGTTCCATACTATTATTAGCTGGTATTTGAACTTTGGCAGGGAAGTACAACAAGATTGTTTTCACTGTTTATTTTATTTTTTTTTAATAGTTAATTAAAGCACTGCATCATTACATACAGAAAATTAAAAATAAAACCAGATTTGTAAAATAAAAGCATTTTGTATACAGTGTAACAAACATATAGAAATGTTCACTGTTTATTTAATGTACTGTGCAAAAATGCAGTCTACAAATACAAAAATGTAAAAAGCATTGACACATACATATTACTGTGCATGGTATATGTAGAAGTTTGGCATCCCTGTGTGTTCCTTAAGGTCCTGTAAATTGTGGATAAAAGCAAAAGAAAACTTTTAAAGATGTGAAACGTTTCATAACAATAAAAATACTTGTCACATCGGTTTATGGGTCTTTCTGATTCACTCAATAAGCCGGAAATCTCGCTGCTTAGCAAGCCTTCTAACTCCGCCAGCCGGGCATGCGAACACGCCTCCCATCGCACTCCGAACATCCCCTCCATCCGAATGTGCAAACACACGCCTCCCGTCACACTCCGAACATCCCCTCCATCCGGCTGTGCGAACACACGCCTCCCGTCACACTCCGAACATCCCCTACATCCAGGTGTGTGAACACACGCCTCCCATTGCACTCCGAACATCCCTTCCGCTTTGCAAATGGATGTTTTGCATAAAAATCCATTCACAGGGTAGCGTACGGGGCAAAATCATTTGATGATCGCCAATGATGGACTGACTTAGACTTGGAGCGTCTGGGTCTGAGAACGGGGTGGACGGCTGACATCCTGTGTCCGTCTGCCCCTGGAAGGGGACACCCAACGTTTTCCTGGATGCACATCCACCATTTTTGGAAAATGCAGGGCTATCACATGCGAACACACCCTGCCAGACTCCCCCACCCCCTGTGATCGCCATGGTGAATATGCCCATGTGCAGTACGAAACCATTGGTCTGACCCCATATACATTTTGGTACTTATAGACATAGTTATTTTGTGTGTAAGTAAGACCATGAAAATAGAAATATAAGGAGGCTGTTTAAGGCATTTGTCTGCACAACTCTGCTGACAAACAGTTTGACCCGGGGCTCAGCTATTTCTGAAGAGACTCAACCCAGTTCCAATGTCCTGGGTCCGTGACCTTGTCCGGTCCCAGGATTACTCCCTTGACCAGCAAGGGTCGTCTGTCATCTGAAAGGCATGACCTGGGTCATGCCTACAAGGAACTGATTAGCGAGAGATTACATCATTATTTTATTTGTGCATGAAACAAGGTTTCAAAACATGTAACAAAAAGGCCTAATTCAGACCCAATCAAATAGGGCTGAATTCGGCACTCTTTCTCAGGGTGGGGTCTGTGTATGCATGAATATGCACATGTGCAGACCACCTGAGCAGATATCTTCGGCTAGTATCACACTCGCCGAGGCATTCGCAAGGGGAGGGAAAGGAATGCAGGCAACCATCAAATGATTTTTCACACCTTCAGCCACATGAGAGGAAATATGTAAGCATGTGCAAATAGCTAAATTCAAATGGTACATGCAAATGGCGAGGACAGGCATTTGGGCAGGTGGCGTTTACCTGTTCTATCGGCTACGAACATACGCAGCCTATCAAACAGGTCTGAATTAGGCGCAAAGTTGTGTACTATCTCAAGTACAATTGAAATGCTTAGCAATCATTTCCTTGCACATATTTAGTGCTAGTTACATATCATGTCCCCGGTAGTGCCAGTTACAAATGTCCCTGGTAGTGCCAGTTAGATGTCCCCAGTAGTGCCAGTTACATATCATGTTCCCAGTAGTGCCAGTTACAAATGTCCCGGTAGTGCCAGTTACATTCCCCCCAACATGACCCATTCCATGAGGTACAAAATGCTCTGTTCCTGGACTTCCCTGTCAGTGGCAGTTACAGAGGTTGGACTCCAGCACAGTCCAAAATTCAAAGAGGGGGTCACATCAACTGCCAGTGAGTCCAGGACAGTGATGTTTGGAGTGGCATTATGTGTGGCTCCCCTTTTTGTATATTGGACTGTGCTGCAGCCCCACCTCTGTAACTGCCACTGGCAGAGAAGTCCAGGAACAGAGCATTTTGTACCTAATGGAATGAGTCATGTCGGAGGGTATGCAGTTACAGAATGCCCCTGTAGTGCCAGTTACATATCATGTCCCCAGTATTGCCAGTTACATATCATGTCCCCATTAGGGGACAGTTACAGATGTCCCCCTTAATGCCAGTTACAGATGTCCCCCGTAATGCCAGTTACAGATGTCCCCGGTAGTGCCAGTTACAGTTGTTCCCAGTAGTGCCAGTTACAGATGTCCCTAGTAGTGCCAGTTACATATCATGGCCCTAGTAGTGCCAGTTACAGATGTCTCTAGTAGTGCCAGTTACAGATGTCCCCAGTAGCGCCAGTTACATATCATGTCCCCAGTAGGGGCCAGTTACAGATGTCCCCAGTAGTGCCAGTTATTGATGTCCCCAATAATGATTTTAGTATAAAAAAAGAGTACACTCCAGAAACTATGGTTTTCGGAATAATTTCGATAACAGATAAGGGATACTCAACCATACTGTGTCCAGCAGGGAAGATTAGTTGTAGGCTTCACTGGTACTGTAAATGTCCACAGACTCAAGTATGGTGGTTTTCCATGCTGGTCTCCACATGGCGATTGTTGACACATGAAACGTTTGACAAGCGTTATTCATGTTTTTTTAATTGTTTTTTTCTCTTTCAATGGTCCTGGTGACACAGCTTCACATTGGGATGTAGGAGGGTCCGCAGGAGCCAGGCACCTATCCTAAAGCTTTTGGAGGGTAGGCTCCTCCCCTACTGCATCCCAGACTCCTCAGTTCGTGTAAGGTGCCCACTGGAGTGGGTGCTATTCTAAAGGGCTGCCGGTGCAGCCGAAGGAGTAGAGTTAGTTAGGGTTTTTATTATTTTATTAACTTTTACACTAGCTAGGTAGGCACAGTGTGAGGATTCTCATTAGTGAATCCTCACACTGCTAGCGCAGCAGGAGCTGACAGAAGCGTGTCCTGTCAGCTCGCTGTGCACAGAGGAGACGCTGTCAGGCCTCCCTGTGCAGCGCTTACAGCTTCTTTTAAGAAGCTGCCTGGGCTCCGGAGCGCTCTGAAACCGGCTTCACGCTAGGTGGGGATCATGGGGGACAGGCGCTCCGTGATGGCGGCGGCCATTTTCTGCGGCGCTTACACACTGAGCTCCTGATATGAGAGGACAGCAGTGTTGTTACAGGCATGTTTTGAGTGGTCCCCAGCTGAGGGGAGATACTGGAACTAGGAGATCCTACAATGGGAGCGGCTGTCTGGGGGTAGTTGGCGCCAGAAGTCACAGACCCCGCAGCAGCAGGGACTTGGTCCCTTCCCTCACTCTGTTTTGGCGCCATTCAGAACGCTTGCAGCGGAGCTGAGCTGGCTTACAGATCCTGACAGAGTGATTGGATTTCCTGGGCAGCGCTTTCCCCATTCTGAAGACTACAGAAAGCTAAGTGAACTGAGTATATTGGTTCTGTATATAATGTCTGTACATTTAATGCTGTGACTGTGTTAATTGAGAACATCATGTCTGAGCAACAGTCTGTGTTTTTGGGGGAGAGAGCCTTAAATGCATTGAGCGCTTGCAGTGGTTGTACACTGAGATTTGTCCCTGAGCAGATAAGGGGGGCTTATGTATTTATTGCGCTACTGTGAAACCCATGGGGAGTGAACCCCAGAGGGTAGTGCATCGGAGCTTGCGTGGGCTAAGTCCCTGGGCAGGTCTGAAAATGCTTTGGTGCATTACTGGACAGGCAGAGTGATGGCTGGTAACTTCCCTAGACCATTTTCATTCTCTCAGCAGTCCTCTAGCTCTTTGCCTCGGACCCAGACAGATCCTGACTTATACAGGTCATGCAGGATACTGCTATGGGGAATCAGCAGGTTTAAATTACTTGTTGGACAAGTTTTATGGTTATTCTGTGGGGACCCCTAAAAGGTCTTATTCAGTGCCATTATTAGCTGCTGATGAGGAAGGAGAGTACACAGACCTCAGCCTCAGGGGTGGAGGATTTAATTACTGCTGTTAAACAGGCATTGAATTTGTCTGTGAAGGATAAACTCCTGCAAAGGTTGTTTTTAAGAGACAGCGTAAGGAAAATGATATCTCCCTGCAGACGAGGGTTTACAGGATTTATTGGAAAACCCCTGATAAAAGGCTTTAGATGCCTAAAAGACGTTTAAGCCTATATCCCATGCCTGAGGATCATGCAGACCTCTGGGAGAAAGTTCAAGTGGTTGATGCTTCTGTGGCATGCTTGTCAAAAGCCACTGTGCTACCAGTGCAGGGGGGAACAGCCTTCAAGCAAGGCAATGGTTAAAAGGGTGGACTACACTCCGCCCTCTGATTGCTCCAGTCTGGGTCTCTAAGGCCAGGATTGGTGGGTCAGTGACCTGTGCTCTAGTTGACATACTGTTCCTTGTGTGTTGTTACTTGCGGAGAAGCCTAAAGCTACTGCAGAGTATGTGATTCAGGCTGAGCAGGAAGATCTCAAAATGGCTGCCAGAGTTTCCTCAGTGTCTGTCAATGCCAGGAGAGTGCTCTGGCTTATAGCTTGGGAGACAGATAACGAGTCCGAGAAGGCTTAGAGGCATTAGCTTTTAAAGGAAAGCTGTTATTTGGTTCAGAACTGGAAGAGATTATTAAGCAGGCCACAGGTGGAAAAAAGCACTTTCCTGCCTACCCCTGCAGCCAAGCAGACATCAAGGTTTTCTGCTTTCAGGCCGTCCTTTCGGCCCTCCCCTAGAGGAGGTGCGTCCTTTCGAGGACAGTCTTTTAAGGGATAGTCTCAGTCCTCCAGGGGCAAGGCCCCAAAGTCAAAATTTGGTTCCTTTCATAAGAAACCAAAGGAGAGGACAAACCCTCCGCATGACTGCCAGGGGTTTTGCCCGGCAGTGATTAAGGTGGGGGGACGTCTGTCACTGTTCAAAGACGCATGGGCACTGTTAGACCGGGACTCTTGGGTGTTAGAAATTATAACCCAGGGTTACACGACTACCAAAGGAGGCTCGGCTCCGTACAGCTCTCTTGGGAGCGGATCATTCTCTTTTAGAGAAGGGTGTGGTAGTCCCGGTCCCCAGAGCGGAGTGGAAAAAAGAAGGCTTTTATTCCACTCTGTGTTTGGTGCCCAAACCAGACGGGTCTTTCAGCTGATCCTAAACTTAAAGTCATTAATATCCATTTGTGGGTAGACCTTTTCAGAATGGAGTCTCTACGGTCTGTGCTGCTAAGCCTGGACCAGGGAGAATTTTTAGCGTCCATGGATGTCCAGGACGCATATTTGCATGTTCCTATCCACCCAGAACATCAGGCTCTATTGAGGTGTGCAATAGGAGACCTACTCTTGCAATTCCAGGCGTTGCCCGTCGGTCTAGCCACAGCGTCAAGGGTATTCACCAAAATAATGTCAGTAATGGCGGCTGTGCTTCGACTGAGGGAAATCAATGGTGATTCCATTTTTGGACGACCTGCAGTTTAATACGGAGGCAGCAGACAAGTTGAAGAGTCACTTGGCAGAAACCATCAGGTTTTTGCAGATTCATGGCTGGCTTCTAAATTTACAAAAGTCTCAGTCACAGAGACTCCAATTCTTGGGGATTGTTTTGAATACCCAGTTGCATCGGGTGTTTCTAACAGAGGCAAAGGCCAGGGATCTGGCTGCCTTGGTACAGGAGATCCTTGGGTCTCAGAGCACATCAGTATGGAGGTGCCTCAAACTGCTGGGGAAGGTGGTGGCGTCTTTCGAGACGTTACAGTTCGCCAGGTTCCACTCTCGAGTGTTCCAGTGGAACATTTTGACAGACTGGTCAGGTAGTACTCAGACCATGATGTCAGAACAAATACTGTTGTTTTCAGAAACTCGATCACTCCTTAAATGATGGATGGAGGTGGATTCCCTTCAGTGGGGTCGGTCCCTGCAGTCCTGGAGCTGGCTGGTAGTCACTACCGACGCCAGTCTCAGAGGCTGGGGGGCAGTAGTTGTGGACCTGCGTCTGCAAGGTTTGTGGACTTCAGAGGAGTCTGCCTTACCGATCAACACGTGGAACTGAGGGCTGTGTGGAAGATGTTTTCTCTGGCGGGAGAAAAGATTACAAGGGCTCCCTTTAGGGATTCAGACCGACAACGCCACAGCTGTGGCGTATCTGAACCACCAGGGAGGCACACGCAGCAAGCTGGCTATGTTGGAGGTGTCCCGAATCTTCTTGTGGGCGGAACAGAATGTTCCAGCATTATCAGCAATATTCATACCAGGAGTGGAGAATATAGAGGCCGACTTCCTGAGCAGGGAGGAGCTGATGGAAGGGAAATGGAGCCTGAACCCACAAGTATTCCACCAGATTACACTGAGGTGGGGGACCTGATGGCATCCAGATTCAACCATCAGGTACCCAGGTTTTATGCCAGGACGAGGGATCCACTGGCAGAAGCAGTGGAGGCCATGACTATCCCCTGGGAGGGGAATCCTCTTTATGTGTTTCCGCCAATGCTGGCAAGAGTGTTGAAAAAGATACAGGCCCTGACAATTCCAGTAATTTTAGTGGCCCCAGATTGGCCAAGGAGGTCCTGGTATTCGAGGCTTCAGAGATTCTCTGTGGACTCATGGCGTCTACCTCTGAGGTCAGACCGTCTAAAACAAGGACCGTTTAACCATCTGGATTGAGGGCCTGGCTGTTGAAACCGCCATTTTGTGGAATATAGGATTCTCAGAGGCGGTGGTTAACACAATGATCAAAGCCAGATAGTCAGTGTCTTCTGTAAATTAGTATAGGGTCTGGAAGACCTATATTCGATAGTGTGAAAGACAGAAGTCACACACATCGCGATTTAAAATGGCTAAAATTGTTGGAGTTTTTACAGGATGGCCTTTCCTCTGGGTTAGGCCTTCAGTCACTCAAAGTTCATATCTCGGCTTTGTCATTTTCTTTCCGGAGAAGGGTTGCATTAATACCGGAAGTTCAGACCTTCCTGCAGGGGGTGTCTCGATTGAAACCTCCCTACAAGCAACCAGTAGCGCCAGGGGAATTATCTCTGGTTCTGGAGTACCTTCAAAAGGCGTCTTTTGAGCCGTTAAGGTCGGCTGACCTTAGATTCCTTACAGGGAAACTGGTATTTTTGTTGGCGGTGGCGTCAGCAAAAAAGAGTATTGGAGTTGGGAGCTTTGTCCTGCAAGTTTCCCTCCTTTTATATGTCATGATGATAGGGCTGTCTTTCGGACAGTACCCCAAAATTTTTACCAAAAGTAGTCTCTGCTTTTCATCTAAATCAGGAGATAGTTCTGCCTGTGTTTCAACCCCAGAGGGTTCAAGGAAAAGGGGCAACTTGAGGAATTTGGATGTTGTGCGCGCCTTGCGCATTTATGTGGACAGAGGAAAGAGTGTCAGGAAGACTGACACTTTGCTAGTTTTGTATGATGTACAAAATAATGGTTGGCCTGCTTCTAAGCAGACCGTTGATAGGTGGTTGCGCTCTGTTATAGCGTTTGCATATACTAAAGTTGGTAGGCCTGTGCCAGCCAGGATTAATGCGCATACCACCAGATCAGTCGCCACCTCTTGGGCGGTTCGACATGGGGCAACAGCTGAGCAGGTTTGCAGGGCTGCCACTTGGTCATCTGTTCATACTTTTGCCAAATTCGATAGGTTCCATGAGTTCGCGTCGGTGGACGCATCATTCGGGCGAGCAGTGATGAGAACTGCAGACCTGAGCGTACCCACCCAAAAGGACCGGCTCTGGAACGTCCCAATGTGAAGCTGTGTCACCAGGACCATTGAAAGAGAAAAAGGGATTTTTGTAAGAACTTACCGTTCGAATCCCTTTCTCTGATATGGTCCTGGTGACACAGCGATCCCTCCCTTACGCTCAGTAAGTATGCCAGTGTTCATGATGTTTCATGTTATAATTGGTTGAAAAGTTAAATTTAAAATTGTGCATATAATATGTGCAGGCGTTGTACTGAGTTAATGTATTCCAGTGGCTTTGAAAGATTGAACTGAGGAGTCTGGGATGCAGTAGGGGAGGAGCCTACCCTCCAAAAGCTTTAGGATAGGTGCCTGGCTCCTGCGGACCCTCCTACATCCCAATGTGAAGCTGTGTCACCAGGACCATATCAGAGAAAGGGATTCGAATGGTAAGTTCTTACAAAAATCCCTTTTTTTTACTTTTCATGCTTAACAATCCATGTGGGCTGCAGTTGGGAACAGTAAAGAAGCGCTACACAAATAATGTTTGGCAAGTGAAACAATCCAAAAAAGGGCAATTTTAATACATAAAATATATTTGTGTGTATTTTATGTGGTAATAAAATATATTTGTGTGTATTTTATGTGTTTATACAGCATACATGCAAGATACTGCAAAATACATAATTAAAATATTAAAATATTCTGAAATACGGAATAATCCGTTATCCAAAATTCTCCTGGTCCCGAGCATTTTGGATACGGGATACTCAACCTGTACTACATAAAAATCACATAATAAAAAAAATATCAGGAAGAAAAAGAGACCTTGTGCAACAATGAGTCAACCCAATGGGTAAGTGCGTAACCTGTACTGAACCAATCGTCAGTCCTGTGTGGAGGAGTCCTGATGGTAATTAAGTGTCCTGGAGGAGTAGACTAAAAACCACTTAGAACTTTGGTTTTTAGTATAAGTATGAGTTTTATATTTGAATAGGTTATATTTATTTATTATGAATCTGTCTCCGAGTTAGACTTCTTCTTATTATGAATGTTAAACAAATGAATCAATTGAATATGCAAATTACCCAATATGGAGTCTGGGTATAAATATCAGTACCAGTACAGCAATGAGACACCTTGATAAAGCTGCTAGTTATATCAGCAAAACGCGTCAGTGCAACCCTGACCGGTGCCTGTGCTGATTCATCTGACCTTCACGTCCCACCATCTTGGAAGACCTTTGTTTATGCCACCTGGACAATCTTCCGCATCATTGTTGAGGTTCCATGGATCTGGTAAATTATCACCTTAAGCATCAGGATACACCTCCAGCAGCATCCACTTTAGTACCATCAGGACTCCTCCACGCAGGACTGACGATTTGTTCAGTGCAGGTTACAAACTTACCCATTGGGTTGACTCATTGTTGCACAAGGTCTCTTTTTCTTCCTGATATTTGTTTTTATATGTGAGTATATGTAGTATTAAAATTGCCTTTTTTGATTGATTCACTAGCCAAACATTATTTGTGTAGTGCTGCTTTCCTCTCTGTTTTTGTATACTATTTACAGGGAGCTGACTACTCCCTTTAAAGCAGCTGCTTTGAGTTAGCAGCACATGACAAGCGCTCACTATTGTTAATCCTTTCCGTTTTTGGTAACATTAAAGAGCCTGAAGTGTGGTGAGTGCAGCGAGCCATGTAAGGGTTCATGTTGACAGGAGTCGACATTGACACCAAAAACCCATGAAAAACTCATGGCGATCTCTTCAGGTGTCTACATTTTTGTCCATGTCGACCTAGTGCAAGTTAACCTATTGTTCAGTGTGTAAGCACTATTCCACCCATCCATTAACGATACAACCGGTGCCTTGTGTTGTCTATTGTTTACGGGGCTGTACTATAGACTGGAAATGTCCGTTTCTGATGTAAGGCTTTTCTACAGCAAACTGTCAAATAGCACTGGGTATATGTAAGGCCAAATTTGATTGTTTTGGGATCAATAGGCCTGGTGTTCAGAAGTTTTACATCTGTGTATGTATCTAAGACACAATACTTACGAGTCAGACTCATATACGGTTAAATAGAAACATGTTACCATGCTAATAAATATAGATGGTAATATATTATCAAGGCTAAATTATGTCTAAAGGTATGACTGACACTGCTGGTCATCGCTATGGCTAGCAGAGATATGATTTCCTTCATTAGACATCCATTTAAGGATAGATTTTGGAGGAATATGCATAAAGCAAACAAGGTATTTAGTGTTATTTAGATCGTTTTATGTTTAGTTGAAACAAAGGGGTAATAGAGCCCAAGATGCTAGATCGCACACAACACTGTCAGGACCAGTGTTCTCAGGGGATAACACTGGCCTCGAGTGTGCTGGTTATTAATCACCAGGAGATATCGGCAGGCATTGCTGTCGCTATGGCCCTTACACACGGAACAAAGTAGGGGCATTTTCTGAGCGATGCAGTTAAATTAAGTAACATCGCTCAGTAAATGCCTGTATATCACTACTTGTGCAGGTCCCGTAACATTTTACTATTTATAATTTACAGTAAAAGACACAAAATATAATAGTCAAGGATCATCTACACAGAGGACACCCATTAAAGTACATCCAGCAAGGAGTCCAACAAGTGACACACAAAAAACCCTCATAAAAATAAATAACTGATGACTATTTTTATCTTAAAGCCTGAATGTTGGTGATATGCTGTAATGCTGGACTGTTTACTTTTATTTTGTGGGCGTTTTATTAACCTTTTACATTTTATGCTCCACAGGCATTCGTCCTATGGAAGACTACTAGAAGACCAGGATTACGGTTCCCTAGGCAACTACAACAATCCTCTGTATGATGACTCTTGAAGGAAAAATTTCAAGCAAGAACAAAATGTATTGTCTGATTTACTGTTGTGTTGAGTCAGGCCAGCAAATACGCTTTACCTTTTAATTCTCAGGCCTGCTGAAATGACCTATCACGCTGTATGTCTGCTGTGCATTGAACAAAGTAATGAATATGAACTGAAAACCAAAGTGAGATTTCTGTACTATTCTGTAAAATAAGCATCTTACTACTGAAACTAATCAGCAATTATTATACGTGCAGTTCTTCATGAAACATTATCCCCTTCAGTAAACCCAATCAGTGATCATGCTTTCTATTAGAAAGTGTAATGACTAATGGCCTTATTATTAGGAGAAACATAGTGATTATATATTTTTTCATTGAAATGCAGTTTTGCACACATACGGATGCTTGCATACAAACCGTCCTAGGAAGCATTAACATTTGAAAAGCACTTTCTTTACAATCCAAAGAAGCTTCTTGCATCCATTACCGTAATTAAGGATAATACAGATCAGTTAATATTATTACCTTAATCTAGATATTTCGTGCTTAACAGTCAGACATCATACCTATTTAAAATATATTTTCATGCAGCTAGTGACCATAATATAGCCAGCAAAATGTCCATGTGTTGCATTTCAGATCACAGACATCATCACCCTTCTTAAACACGCAGGCGACATGCTCTACCTCACTGCTCCTATCATGTGATTTGATATTTTCCATCTAATTGGGGTTTTGTTTTTGTCTTCAGACTAGTCTATTCTGGTTTTTCAGTCATGCAATGCCGGGTTTAACAACCAGAAACATGTAGGTCACATGTGGCCTAGCAACTCTTGTTTTCCGCTGATCAGACTGTTGCATTTGTGTATCCAGACCACTTGTATGACATGACTCATTTTGGAAGTCTTCCATTGAAGGAGAGATAACAACTAGTTCTGAAGTGTGCCTGAGAGCATGTTTTTGTAGCATAGGTGGCCTATTACATGAAAAATTTGAATAAAACTGGTAGAATAAAAACATTCTCAAATTAGATTGTATACAAATAGTCAAATAGCATACACACTGGGTATTGCTGGATAGTTATTAATTTGGGGCATATTTAACAATGAGTGATAGTCTCATAACAAATGATAAAATCAGCTCCTAGGTAGCGACCATGTAGTGCATCAACCGACGGGACCACTTAATACATATTAACATGCATGTGATCATGTATGTAATTTATGTGCCAGATTGTTCCCCCATGGATTGGCAGCACTCAATACAGTGTCACACTGAGGAAACCGCATGCTTCGCACACTAATAGGCCCTGCCCCCAGACCCCCATTGACTAGTTTCACAGGAGTCCAGGAGTGGGCATAGGAGTGTGTGAAGCATGCTGATTCCTGGGTGCTGTATGGTGCCCACTCTATCTCCAGGGGAACCATCCAGCACATATATTACATACATGATCACATGTATGTTTATATGTGCTAAGCGGTACCAGACCCCTCACTACATGGTCGGCGCTGCAATCCCCACTGTTCCTATACTGGATGTCATGATTTTGAACAATAACATTTCATAACTAATTGGCTGGAGCATCATTAATCTTTTGTAACAAGTGATAACAAGAGTTTACTCATTATTAAATCTAAGAAAAATGGATCAACTGGTTAATTGTAAAAAAACAATAATATAATTTATTATAATTATATTATAAAGTGAACACCTGTTGATTTTATTCTGTTGGGCTACTTTGAATGGTATTGGACACCCTGCTTTTGGAGATTCACTCTACAACTAAAATTTCTGGGCTATCAGCTGGAAAAGGTACCAACTTTATACAATCACTCTTGGAATTCCATCACCTATAAACTGCGGATTACAAGTACGTGTTATCGTTGAGGACACCCCTATTCCAACTCGGGTTCATCCATGTCCTCCAGCGTAACTTAAACCCAGCAAGGTTTATGGACCCACTATTATATATAAATTATATCAGTTGATCCATTTTTCCACCTTTTTGCCATTTGTATCTATCCCCTAGGGTTTGACGCCCCCCAGTAGCAGCAGCTTGACACATAATAGACGCCCGTTCACTTCTGTCCGTAAGGCCATTAGTAAACCCTCTTGCTCATTGTTAAATCTGCCTCTTATCATGGATGTGCGAATGTGATCCTGGTGGTGACAATCACAATATACAAAGTACAGTATATTGGCTATTGACTGATCAAAGTATTATGTTAGCAATAGTAGTAGTAGTAGTAGTACGTTTATTTATAGGGCGCCGCAAAGTGTCCGCAGCGCCGTACATAGCAAACAAAAAATAAATGACGAGGTAACGTACAGGGTGTGTTGAAAAATACAGTATAAATGGGGGTATAGCTGGTAGAACTAAAATCAGCATCAGTTCAGCAATGATGTGAAAAGGTGCTGTTGACAACAAAGAATGTTTGACAGAAGAAAAGTCGAGTCTCGGAGCATCTACTCTGCCCAGTAAATCCAAATATCAATCCACAAAATGTCATTATTGGCTCCATGCAATAAGTTCCTGCTTACCCTGCTATCCTTGCAGAAAAAGAGGTGTCTACTGCAATTTGTACCAGAAACAGCTGATGGTACAGTAAGTATCTACTCTTCTTAGTAACACCTAGGTCCCTAAGAACTGCTTTAGATGCTAATGGTGGTGCCAGTATTCCAGCCTGCTAGTAGTGTTAGTAGGCAGAAGGCAGAGAATTCCTCTTAATGCATATGGAGAAGTAATATGGACAGATATTTTGTCTCTCTTTCATTTGGCCCCTTTGCCTCTTAGTACATGGTACCCAATAACAGTATAAAACTGCATACATCTTGAGTCTGATGAATTTCTTGATGCCTTGCTTTGTACCTAATGTCAGCCTTATCTTGTTCCTCCTTTGATGGTGCATAAATCACACTTGAATGTAATGCTTTTGCACACTGTTTTTACAGAGCATTTAAAGCTGAAAGTATTGCAGATAAAAGTATTATTTTGTGGGATTTTTTTATTTATTTAGGGACAGACTTCAAGAAATGTAGACAGTATCTGCTCTAGGCAGACAAAAGGGTAATATGTCCATCTGTAACCATGCTGTGGCATTCCTTTAGTTGATTTCATAATGAGACTGAAGCTGTTGTCTGATATGGATGCTTTGTTTTGAAGTGTAGCACTTTCTACTTTAGATCCTCCAACTGTGACCTGATAATTGCTTGTTAAATGAAAACAGCTGTAGACAGGGTCTCCTCTGTTGGCTGGACAAGGCCCAGATTTTGTGAGTGTAGTGGCTGAATCCATTAGGCATGACTACGCCTCCTACTAATACAATAAATAGTCTACTTCAGACAATCGGAGCCCCTCCCCTATCAGCACACCTGACTTTAAGAACCCCTCATTTATGTTTGTAAAGTGATACAGGTACTTCATTTTGATCATTTGTTTCAATGCTCTTTGTTTTTCATTTACTTGCCAAAAGTCTCCCTGACACATTCTTTTCTATATTTGATTTTCATTTTAACAACCATTGCTATTTGTTTTGGTACTTATGTTTTATGTGTGAAATGGTAAATAAGGATTTGCTTGAATGTGTTAGATGCACTCCATTTGAAATATTGCCTTTAACGACAGTATCTTGGAAATGATTGCTATTTATTTTTATCTATTCTACTTTTTGTAATATGCATATTAAAACAACACTCCAAAATCTGCATAGCTGTGTTTTCAACCATGTTGACAAATAAGACACTGGATTGATGCGACTGACCTTCACCATGGAGCACACGAGCTTTAACCAAGATATGTATATATTACTCAGACTTTATCATTTGTTTGGCAATTTCAAAAAATAAATTGTTGAGGCTTAAAATGTACAATCCCTTGTCTTTGTCTTTTACTGGACTTCTGGTAAATCAGATGGAAGTTAAAAATGTTGGAGAGGAAAAAAAACTAATATTTCTTGTCCTCTCTATCTCTGTCCTTCCTTGTAACACTGCCCACCTAACCACTATTTTTTAAACTATTGGTTCTTGTTTTATCATTATATGTCACGGGTAAATATCTCCCACTTCCCGTGCCTTCAGCGATGTACTTTAGGCCTGATTCTGGTTTACTTGCAAAAGCAAATTCTCTCTCTAATGGACAAAACCCATGTGCACTGCAGGTGGGGCACATGTAACATGTGCAGAGAGAGTTAGATTTGGGTGAGTTATTTTTTTTCTGTGCAGAGTAAATACTGGCTACAATATAGATATCACTTTGTAGTACAAGCCCCACCCAAATCTAAGGGTATCCACACAATAGAACAGTTTGTTTGCCGATTGGCCGATTTCTGACCAATCGGCCAATTTTTACCGGAGAATCGGCCGCAAATCAGCCAGTCTCGATCGGATGTGTGCTTCCGCTGATCTTTTGCTAAATCTTCTGATTTCATGATGCTGCATGAAGTTCAGAAGATTTAGCAAACTAGGAATGCACATCGGATCTTAAGATAAATCTTTGGTAAAGATGTGCACTTATCTGAAATCTTTTGTCCAGGAAGGCACCTTAACTCTCTCTTCACATTTTACATCTGCTCAACCTGCAGTGCACATGGCTTTGTCCATTAGAAAATCTGCTTTTGTGAGTGAACCAGAATCAGGCCTTTTGCCCAATCTATAGCAGCCATATTATCATTGGATGAATTCAAATATTTTTATGTCAACAATTTTAATATTCCCAGCTTATGTTCAAATCCAAACATTCGTTCTAATGTCTTTTGAAGCATAGGAAGTTATGCAAAAATAAGAAAATTAAAAAAAATATGCAAATTGAACTATGCCTACATTGGCTTCATTGACCTGAAACAGACCGTGTGAAGCTCATTCTCAAATATGACCTTCCTAATATAAACATTGTTTGGCATAAAATTAAGATGTCTGCTTATAATTTAGTTAGCAGTTACAGTTTATGGAAATACTATATGTGCCACTGAGTTTTGATCTTGTTTACACTGTGTGTTGGTTTATTTATTTCATAAACTATGCAATCTGTATTAACGAATGTTTGTGGCCATACCATCTTTAACCCTTTGAGGGCCAACGCTGCTGTGAGCGATCTTCAAAATACCGGGTAAAAATGCCAGCATCGCTCACAGAGGCTGTTATTTTAGTATAAATAAATACCAGTACAGCCAAGTCAATTCATTGAAATTTAGTTAATATTGCACCCAAAGAAAGAGCAGTCATTGTGAGCAATGATGGCATTTTTAACAGATCTCTCACAGCAACGTTGACTCAAAGGGTTAACATGGCCCGATTTATTCATCTAAATGCCTATCCTTTCACACCAAAAACACAATTCTTTAGAAACTAAACGTGATTAATATGTTTTCTAGAAATAATTTGTAATGATGGCCAGGAAAGTACTCTATCCAAGCAATGTGTTTACACTGCGGCCATTTAGGTATAAACACTACATAGTTACGGCTGGATCAACATGTTGACCTCTTTATGCAGTTGGCATATGATTGCCAGTGATCATTTAAATATTCTGGCTCCGAAACTATTGGCATTGGTTTCTATACATGAAATGTATTAATAAATAGTTTTGAAGTTGCAGGTTTTGGCATGGAAAGGAATGAAACATACAATTATATTGACAACTGAATTGACTGCCCAGACCTAAAACACATTTTTATTTTGAATAGTTGTAGAAATTTGCAGCTATACTTAAGTGGATCTTAGTATATGGCATTCAGGCATAGTAAACTGATGCAGTAAGTTTCCTTTAGTAAAATAAATGCTTTTACTATGTCCCCCAGACAACAATTCCCCTAGGATCCTCAATATGGAAACATATTATAGACCAAGGGTTCTTAGGTATTCAATCGCCGGTGACCATCTCCCCACGGGGGTGATGACTGCCGGGCCCTACTCAATGCTGTCTTCCCCGACAGCATTGGTCAGGGTTTCTCGGCAGAAAGAGCACGATTTCACTAGCTGTCGGGCTCGTTCTGCCGAGAACGGCTGGGAAGTGACGAGCTGCCGGCTGCAGCTCGCCTCTTCCCAGCCGCAACTCGCGGCCACGCCCCCACTTCTCGCTTCCCGGCAAGCGGGACATTGAATCCCGGCCTGCATGTTCTCGGTCTAGCTGACCGAGAATGGGACAGGGTCACGGCGGTGACCTAAACATTGAATACCGCCCTAAATCTGTGTTGCTCTGGAACCCCAGTAGATAATAAAAATTATTACAGGACCCCAGAAATTACTGAACTTGTGTAGTCAGCAGACAGTACATGCAAGGCAGCATTGTGCAGTCTGAAGTAATAGACAATTCAACTGATTTTTTCTAGACTCCTTAGATCACTGACTACGAGATGAAAGAAGTCATCAGCCTGATGGTCAGCAACATGGAGTCGTGACCCCATGCTGAGATGATGGGGACCCACTTCGGGGTCAGGACCAGGGGCGGATTTAGGGATGACGGCGCCCCTAGGCACAACAATAATGCTACCCCCTGTCTAATTATATTATTTTTATTGATTACTTATAAGCCCTCATTTGATAATAGCCAATATAATGGATTTATTTAAAAAAAAACACTAACAATAAAAACAATTATTTAAAAAAAAAGCCACTAACTGTGACGTTCTTTTATTGTGTATACATATTACTAAGTAGGACAGTTTACAGGGGCAGTATCTGCATGTCCTATCATTTACACTCTATTTAAGATGGAATACTGTACAGCACAGTGGATATTTTGCAGTTATTGGTACACTTTGGGCTGACAGTACCATCACAGGCATCCAAGTGCCGCCCCCAAACATGTGCCGCCCCTAGGCATGTGCCTCACGTGCCTAATGGGAAATTCAGCTCTGGTGAGGACCCACAGTTTGAGAACCACTGTTATAGATAAAATAACATTTTCGCTGGGCTCACCTAAAAGTGCTCAGGCCAAAGTCGCAAATCAACATTATACCTTAAGATTTAGGAGGAGATGATGCCCCATATGTCCTTCTGAGGAAGCCGCTGAAACGAAAGGCGGGGAAACGCGTAAAGGAGCCATTCATCGGTACCGGTACCCTTCATTGCTACAAGTGAGCCTTTGACTGACTGCCATAACCCCGGGAGTGTGGATGAGTCCGCCTGGCTGCACTGCACACGCAGGGAATCTGCAGCTGAAGAGCTACATCTGGAGCTTGGCAAGTTACCAAAAGTCTTTAAGTACTAAATATTATTAACTGGCCATTGCATGTGAACATCCATTTGCTTATAGGAGTTGTGAGAGAGCTACCTATCGTGAATTGGACTAACTGGCCATTTACAGGCTAATACCAAAAGTCCTCAAGTACTAACACTACTAATTGGCTACTGCATGTGAAACATCCTTTAACCCATAGGAGTTGTGAGAGAGCTACCTATTGTTAATTGGACTAACTGGCCACATACAGGCCAATACAGAAACCGCCAGCTTACTATGTTGGGCTAACTAATACATTCAGTACCCCTAAAGGAACCATTCCTTAAACAAATTACCCCTCTTTTTTTATTTTTTATTTTTTAAATTGTATGATTGTATGTTGTGTACCACCGGCCGGTGAATAAATGTCATATTATAAAATATACTAATTTTTAAATAAATTTTGTTATATATAACCTAATTTTTCCTAGATCTGAATAAGGGCCCATATGTGTAAATTCAGCAGCAATTATAGGTATATTAATCAGTTTTTATCCTATTGTACTTTGTTTTTTAGAATAGAAGAAGATCCATGTAGAACTGTATGCAGCTGATAAAGTGTTCTGACTGTAAACTTAAAGGTGCCAGGCAGCCATCTGATAACAGCGGAGCTCCTGAGCTCCATATCTGCTGTTTCTTGCACTTTCACTTTGTAGAGGCATCAGGGGTGTTAACCCTATATGCAGGCAGTGCTCTCTGTCCAAAAACACCAGCCAGTGGCCTGAGCTGTAGACAAGGCTGCCACAGCCCTTCAGTGACCCTCTCTCACTCCTGCCTCGGCATTGGTGCATGCAGGGGGGGTTTCTGAGTACCCAGAAACCCCCCCAGGGCCAGGCTTAAAGCTGAGGGTCTCCTCTTTCCATGGATACAAGAATTTAAAAAATCGGCCCTTGGAAACCGGAGATATCTGACTTCAAAGCAGTGGACCCCATCCAAGCCTGTTAAAGATATTTCAGGTTCTGTCTGAGAGTTTTTCTGAAGATATATTCCAAAAGCTGGGACTCTCCCCCTTTGATGGATTCTAGTAGCTTGTCTCTGCCAGAGATATCAGCCTTCCAGCAGCTGGTTACTGCTCCAGCTCCACACACCTGGTATGTAGTTTTATATACTCATTGGCAGATTGCTCTGCCTCCTGAACTCTGATCCCCTTTTCCCCAATACCATTTGGTAGGTGGGATTCTCTAGTTTTTAATTCCATTAAAATCTAAGAAATCTATTTCCGGGAACTGGAGATATCTGCAGTCAAGCAAGCTGTCCTCCCACCAGAAAATTATGAATAATAAGCCGACTCCACTATACACCCCTCCTCTGCATATTAAACGTCCTCTACCACCCTGGAAGTTATGTATCAGGGCCCCTTCATTGAGCCGAATGCCCCCTTCTCCCATCTCATCTCCAACCATCTGTGCAGTAAAGGGGTAATTAGTGGAAATTACTGATTCAGGCCCTACATGCTGAGCGGTTGATATAATACCCCCTACCAGCCGCAGGACATCAAAGCTACCCCTACCGCTGGAGGATCGGTAGGGGCCTCAATACATTGCTATGCCCAGGGGTCTACACTGCTGTTGACGCCCTGTATGTATATATATGTATGTATATATATATTATTATTTATATACATTTGGTCTATCTATAATACTTTAACTGACCCGGCATATACTGGGTCACCTAAGTGTCCATTTCCGTGCTTTGCTCCGCCCCTCTGGAAACCCCCTTCTGAAAATCCTGCGTTTGCCCCAGTTCGGCTGAAGTTAATCTAAGCGGCTGCTGCAATCTGCTCCCAGCGAGCAGCACAGAGAAGTGCAGGAGCAGCCAGTTTAGTGAGCACGGGACCGCAATCATTGTGAGCCAGCCCGTGAGACTAGAGGACCGGCCTGCCGAGTGGTCTATGGGATCGGCCCACCAGGAAATGTCCCAGTGGGCCAATACGCCGCTGATTGTGAAAGCATCGGACAGGGGGTCGCGTTCCTGGGTCTGACCCGGCTTTGTGATGGGAAAGAGGTGATAGTATCTCTCCACCACAGTCCGTGTAGGTTGGTAATCCATAGTACATAGTAAAGTATCTGGTATCAAAATCTCACAAATTCACCTTTATCAATCACCTGCAATGCAATAATTATTAATCAGAGCAGAGCTGCTTTGCCAGCTCCAGTCTCTCTGAATGGCTGGACATGAGTGGCTTTGAAGATGGCTTTGCATAGCGCTGCACTATGCAAAGCCTTCCTCCCCCCGATGACCGCACCGGGCAGGGGGAAAGCCGCTCAGTGTGTATGCAGTGAGCAGCTTTCCCCCCAGCGATGATAGTGATCATAGCTGTCTATACACACTGGGCATAGTCGCCCTGACTTTTACTTTCAGACTTCTTGTAGCAACCTACAAAAAACTTGAGTTAGACAAGCAAGAAACTCCTAGGATTCACTATGCTATGAGTCATTTGGATTATCCTTGTTGTACTTTTTAAATAGAAGAATTGTAGGTACTTGTGTACTAGCACGGCGCCCACGATAATTAGTCGCCCGATTTTTTATCGCACCGCATGCCATACACCCAAAGGCATGCAATGCGATGCGATTTTGACCCATATACGATATTAAATTGTATAAGCACCCTAATTGGTGCTTACAATGCTTAAATGCACCCCCATGCCACCCCCCAAGTATAAACGTGAACCCCCACTATCCATGTCGGCGTGAAGTTGATTTTATAAAGTGTGGCGAGCGCAGCGAGCCACCGAGCTTCGAAGCATGGCGAGCCCCGCGAGGGGACGCGGATACCTGTGAAGCCCGCGAGGGGACGCGGATACCTGTGAAGCCCACAAGGGGACGCGGATACCTGTGAAGGTATCCACGTCCCCTCGCCACACTTTATAAAATCAACTCCACGCCGACGTGGATAGTGGGGGTATGAAAAGGTCATAGGACGCATACCGCCGTTTATACTTGGGGGGTGGTTTACACCACGTTTATACTTGGGGGGTGGCGTGGGGGTGCATTTAAGCATTGTAAGCACCCATTAGGGTGCTTATACAATTTATAATCGCATCCCATCGCATTGTATGGCATTGTATGCTATATACATTGGCATACAATTTAAAAATTGTATGCAATTGTGGAACATCGGCCGATATTGCGTTGCATCGCATGCGATATGGTCTGCGATGCGATGGGCGCCGTGCTAGTACACAAGTACCGAATTGTACAAGTAAAATGAAACAATAGCTGGTTTATTACACACTTGTGCATGAGGCAGATACCAGGATATACATGGCTTGCAGAGCATGATAACAGGATTTTAAACTTTGCCTGCAGTTTGACAGACAAGGCTTATTGTACAGTATAACAAGATAGCAAGCTTGGCTTACAAGGCAGGATAGCAAACCATAGGTACATACACACTGGCCAATATATGACTGGACCATCGGACAGTGGGTATTAGTGATATGTCTGTGAACAGCGTTGTTCACAGACATAGTACGTTGGCTGTGCAGAAAAAGCTAAAGATATATAGGCGCATCATGCTGTGTGTATGGGAGATCTGCTGACCATACACCTGATACAAGTATCATATATCCAATTAATAAGCTGTTATTGTGCCCCCCTCAGCAGCAGCAGCACACACCTACAGAATGTGCTGTGCTGACAGAAGGCTCAGCATGAGCTCTCACGCTGTTAGTGAGACGCTCATGCTGAGCCTGTTGTCAACACCACATTCTGTAGAGGTGTGCTGCTGCTGCCTGGGGGGTTGGACCAGGGCCCCTGCCGGGCACCTCCAGCAAGCCTGGGTAATTAGTACCCACTCCCCCACCCACCCTCTCTCTCTCACAGCCCTGGTCACATTGTATTGCTATGAAGACACATTATTATCTGACCAGATGTGTCTGTTTTTCCAGCAAAGATGTTTAAGGACATATATGTACATCAGTAAGATGCCTCTTACAGCCTTCATGAACTATAACAACAGTCTCCTTTATTAAAAAACTCAAAACTGCTATTAATTTCACTGTTGTCATGGTTTTAATGGTTACACACAAGTTGTGACACTTGTTTAATGCAAAGCCTCTTTGCATATTTTGGATTTCCATTCTCACCAGTCAGACCTCAACTTTGGTTTATAGATGGATTTATGGGTTTTGAATCCAGCTTGTGTCATCTCATTTGATATGTAGATGTAGGCTTCACCAATGCTTGCTGCAGAGCAGTCTGAGAGGCCCTAGGCAGGAGCCGCGGTGTCCCCTATTGCAGCTCCTGGGATAGATCAGTTAACTAGCAGCAGGTTTGCCACAGAGCTCTGTTGGAAGAGCAGAGGTCATACTTGTAACCTACTGCGAGCCACACAAGTGCTGCTGTACATGCAGATGCCCTTTAGTGCTTGGAGGCTCCATTGCCTCTGGGAGCTACACCTTTGGTGTTTGGCAGGAAAACACAGCATAAGATTTGGTATGTAAATACTAGTTTACAACAATAAACACTATGGGTGACATTTATTAGAGGTCGATGTTGGGTTTTTGGCGATTTTTATCGCAAAAACGGCCGTTTTCGCACTTTTTCCCGAATTCGCATGATTACTGAGATGCGAAAATCGGCAAAAAATGCGGGATTTGCAGCGAAATCGCACTTTCTGAAAGTGCGATTTTTTTTTATCTCCGGAATTCGCATCCAGATGTTTTCCCCATTGAAAAATATACAAATCGCATATTTAATGAGATGCGAATTTGGAAATCGCCATAAAAAATGGTCTAAACATCAAAAAAAAAAATAGACCTGATCCTGACTGGCGAATTTGTCAGAACCATGGCGATTTTGTCAGAACCATGCACAGATCATCCTTACGTTTAACCCTTTGAGTGCCAACATCTCTGAGAGATGCACAAAATATCTGCTAAAAATGCCAGCGTCGCTCACATTTGTTATATAAATTTAGATAAATGTGTCAAAATATTATATTTCCTACATAAGGAAAACATTGCATGTCATTATGATGAATTAATATGTTTGCTTGGCCATTTTCATCACCTATTTTGCCAAATTCACTTGGCACTCAAAGGGTTAATGCCCAGACTAGCGATAGTTAAGCATAAGGCCCAAAGCGGTGCCCCTTAAGCATAATACCCAGAGTAGCGAAGCTTACACTTATACCCCTTTCACACCAGGAATGCAGAGACAAACCCCAGGAATTAAATTCCAGGGACAAGCAGGGACATTCCCGGGTCGGGACCCATTCACACATGCTTTTGAAGCAGGGACAACCCGGGTTGACACCTTTCACACTGAACCCGGGATGACCCTGCATTTCTATGAGAATAGCATTGAAAATGGCCTTTTTTAGGCTCACATTAGATTATTGATTATTAATAATTAAGACACAAAACATTTGTTGTGTTTCAGCCATTGTTTACTTGTATAAAACAAATTTAAAAGGCATATGAAAGCATCTTCCCCTCTAATGATTAATAGCTCTCTCACCTCCTCATTTGTCCAAGACAGGCATTCCCAACAACGGTCCTCAAGGCACACCAACAGTGCAGGTTTTATGCTGTGTACACACGGTCCGATTTCCTTTCCAATGTTGACGATATAGTCAACATCGGATCAGCATCGGATGCAGATCGCAAGGGTTTTAACCCTTGCGATCCCGATCCGATCCCGATGCGCGTTCACATATCGGAAGCCAGAAAGTCTTGGCTGCCTTGTCTATATAGTGCAGATCTGCACTATATAGTCAAGATAGGATGCAAATCGGATGTGCCTTAAGATCCTATCCACGATCCTATCTGATCAGATCGTGGATAGGATCTTAAGGCACATCTAACGTGTGTACACACCATAAGTTATATCCAGGCTTCAGCACAGATGGTTTAATCAGAATCCTTCAGATACTAATTAAGTCACGAGTGCTTATGCCTGGATATCTACAAAACCTGCACTGTTGGTGTACCTTGAGGACCGTGGTTGGGAATGCCTGGTCCAAGACATGGCACACATTGCAGGCTTTCAGGGGTTAAAATGAACTTCTGGGGTCTGTGGTGCCACAGAACATGCACTCTGTATGCGGTCTCTGGGCGTGTCTGTCCACCACAACAGGAAGTTGCCCTGCTAGCAAATCAGCACTAGGCAACACGGGAAGCAGGGACATGTCTCTGTACCTTTCACACCAGCCAGTAACCCTGGAAGGACCCGGGAGCAACCCTGCTACCTAGCAGGGTTGAATTGCCGGCAAATTAACCCTGGAATTTGTCCCTGGAATCTTCACATCAGAGCTAGTCCTGGGTTGTTCCCGGACCCAACCCGGGAATTTAGGCTGGTGTGAAAGGGATATTAATGGCTAGACTAGCGATCCTATGCATAATGCACACAGCAGCTCCCCTTATGCATAATGCCCAGACTAGCAATGCTTGCACATGATGCCCATAGTAGAAACGCCTACGCTCAATGCCTAGACTAGCGACGATTATGCATGATGCTCAGAGTAGCAACTGTTACACATAATGCCCAATGTAGCAATGCTTAGGCATAATGCATACAGCAGAGCTGCTTGCGCACATAGTAGTGCCGCTTAAGCATAATGCCCAGAGTAGCGATGCTTACGCAAAATGCCCAGAATAATACCACTTACACATAATGCCAACCATAGTGTCGCTTACATATAATGCCTACAATAGTGCCCACATAATGACCCCTTTCTTCGCTATAATATGCAACCTGCTACCTCCCCTAGTACTATGTTAACCTCTCTCTAGGCTGCTCAGCTCCTCCTCCAGTCTCCCCTGTGTCTGCAGGAGGAGAATCACTGCGTGGCTGAAGGGCGTACTGTGTGCAGCATCATGGCAGAAGCCATGCTACCACACGGCGCTGAGTCCGCTGTGGCAGCTGTAGCATCAGAGGAGGGGGAGGGGAGGAAGCGCCACAGTACTGGTCCACAGTTGCAATGTGAATGGAAAAAACAGGGTTTACTATGAAGCTAAAACACTTCACACTGCAAAAACTTACTACAAGTAAACAGAGCAATCATTGACCGTGGGTAATTGCTTCAACCTGCACATGCAGTTGTTCAATTTGCGAACTTGCTGATCAGAGATCAACTCTGAATCAGGCTCAAAGTACTAAAATGTACAAATAATCTATAACATTATTTTAAAATTTTACGGTCAGGTACATGTGAAAATGATGAATGGATGAGTATAAACATAAAGAGAAATAGATGTACAGTACTATGGGATATGATTTAAGAACTTTGTGAAAGCCGTTTAGTGAATATTTATGTTACTTATTATACAGTATATAACAGCAGCCTGCGTTATATATTTTCTGTTCTTCAAGTACATGAGGAGAGCAATAGAACCACTTTGTATCTTCGGAACCATTAGTAAACAGTGATATACTGTAAAGAGGGAAGAGTGTTCATATCAGTTCACTACTACTCCTCTTCCACATTAGACTATTTTCGTTACAGTGTTCCATACTATTATTAGCTGGTATTTGAACTTTGGCAGGGAAGTACAACAAGATTGTTTTCACTGTTTATTTTATTTTTTTTAATAGTTAATTAAAGCACTGCATCATTACATACAGAAAATTAAAAATAAAACCAGATTTGTAAAATAAAAGCATTTTGTATACAGTGTAACAAACATATAGAAATGTTCACTGTTTATTTAATGTACTGTGCAAAAATGCAGTCTACAAATACAAAAATGTAAAAAGCATTGACACATACATATTATTGTGCATGGTATATGTAGAAGTTTGGCATCCCTGTGTGTTCCTTAAGGTCCTGTAAATTGTGGATAAAAGCAAAAGAAAACTTTTAAAGATGTGAAACGTTTCATAACAATAAAAATACTTGTCACATCGGTTTATGGGTCTTTCTGATTCACTCAATAAGCCGGAAATCTCGCTGCTTAGCAAGCCTTCTAACTCCGCCAGCCGGGCATGCGAACACGCCTCCCATCGCACTCCGAACATCCCCTCCATCCGAATGTGCAAACACACGCCTCCCGTCACACTCCGAACATCCCCTCCATCCGGCTGTGCGAACACACGCCTCCCGTCACACTCCGAACATCCCCTACATCCAGGTGTGTGAACACACGCCTCCCATTGCACTCCGAACATCCCTTCCGCTTTGCAAATGGATGTTTTGCATAAAAATCCATTCACAGGGTAGCGTACGGGGCAAAATCATTTGATGATCGCCAATGATGGACTGACTTAGACTTGGAGCGTCTGGGTCTGAGAACGGGGTGGACGGCTGACATCCTGTGTCCGTCTGCCCCTGGAAGGGGACACCCAACGTTTTCCTGGATGCACATCCACCATTTTTGGAAAATGCAGGGCTATCACATGCGAACACACCCTGCCAGACTCCCCCACCCCCTGTGATCGCCATGGTGAATATGCCCATGTGCAGTACGAAACCATTGGTCTGACCCCATATACATTTTGGTACTTATAGACATAGTTATTTTGTGTGTAAGTAAGACCATGAAAATAGAAATATAAGGAGGCTGTTTAAGGCATTTGTCTGCACAACTCTGCTGACAAACAGTTTGACCCGGGGCTCAGCTATTTCTGAAGAGACTCAACCCAGTTCCAATGTCCTGGGTCCGTGACCTTGTCCGGTCCCAGGATTACTCCCTTGACCAGCAAGGGTCGTCTGTCATCTGAAAGGCATGACCTGGGTCATGCCTACAAGGAACTGATTAGCGAGAGATTACATCATTATTTTATTTGTGCATGAAACAAGGTTTCAAAACATGTAACAAAAAGGCCTAATTCAGACCCAATCAAATAGGGCTGAATTCGGCACTCTTTCTCAGGGTGGGGTCTGTGTATGCATGAATATGCACATGTGCAGACCACCTGAGCAGATATCTTCGGCTAGTATCACACTCGCCGAGGCATTCGCAAGGGGAGGGAAAGGAATGCAGGCAACCATCAAATGATTTTTCACACCTTCAGCCACATGAGAGGAAATATGTAAGCATGTGCAAATAGCTAAATTCAAATGGTACATGCAAATGGCGAGGACAGGCATTTGGGCAGGTGGCGTTTACCTGTTCTATCGGCTACGAACATACGCAGCCTATCAAACAGGTCTGAATTAGGCGCAAAGTTGTGTACTATCTCAAGTACAATTGAAATGCTTAGCAATCATTTCCTTGCACATATTTAGTGCTAGTTACATATCATGTCCCCGGTAGTGCCAGTTACAAATGTCCCTGGTAGTGCCAGTTAGATGTCCCCAGTAGTGCCAGTTACATATCATGTTCCCAGTAGTGCCAGTTACAAATGTCCCGGTAGTGCCAGTTACATTCCCCCCAACATGACCCATTCCATGAGGTACAAAATGCTCTGTTCCTGGACTTCCCTGTCAGTGGCAGTTACAGAGGTTGGACTCCAGCACAGTCCAAAATTCAAAGAGGGGGTCACATCAACTGCCAGTGAGTCCAGGACAGTGATGTTTGGAGTGGCATTATGTGTGGCTCCCCTTTTTGTATATTGGACTGTGCTGCAGCCCCACCTCTGTAACTGCCACTGGCAGAGAAGTCCAGGAACAGAGCATTTTGTACCTAATGGAATGAGTCATGTCGGAGGGTATGCAGTTACAGAATGCCCCTGTAGTGCCAGTTACATATCATGTCCCCAGTATTGCCAGTTACATATCATGTCCCCATTAGGGGACAGTTACAGATGTCCCCCTTAATGCCAGTTACAGATGTCCCCCGTAATGCCAGTTACAGATGTCCCCGGTAGTGCCAGTTACAGTTGTTCCCAGTAGTGCCAGTTACAGATGTCCCTAGTAGTGCCAGTTACATATCATGGCCCTAGTAGTGCCAGTTACAGATGTCTCTAGTAGTGCCAGTTACAGATGTCCCCAGTAGCGCCAGTTACATATCATGTCCCCAGTAGGGGCCAGTTACAGATGTCCCCAGTAGTGCCAGTTATTGATGTCCCCAATAATGATTTTAGTATAAAAAAAGAGTACACTCCAGAAACTATGGTTTTCGGAATAATTTCGATAACAGATAAGGGATACTCAACCATACTGTGTCCAGCAGGGAAGATTAGTTGTAGGCTTCACTGGTACTGTAAATGTCCACAGACTCAAGTATGGTGGTTTTCCATGCTGGTCTCCACATGGCGATTGTTGACACATGAAACGTTTGACAAGCGTTATTCATGTTTTTTTAATTGTTTTTTTCTCTTTCAATGGTCCTGGTGACACAGCTTCACATTGGGATGTAGGAGGGTCCGCAGGAGCCAGGCACCTATCCTAAAGCTTTTGGAGGGTAGGCTCCTCCCCTACTGCATCCCAGACTCCTCAGTTCGTGTAAGGTGCCCACTGGAGTGGGTGCTATTCTAAAGGGCTGCCGGTGCAGCCGAAGGAGTAGAGTTAGTTAGGGTTTTTATTATTTTATTAACTTTTACACTAGCTAGGTAGGCACAGTGTGAGGATTCTCATTAGTGAATCCTCACACTGCTAGCGCAGCAGGAGCTGACAGAAGCGTGTCCTGTCAGCTCGCTGTGCACAGAGGAGACGCTGTCAGGCCTCCCTGTGCAGCGCTTACAGCTTCTTTTAAGAAGCTGCCTGGGCTCCGGAGCGCTCTGAAACCGGCTTCACGCTAGGTGGGGATCATGGGGGACAGGCGCTCCGTGATGGCGGCGGCCATTTTCTGCGGCGCTTACACACTGAGCTCCTGATATGAGAGGACAGCAGTGTTGTTACAGGCATGTTTTGAGTGGTCCCCAGCTGAGGGGAGATACTGGAACTAGGAGATCCTACAATGGGAGCGGCTGTCTGGGGGTAGTTGGCGCCAGAAGTCACAGACCCCGCAGCAGCAGGGACTTGGTCCCTTCCCTCACTCTGTTTTGGCGCCATTCAGAACGCTTGCAGCGGAGCTGAGCTGGCTTACAGATCCTGACAGAGTGATTGGATTTCCTGGGCAGCGCTTTCCCCATTCTGAAGACTACAGAAAGCTAAGTGAACTGAGTATATTGGTTCTGTATATAATGTCTGTACATTTAATGCTGTGACTGTGTTAATTGAGAACATCATGTCTGAGCAACAGTCTGTGTTTTTGGGGGAGAGAGCCTTAAATGCATTGAGCGCTTGCAGTGGTTGTACACTGAGATTTGTCCCTGAGCAGATAAGGGGGGCTTATGTATTTATTGCGCTACTGTGAAACCCATGGGGAGTGAACCCCAGAGGGTAGTGCATCGGAGCTTGCGTGGGCTAAGTCCCTGGGCAGGTCTGAAAATGCTTTGGTGCATTACTGGACAGGCAGAGTGATGGCTGGTAACTTCCCTAGACCATTTTCATTCTCTCAGCAGTCCTCTAGCTCTTTGCCTCGGACCCAGACAGATCCTGACTTATACAGGTCATGCAGGATACTGCTATGGGGAATCAGCAGGTTTAAATTACTTGTTGGACAAGTTTTATGGTTATTCTGTGGGGACCCCTAAAAGGTCTTATTCAGTGCCATTATTAGCTGCTGATGAGGAAGGAGAGTACACAGACCTCAGCCTCAGGGGTGGAGGATTTAATTACTGCTGTTAAACAGGCATTGAATTTGTCTGTGAAGGATAAACTCCTGCAAAGGTTGTTTTTAAGAGACAGCGTAAGGAAAATGATATCTCCCTGCAGACGAGGGTTTACAGGATTTATTGGAAAACCCCTGATAAAAGGCTTTAGATGCCTAAAAGACGTTTAAGCCTATATCCCATGCCTGAGGATCATGCAGACCTCTGGGAGAAAGTTCAAGTGGTTGATGCTTCTGTGGCATGCTTGTCAAAAGCCACTGTGCTACCAGTGCAGGGGGGAACAGCCTTCAAGCAAGGCAATGGTTAAAAGGGTGGACTACACTCCGCCCTCTGATTGCTCCAGTCTGGGTCTCTAAGGCCAGGATTGGTGGGTCAGTGACCTGTGCTCTAGTTGACATACTGTTCCTTGTGTGTTGTTACTTGCGGAGAAGCCTAAAGCTACTGCAGAGTATGTGATTCAGGCTGAGCAGGAAGATCTCAAAATGGCTGCCAGAGTTTCCTCAGTGTCTGTCAATGCCAGGAGAGTGCTCTGGCTTATAGCTTGGGAGACAGATAACGAGTCCGAGAAGGCTTAGAGGCATTAGCTTTTAAAGGAAAGCTGTTATTTGGTTCAGAACTGGAAGAGATTATTAAGCAGGCCACAGGTGGAAAAAAGCACTTTCCTGCCTACCCCTGCAGCCAAGCAGACATCAAGGTTTTCTGCTTTCAGGCCGTCCTTTCGGCCCTCCCCTAGAGGAGGTGCGTCCTTTCGAGGACAGTCTTTTAAGGGATAGTCTCAGTCCTCCAGGGGCAAGGCCCCAAAGTCAAAATTTGGTTCCTTTCATAAGAAACCAAAGGAGAGGACAAACCCTCCGCATGACTGCCAGGGGTTTTGCCCGGCAGTGATTAAGGTGGGGGGACGTCTGTCACTGTTCAAAGACGCATGGGCACTGTTAGACCGGGACTCTTGGGTGTTAGAAATTATAACCCAGGGTTACACGACTACCAAAGGAGGCTCGGCTCCGTACAGCTCTCTTGGGAGCGGATCATTCTCTTTTAGAGAAGGGTGTGGTAGTCCCGGTCCCCAGAGCGGAGTGGAAAAAAGAAGGCTTTTATTCCACTCTGTGTTTGGTGCCCAAACCAGACGGGTCTTTCAGCTGATCCTAAACTTAAAGTCATTAATATCCATTTGTGGGTAGACCTTTTCAGAATGGAGTCTCTACGGTCTGTGCTGCTAAGCCTGGACCAGGGAGAATTTTTAGCGTCCATGGATGTCCAGGACGCATATTTGCATGTTCCTATCCACCCAGAACATCAGGCTCTATTGAGGTGTGCAATAGGAGACCTACTCTTGCAATTCCAGGCGTTGCCCGTCGGTCTAGCCACAGCGTCAAGGGTATTCACCAAAATAATGTCAGTAATGGCGGCTGTGCTTCGACTGAGGGAAATCAATGGTGATTCCATTTTTGGACGACCTGCAGTTTAATACGGAGGCAGCAGACAAGTTGAAGAGTCACTTGGCAGAAACCATCAGGTTTTTGCAGATTCATGGCTGGCTTCTAAATTTACAAAAGTCTCAGTCACAGAGACTCCAATTCTTGGGGATTGTTTTGAATACCCAGTTGCATCGGGTGTTTCTAACAGAGGCAAAGGCCAGGGATCTGGCTGCCTTGGTACAGGAGATCCTTGGGTCTCAGAGCACATCAGTATGGAGGTGCCTCAAACTGCTGGGGAAGGTGGTGGCGTCTTTCGAGACGTTACAGTTCGCCAGGTTCCACTCTCGAGTGTTCCAGTGGAACATTTTGACAGACTGGTCAGGTAGTACTCAGACCATGATGTCAGAACAAATACTGTTGTTTTCAGAAACTCGATCACTCCTTAAATGATGGATGGAGGTGGATTCCCTTCAGTGGGGTCGGTCCCTGCAGTCCTGGAGCTGGCTGGTAGTCACTACCGACGCCAGTCTCAGAGGCTGGGGGGCAGTAGTTGTGGACCTGCGTCTGCAAGGTTTGTGGACTTCAGAGGAGTCTGCCTTACCGATCAACACGTGGAACTGAGGGCTGTGTGGAAGATGTTTTCTCTGGCGGGAGAAAAGATTACAAGGGCTCCCTTTAGGGATTCAGACCGACAACGCCACAGCTGTGGCGTATCTGAACCACCAGGGAGGCACACGCAGCAAGCTGGCTATGTTGGAGGTGTCCCGAATCTTCTTGTGGGCGGAACAGAATGTTCCAGCATTATCAGCAATATTCATACCAGGAGTGGAGAATATAGAGGCCGACTTCCTGAGCAGGGAGGAGCTGATGGAAGGGAAATGGAGCCTGAACCCACAAGTATTCCACCAGATTACACTGAGGTGGGGGACCTGATGGCATCCAGATTCAACCATCAGGTACCCAGGTTTTATGCCAGGACGAGGGATCCACTGGCAGAAGCAGTGGAGGCCATGACTATCCCCTGGGAGGGGAATCCTCTTTATGTGTTTCCGCCAATGCTGGCAAGAGTGTTGAAAAAGATACAGGCCCTGACAATTCCAGTAATTTTAGTGGCCCCAGATTGGCCAAGGAGGTCCTGGTATTCGAGGCTTCAGAGATTCTCTGTGGACTCATGGCGTCTACCTCTGAGGTCAGACCGTCTAAAACAAGGACCGTTTAACCATCTGGATTGAGGGCCTGGCTGTTGAAACCGCCATTTTGTGGAATATAGGATTCTCAGAGGCGGTGGTTAACACAATGATCAAAGCCAGATAGTCAGTGTCTTCTGTAAATTAGTATAGGGTCTGGAAGACCTATATTCGATAGTGTGAAAGACAGAAGTCACACACATCGCGATTTAAAATGGCTAAAATTGTTGGAGTTTTTACAGGATGGCCTTTCCTCTGGGTTAGGCCTTCAGTCACTCAAAGTTCATATCTCGGCTTTGTCATTTTCTTTCCGGAGAAGGGTTGCATTAATACCGGAAGTTCAGACCTTCCTGCAGGGGGTGTCTCGATTGAAACCTCCCTACAAGCAACCAGTAGCGCCAGGGGAATTATCTCTGGTTCTGGAGTACCTTCAAAAGGCGTCTTTTGAGCCGTTAAGGTCGGCTGACCTTAGATTCCTTACAGGGAAACTGGTATTTTTGTTGGCGGTGGCGTCAGCAAAAAAGAGTATTGGAGTTGGGAGCTTTGTCCTGCAAGTTTCCCTCCTTTTATATGTCATGATGATAGGGCTGTCTTTCGGACAGTACCCCAAAATTTTTACCAAAAGTAGTCTCTGCTTTTCATCTAAATCAGGAGATAGTTCTGCCTGTGTTTCAACCCCAGAGGGTTCAAGGAAAAGGGGCAACTTGAGGAATTTGGATGTTGTGCGCGCCTTGCGCATTTATGTGGACAGAGGAAAGAGTGTCAGGAAGACTGACACTTTGCTAGTTTTGTATGATGTACAAAATAATGGTTGGCCTGCTTCTAAGCAGACCGTTGATAGGTGGTTGCGCTCTGTTATAGCGTTTGCATATACTAAAGTTGGTAGGCCTGTGCCAGCCAGGATTAATGCGCATACCACCAGATCAGTCGCCACCTCTTGGGCGGTTCGACATGGGGCAACAGCTGAGCAGGTTTGCAGGGCTGCCACTTGGTCATCTGTTCATACTTTTGCCAAATTCGATAGGTTCCATGAGTTCGCGTCGGTGGACGCATCATTCGGGCGAGCAGTGATGAGAACTGCAGACCTGAGCGTACCCACCCAAAAGGACCGGCTCTGGAACGTCCCAATGTGAAGCTGTGTCACCAGGACCATTGAAAGAGAAAAAGGGATTTTTGTAAGAACTTACCGTTCGAATCCCTTTCTCTGATATGGTCCTGGTGACACAGCGATCCCTCCCTTACGCTCAGTAAGTATGCCAGTGTTCATGATGTTTCATGTTATAATTGGTTGAAAAGTTAAATTTAAAATTGTGCATATAATATGTGCAGGCGTTGTACTGAGTTAATGTATTCCAGTGGCTTTGAAAGATTGAACTGAGGAGTCTGGGATGCAGTAGGGGAGGAGCCTACCCTCCAAAAGCTTTAGGATAGGTGCCTGGCTCCTGCGGACCCTCCTACATCCCAATGTGAAGCTGTGTCACCAGGACCATATCAGAGAAAGGGATTCGAATGGTAAGTTCTTACAAAAATCCCTTTTTTTTACTTTTCATGCTTAACAATCCATGTGGGCTGCAGTTGGGAACAGTAAAGAAGCGCTACACAAATAATGTTTGGCAAGTGAAACAATCCAAAAAAGGGCAATTTTAATACATAAAATATATTTGTGTGTATTTTATGTGGTAATAAAATATATTTGTGTGTATTTTATGTGTTTATACAGCATACATGCAAGATACTGCAAAATACATAATTAAAATATTAAAATATTCTGAAATACGGAATAATCCGTTATCCAAAATTCTCCTGGTCCCGAGCATTTTGGATACGGGATACTCAACCTGTACTACATAAAAATCACATAATAAAAAAAATATCAGGAAGAAAAAGAGACCTTGTGCAACAATGAGTCAACCCAATGGGTAAGTGCGTAACCTGTACTGAACCAATCGTCAGTCCTGTGTGGAGGAGTCCTGATGGTAATTAAGTGTCCTGGAGGAGTAGACTAAAAACCACTTAGAACTTTGGTTTTTAGTATAAGTATGAGTTTTATATTTGAATAGGTTATATTTATTTATTATGAATCTGTCTCCGAGTTAGACTTCTTCTTATTATGAATGTTAAACAAATGAATCAATTGAATATGCAAATTACCCAATATGGAGTCTGGGTATAAATATCAGTACCAGTACAGCAATGAGACACCTTGATAAAGCTGCTAGTTATATCAGCAAAACGCGTCAGTGCAACCCTGACCGGTGCCTGTGCTGATTCATCTGACCTTCACGTCCCACCATCTTGGAAGACCTTTGTTTATGCCACCTGGACAATCTTCCGCATCATTGTTGAGGTTCCATGGATCTGGTAAATTATCACCTTAAGCATCAGGATACACCTCCAGCAGCATCCACTTTAGTACCATCAGGACTCCTCCACGCAGGACTGACGATTTGTTCAGTGCAGGTTACAAACTTACCCATTGGGTTGACTCATTGTTGCACAAGGTCTCTTTTTCTTCCTGATATTTGTTTTTATATGTGAGTATATGTAGTATTAAAATTGCCTTTTTTGATTGATTCACTAGCCAAACATTATTTGTGTAGTGCTGCTTTCCTCTCTGTTTTTGTATACTATTTACAGGGAGCTGACTACTCCCTTTAAAGCAGCTGCTTTGAGTTAGCAGCACATGACAAGCGCTCACTATTGTTAATCCTTTCCGTTTTTGGTAACATTAAAGAGCCTGAAGTGTGGTGAGTGCAGCGAGCCATGTAAGGGTTCATGTTGACAGGAGTCGACATTGACACCAAAAACCCATGAAAAACTCATGGCGATCTCTTCAGGTGTCTACATTTTTGTCCATGTCGACCTAGTGCAAGTTAACCTATTGTTCAGTGTGTAAGCACTATTCCACCCATCCATTAACGATACAACCGGTGCCTTGTGTTGTCTATTGTTTACGGGGCTGTACTATAGACTGGAAATGTCCGTTTCTGATGTAAGGCTTTTCTACAGCAAACTGTCAAATAGCACTGGGTATATGTAAGGCCAAATTTGATTGTTTTGGGATCAATAGGCCTGGTGTTCAGAAGTTTTACATCTGTGTATGTATCTAAGACACAATACTTACGAGTCAGACTCATATACGGTTAAATAGAAACATGTTACCATGCTAATAAATATAGATGGTAATATATTATCAAGGCTAAATTATGTCTAAAGGTATGACTGACACTGCTGGTCATCGCTATGGCTAGCAGAGATATGATTTCCTTCATTAGACATCCATTTAAGGATAGATTTTGGAGGAATATGCATAAAGCAAACAAGGTATTTAGTGTTATTTAGATCGTTTTATGTTTAGTTGAAACAAAGGGGTAATAGAGCCCAAGATGCTAGATCGCACACAACACTGTCAGGACCAGTGTTCTCAGGGGATAACACTGGCCTCGAGTGTGCTGGTTATTAATCACCAGGAGATATCGGCAGGCATTGCTGTCGCTATGGCCCTTACACACGGAACAAAGTAGGGGCATTTTCTGAGCGATGCAGTTAAATTAAGTAACATCGCTCAGTAAATGCCTGTATATCACTACTTGTGCAGGTCCCGTAACATTTTACTATTTATAATTTACAGTAAAAGACACAAAATATAATAGTCAAGGATCATCTACACAGAGGACACCCATTAAAGTACATCCAGCAAGGAGTCCAACAAGTGACACACAAAAAACCCTCATAAAAATAAATAACTGATGACTATTTTTATCTTAAAGCCTGAATGTTGGTGATATGCTGTAATGCTGGACTGTTTACTTTTATTTTGTGGGCGTTTTATTAACCTTTTACATTTTATGCTCCACAGGCATTCGTCCTATGGAAGACTACTAGAAGACCAGGATTACGGTTCCCTAGGCAACTACAACAATCCTCTGTATGATGACTCTTGAAGGAAAAATTTCAAGCAAGAACAAAATGTATTGTCTGATTTACTGTTGTGTTGAGTCAGGCCAGCAAATACGCTTTACCTTTTAATTCTCAGGCCTGCTGAAATGACCTATCACGCTGTATGTCTGCTGTGCATTGAACAAAGTAATGAATATGAACTGAAAACCAAAGTGAGATTTCTGTACTATTCTGTAAAATAAGCATCTTACTACTGAAACTAATCAGCAATTATTATACGTGCAGTTCTTCATGAAACATTATCCCCTTCAGTAAACCCAATCAGTGATCATGCTTTCTATTAGAAAGTGTAATGACTAATGGCCTTATTATTAGGAGAAACATAGTGATTATATATTTTTTCATTGAAATGCAGTTTTGCACACATACGGATGCTTGCATACAAACCGTCCTAGGAAGCATTAACATTTGAAAAGCACTTTCTTTACAATCCAAAGAAGCTTCTTGCATCCATTACCGTAATTAAGGATAATACAGATCAGTTAATATTATTACCTTAATCTAGATATTTCGTGCTTAACAGTCAGACATCATACCTATTTAAAATATATTTTCATGCAGCTAGTGACCATAATATAGCCAGCAAAATGTCCATGTGTTGCATTTCAGATCACAGACATCATCACCCTTCTTAAACACGCAGGCGACATGCTCTACCTCACTGCTCCTATCATGTGATTTGATATTTTCCATCTAATTGGGGTTTTGTTTTTGTCTTCAGACTAGTCTATTCTGGTTTTTCAGTCATGCAATGCCGGGTTTAACAACCAGAAACATGTAGGTCACATGTGGCCTAGCAACTCTTGTTTTCCGCTGATCAGACTGTTGCATTTGTGTATCCAGACCACTTGTATGACATGACTCATTTTGGAAGTCTTCCATTGAAGGAGAGATAACAACTAGTTCTGAAGTGTGCCTGAGAGCATGTTTTTGTAGCATAGGTGGCCTATTACATGAAAAATTTGAATAAAACTGGTAGAATAAAAACATTCTCAAATTAGATTGTATACAAATAGTCAAATAGCATACACACTGGGTATTGCTGGATAGTTATTAATTTGGGGCATATTTAACAATGAGTGATAGTCTCATAACAAATGATAAAATCAGCTCCTAGGTAGCGACCATGTAGTGCATCAACCGACGGGACCACTTAATACATATTAACATGCATGTGATCATGTATGTAATTTATGTGCCAGATTGTTCCCCCATGGATTGGCAGCACTCAATACAGTGTCACACTGAGGAAACAGCATGCTTCGCACACTAATAGGCCCTGCCCCCAGACCCCCATTGACTAGTTTCACAGGAGTCCAGGAGTGGGCATAGGAGTGTGTGAAGCATGCTGATTCCTGGGTGCTGTATGGTGCCCACTCTATCTCCAGGGGAACCATCCAGCACATATATTACATACATGATCACATGTATGTTTATATGTGCTAAGCGGTACCAGACCCCTCACTACATGGTCGGCGCTGCAATCCCCACTGTTCCTATACTGGATGTCATGATTTTGAACAATAACATTTCATAACTAATTGGCTGGAGCATCATTAATCTTTTGTAACAAGTGATAACAAGAGTTTACTCATTATTAAATCTAAGAAAAATGGATCAACTGGTTAATTGTAAAAAAACAATAATATAATTTATTATAATTATATTATAAAGTGAACACCTGTTGATTTTATTCTGTTGGGCTACTTTGAATGGTATTGGACACCCTGCTTTTGGAGATTCACTCTACAACTAAAATTCCTGGGCTATCAGCTGGAAAAGGTACCAACTTTATACAATCACTCTTGGAATTCCATCACCTATAAACTGCGGATTACAAGTACGTGTTATCGTTGAGGACACCCCTATTCCAACTCGGGTTCATCCATGTCCTCCAGCGTAACTTAAACCCAGCAAGGTTTATGGACCCACTATTATATATAAATTATATCAGTTGATCCATTTTTCCACCTTTTTGCCATTTGTATCTATCCCCTAGGGTTTGACGCCCCCCAGTAGCAGCAGCTTGACACATAATAGACGCCCGTTCACTTCTGTCCGTAAGGCCATTAGTAAACCCTCTTGCTCATTGTTAAATCTGCCTCTTATCATGGATGTGCGAATGTGATCCTGGTGGTGACAATCACAATATACAAAGTACAGTATATTGGCTATTGACTGATCAAAGTATTATGTTAGCAATAGTAGTAGTAGTAGTAGTACGTTTATTTATAGGGCGCCGCAAAGTGTCCGCAGCGCCGTACATAGCAAACAAAAAATAAATGACGAGGTAACGTACAGGGTGTGTTGAAAAATACAGTATAAATGGGGGTATAGCTGGTAGAACTAAAATCAGCATCAGTTCAGCAATGATGTGAAAAGGTGCTGTTGACAACAAAGAATGTTTGACAGAAGAAAAGTCGAGTCTCGGAGCATCTACTCTGCCCAGTAAATCCAAATATCAATCCACAAAATGTCATTATTGGCTCCATGCAATAAGTTCCTGCTTACCCTGCTATCCTTGCAGAAAAAGAGGTGTCTACTGCAATTTGTACCAGAAACAGCTGATGGTACAGTAAGTATCTACTCTTCTTAGTAACACCTAGGTCCCTAAGAACTGCTTTAGATGCTAATGGTGGTGCCAGTATTCCAGCCTGCTAGTAGTGTTAGTAGGCAGAAGGCAGAGAATTCCTCTTAATGCATATGGAGAAGTAATATGGACAGATATTTTGTCTCTCTTTCATTTGGCCCCTTTGCCTCTTAGTACATGGTACCCAATAACAGTATAAAACTGCATACATCTTGAGTCTGATGAATTTCTTGATGCCTTGCTTTGTACCTAATGTCAGCCTTATCTTGTTCCTCCTTTGATGGTGCATAAATCACACTTGAATGTAATGCTTTTGCACACTGTTTTTACAGAGCATTTAAAGCTGAAAGTATTGCAGATAAAAGTATTATTTTGTGGGATTTTTTTATTTATTTAGGGACAGACTTCAAGAAATGTAGACAGTATCTGCTCTAGGCAGACAAAAGGGTAATATGTCCATCTGTAACCATGCTGTGGCATTCCTTTAGTTGATTTCATAATGAGACTGAAGCTGTTGTCTGATATGGATGCTTTGTTTTGAAGTGTAGCACTTTCTACTTTAGATCCTCCAACTGTGACCTGATAATTGCTTGTCAAATGAAAACAGCTGTAGACAGGGTCTCCTCTGTTGGCTGGACAAGGCCCAGATTTTGTGAGTGTAGTGGCTGAATCCATTAGGCATGACTACGCCTCCTACTAATACAATAAATAGTCTACTTCAGACAATCGGAGCCCCTCCCCTATCAGCACACCTGACTTTAAGAACCCCTCATTTATGTTTGTAAAGTGATACAGGTACTTCATTTTGATCATTTGTTTCAATGCTCTTTGTTTTTCATTTACTTGCCAAAAGTCTCCCTGACACATTCTTTTCTATATTTGATTTTCATTTTAACAACCATTGCTATTTGTTTTGGTACTTATGTTTTATGTGTGAAATGGTAAATAAGGATTTGCTTGAATGTGTTAGATGCACTCCATTTGAAATATTGCCTTTAACGACAGTATCTTGGAAATGATTGCTATTTATTTTTATCTATTCTACTTTTTGTAATATGCATATTAAAACAACACTCCAAAATCTGCATAGCTGTGTTTTCAACCATGTTGACAAATAAGACACTGGATTGATGCGACTGACCTTCACCATGGAGCACACGAGCTTTAACCAAGATATGTATATATTACTCAGACTTTATCATTTGTTTGGCAATTTCAAAAAATAAATTGTTGAGGCTTAAAATGTACAATCCCTTGTCTTTGTCTTTTACTGGACTTCTGGTAAATCAGATGGAAGTTAAAAATGTTGGAGAGGAAAAAAAACTAATATTTCTTGTCCTCTCTATCTCTGTCCTTCCTTGTAACACTGCCCACCTAACCACTATTTTTTAAACTATTGGTTCTTGTTTTATCATTATATGTCACGGGTAAATATCTCCCACTTCCCGTGCCTTCAGCGATGTACTTTAGGCCTGATTCTGGTTTACTTGCAAAAGCAAATTCTCTCTCTAATGGACAAAACCCATGTGCACTGCAGGTGGGGCACATGTAACATGTGCAGAGAGAGTTAGATTTGGGTGAGTTATTTTTTTTCTGTGCAGAGTAAATACTGGCTACAATATAGATATCACTTTGTAGTACAAGCCCCACCCAAATCTAAGGGTATCCACACAATAGAACAGTTTGTTTGCCGATTGGCCGATTTCTGACCAATCGGCCAATTTTTACCGGAGAATCGGCCGCAAATCAGCCAGTCTCGATCGGATGTGTGCTTCCGCTGATCTTTTGCTAAATCTTCTGATTTCATGATGCTGCATGAAGTTCAGAAGATTTAGCAAACTAGGAATGCACATCGGATCTTAAGATAAATCTTTGGTAAAGATGTGCACTTATCTGAAATCTTTTGTCCAGGAAGGCACCTTAACTCTCTCTTCACATTTTACATCTGCTCAACCTGCAGTGCACATGGCTTTGTCCATTAGAAAATCTGCTTTTGTGAGTGAACCAGAATCAGGCCTTTTGCCCAATCTATAGCAGCCATATTATCATTGGATGAATTCAAATATTTTTATGTCAACAATTTTAATATTCCCAGCTTATGTTCAAATCCAAACATTCGTTCTAATGTCTTTTGAAGCATAGGAAGTTATGCAAAAATAAGAAAATTAAAAAAAATATGCAAATTGAACTATGCCTACATTGGCTTCATTGACCTGAAACAGACCGTGTGAAGCTCATTCTCAAATATGACCTTCCTAATATAAACATTGTTTGGCATAAAATTAAGATGTCTGCTTATAATTTAGTTAGCAGTTACAGTTTATGGAAATACTATATGTGCCACTGAGTTTTGATCTTGTTTACACTGTGTGTTGGTTTATTTATTTCATAAACTATGCAATCTGTATTAACGAATGTTTGTGGCCATACCATCTTTAACCCTTTGAGGGCCAACGCTGCTGTGAGCGATCTTCAAAATACCGGGTAAAAATGCCAGCATCGCTCACAGAGGCTGTTATTTTAGTATAAATAAATACCAGTACAGCCAAGTCAATTCATTGAAATTTAGTTAATATTGCACCCAAAGAAAGAGCAGTCATTGTGAGCAATGATGGCATTTTTAACAGATCTCTCACAGCAACGTTGACTCAAAGGGTTAACATGGCCCGATTTATTCATCTAAATGCCTATCCTTTCACACCAAAAACACAATTCTTTAGAAACTAAACGTGATTAATATGTTTTCTAGAAATAATTTGTAATGATGGCCAGGAAAGTACTCTATCCAAGCAATGTGTTTACACTGCGGCCATTTAGGTATAAACACTACATAGTTACGGCTGGATCAACATGTTGACCTCTTTATGCAGTTGGCATATGATTGCCAGTGATCATTTAAATATTCTGGCTCCGAAACTATTGGCATTGGTTTCTATACATGAAATGTATTAATAAATAGTTTTGAAGTTGCAGGTTTTGGCATGGAAAGGAATGAAACATACAATTATATTGACAACTGAATTGACTGCCCAGACCTAAAACACATTTTTATTTTGAATAGTTGTAGAAATTTGCAGCTATACTTAAGTGGATCTTAGTATATGGCATTCAGGCATAGTAAACTGATGCAGTAAGTTTCCTTTAGTAAAATAAATGCTTTTACTATGTCCCCCAGACAACAATTCCCCTAGGATCCTCAATATGGAAACATATTATAGACCAAGGGTTCTTAGGTATTCAATCGCCGGTGACCATCTCCCCACGGGGGTGATGACTGCCGGGCCCTACTCAATGCTGTCTTCCCCGACAGCATTGGTCAGGGTTTCTCGGCAGAAAGAGCACGATTTCACTAGCTGTCGGGCTCGTTCTGCCGAGAACGGCTGGGAAGTGACGAGCTGCCGGCTGCAGCTCGCCTCTTCCCAGCCGCAACTCGCGGCCACGCCCCCACTTCTCGCTTCCCGGCAAGCGGGACATTGAATCCCGGCCTGCATGTTCTCGGTCTAGCTGACCGAGAATGGGACAGGGTCACGGCGGTGACCTAAACATTGAATACCGCCCTAAATCTGTGTTGCTCTGGAACCCCAGTAGATAATAAAAATTATTACAGGACCCCAGAAATTACTGAACTTGTGTAGTCAGCAGACAGTACATGCAAGGCAGCATTGTGCAGTCTGAAGTAATAGACAATTCAACTGATTTTTTCTAGACTCCTTAGATCACTGACTACGAGATGAAAGAAGTCATCAGCCTGATGGTCAGCAACATGGAGTCGTGACCCCATGCTGAGATGATGGGGACCCACTTCGGGGTCAGGACCAGGGGCGGATTTAGGGATGACGGCGCCCCTAGGCACAACAATAATGCTACCCCCTGTCTAATTATATTATTTTTATTGATTACTTATAAGCCCTCATTTGATAATAGCCAATATAATGGATTTATTTAAAAAAAAACACTAACAATAAAAACAATTATTTAAAAAAAAAGCCACTAACTGTGACGTTCTTTTATTGTGTATACATATTACTAAGTAGGACAGTTTACAGGGGCAGTATCTGCATGTCCTATCATTTACACTCTATTTAAGATGGAATACTGTACAGCACAGTGGATATTTTGCAGTTATTGGTACACTTTGGGCTGACAGTACCATCACAGGCATCCAAGTGCCGCCCCCAAACATGTGCCGCCCCTAGGCATGTGCCTCACGTGCCTAATGGGAAATTCAGCTCTGGTCAGGACCCACAGTTTGAGAACCACTGTTATAGATAAAATAACATTTTCGCTGGGCTCACCTAAAAGTGCTCAGGCCAAAGTCGCAAATCAACATTATACCTTAAGATTTAGGAGGAGATGATGCCCCATATGTCCTTCTGAGGAAGCCGCTGAAACGAAAGGCGGGGAAACGCGTAAAGGAGCCATTCATCGGTACCGGTACCCTTCATTGCTACAAGTGAGCCTTTGACTGACTGCCATAACCCCGGGAGTGTGGATGAGTCCGCCTGGCTGCACTGCACACGCAGGGAATCTGCAGCTGAAGAGCTACATCTGGAGCTTGGCAAGTTACCAAAAGTCTTTAAGTACTAAATATTATTAACTGGCCATTGCATGTGAACATCCATTTGCTTATAGGAGTTGTGAGAGAGCTACCTATCGTGAATTGGACTAACTGGCCATTTACAGGCTAATACCAAAAGTCCTCAAGTACTAACACTACTAATTGGCTACTGCATGTGAAACATCCTTTAACCCATAGGAGTTGTGAGAGAGCTACCTATTGTTAATTGGACTAACTGGCCACATACAGGCCAATACAGAAACCGCCAGCTTACTATGTTGGGCTAACTAATACATTCAGTACCCCTAAAGGAACCATTCCTTAAACAAATTACCCCTCTTTTTTTATTTTTTATTTTTTAAATTGTATGATTGTATGTTGTGTACCACCGGCCGGTGAATAAATGTCATATTATAAAATATACTAATTTTTAAATAAATTTTGTTATATATAACCTAATTTTTCCTAGATCTGAATAAGGGCCCATATGTGTAAATTCAGCAGCAATTATAGGTATATTAATCAGTTTCTATCCTATTGTACTTTGTTTTTTAGAATAGAAGAAGATCCATGTAGAACTGTATGCAGCTGATAAAGTGTTCTGACTGTAAACTTAAAGGTGCCAGGCAGCCATCTGATAACAGCGGAGCTCCTGAGCTCCATATCTGCTGTTTCTTGCACTTTCACTTTGTAGAGGCATCAGGGGTGTTAACCCTATATGCAGGCAGTGCTCTCTGTCCAAAAACACCAGCCAGTGGCCTGAGCTGTAGACAAGGCTGCCACAGCCCTTCAGTGACCCTCTCTCACTCCTGCCTCGGCATTGGTGCATGCAGGGGGGGTTTCTGAGTACCCAGAAACCCCCCCAGGGCCAGGCTTAAAGCTGAGGGTCTCCTCTTTCCATGGATACAAGAATTTAAAAAATCGGCCCTTGGAAACCGGAGATATCTGACTTCAAAGCAGTGGACCCCATCCAAGCCTGTTAAAGATATTTCAGGTTCTGTCTGAGAGTTTTTCTGAAGATATATTCCAAAAGCTGGGACTCTCCCCCTTTGATGGATTCTAGTAGCTTGTCTCTGCCAGAGATATCAGCCTTCCAGCAGCTGGTTACTGCTCCAGCTCCACACACCTGGTATGTAGTTTTATATACTCATTGGCAGATTGCTCTGCCTCCTGAACTCTGATCCCCTTTTCCCCAATACCATTTGGTAGGTGGGATTCTCTAGTTTTTAATTCCATTAAAATCTAAGAAATCTATTTCCGGGAACTGGAGATATCTGCAGTCAAGCAAGCTGTCCTCCCACCAGAAAATTATGAATAATAAGCCGACTCCACTATACACCCCTCCTCTGCATATTAAACGTCCTCTACCACCCTGGAAGTTATGTATCAGGGCCCCTTCATTGAGCCGAATGCCCCCTTCTCCCATCTCATCTCCAACCATCTGTGCAGTAAAGGGGTAATTAGTGGAAATTACTGATTCAGGCCCTACATGCTGAGCGGTTGATATAATACCCCCTACCAGCCGCAGGACATCAAAGCTACCCCTACCGCTGGAGGATCGGTAGGGGCCTCAATACATTGCTATGCCCAGGGGTCTACACTGCTGTTGACGCCCTGTATGTATATATATGTATGTATATATATATTATTATTTATATACATTTGGTCTATCTATAATACTTTAACTGACCCGGCATATACTGGGTCACCTAAGTGTCCATTTCCGTGCTTTGCTCCGCCCCTCTGGAAACCCCCTTCTGAAAATCCTGCGTTTGCCCCAGTTCGGCTGAAGTTAATCTAAGCGGCTGCTGCAATCTGCTCCCAGCGAGCAGCACAGAGAAGTGCAGGAGCAGCCAGTTTAGTGAGCACGGGACCGCAATCATTGTGAGCCAGCCCGTGAGACTAGAGGACCGGCCTGCCGAGTGGTCTATGGGATCGGCCCACCAGGAAATGTCCCAGTGGGCCAATACGCCGCTGATTGTGAAAGCATCGGACAGGGGGTCGCGTTCCTGGGTCTGACCCGGCTTTGTGATGGGAAAGAGGTGATAGTATCTCTCCACCACAGTCCGTGTAGGTTGGTAATCCATAGTACATAGTAAAGTATCTGGTATCAAAATCTCACAAATTCACCTTTATCAATCACCTGCAATGCAATAATTATTAATCAGAGCAGAGCTGCTTTGCCAGCTCCAGTCTCTCTGAATGGCTGGACATGAGTGGCTTTGAAGATGGCTTTGCATAGCGCTGCACTATGCAAAGCCTTCCTCCCCCCGATGACCGCACCGGGCAGGGGGAAAGCCGCTCAGTGTGTATGCAGTGAGCAGCTTTCCCCCCAGCGATGATAGTGATCATAGCTGTCTATACACACTGGGCATAGTCGCCCTGACTTTTACTTTCAGACTTCTTGTAGCAACCTACAAAAAACTTGAGTTAGACAAGCAAGAAACTCCTAGGATTCACTATGCTATGAGTCATTTGGATTATCCTTGTTGCAAGTGTGTACTTTTTAAATAGAAGAATTGTAGGTACTTGTGTACTAGCACGGCGCCCACGATAATTAGTCGCCCGATTTTTTATCGCACCGCATGCCATACACCCAAAGGCATGCAATGCGATGCGATTTTGACCCATATACGATATTAAATTGTATAAGCACCCTAATTGGTGCTTACAATGCTTAAATGCACCCCCATGCCACCCCCCAAGTATAAACGTGAACCCCCACTATCCATGTCGGCGTGAAGTTGATTTTATAAAGTGTGGCGAGCGCAGCGAGCCACCGAGCTTCGAAGCATGGCGAGCCCCGCGAGGGGACGCGGATACCTGTGAAGCCCGCGAGGGGACGCGGATACCTGTGAAGCCCACAAGGGGACGCGGATACCTGTGAAGGTATCCACGTCCCCTCGCCACACTTTATAAAATCAACTCCACGCCGACGTGGATAGTGGGGGTATGAAAAGGTCATAGGACGCATACCGCCGTTTATACTTGGGGGGTGGTTTACACCACGTTTATACTTGGGGGGTGGCGTGGGGGTGCATTTAAGCATTGTAAGCACCCATTAGGGTGCTTATACAATTTATAATCGCATCCCATCGCATTGTATGGCATTGTATGCTATATACATTGGCATACAATTTAAAAATTGTATGCAATTGTGGAACATCGGCCGATATTGCGTTGCATCGCATGCGATATGGTCTGCGATGCGATGGGCGCCGTGCTAGTACACAAGTACCGAATTGTACAAGTAAAATGAAACAATAGCTGGTTTATTACACACTTGTGCATGAGGCAGATACCAGGATATACATGGCTTGCAGAGCATGATAACAGGATTTTAAACTTTGCCTGCAGTTTGACAGACAAGGCTTATTGTACAGTATAACAAGATAGCAAGCTTGGCTTACAAGGCAGGATAGCAAACCATAGGTACATACACACTGGCCAATATATGACTGGACCATCGGACAGTGGGTATTAGTGATATGTCTGTGAACAGCGTTGTTCACAGACATAGTACGTTGGCTGTGCAGAAAAAGCTAAAGATATATAGGCGCATCATGCTGTGTGTATGGGAGATCTGCTGACCATACACCTGATACAAGTATCATATATCCAATTAATAAGCTGTTATTGTGCCCCCCTCAGCAGCAGCAGCACACACCTACAGAATGTGCTGTGCTGACAGAAGGCTCAGCATGAGCTCTCACGCTGTTAGTGAGACGCTCATGCTGAGCCTGTTGTCAACACCACATTCTGTAGAGGTGTGCTGCTGCTGCCTGGGGGGTTGGACCAGGGCCCCTGCCGGGCACCTCCAGCAAGCCTGGGTAATTAGTACCCACTCCCCCACCCACCCTCTCTCTCTCACAGCCCTGGTCACATTGTATTGCTATGAAGACACATTATTATCTGACCAGATGTGTCTGTTTTTCCAGCAAAGATGTTTAAGGACATATATGTACATCAGTAAGATGCCTCTTACAGCCTTCATGAACTATAACAACAGTCTCCTTTATTAAAAAACTCAAAACTGCTATTAATTTCACTGTTGTCATGGTTTTAATGGTTACACACAAGTTGTGACACTTGTTTAATGCAAAGCCTCTTTGCATATTTTGGATTTCCATTCTCACCAGTCAGACCTCAACTTTGGTTTATAGATGGATTTATGGGTTTTGAATCCAGCTTGTGTCATCTCATTTGATATGTAGATGTAGGCTTCACCAATGCTTGCTGCAGAGCAGTCTGAGAGGCCCTAGGCAGGAGCCGCGGTGTCCCCTATTGCAGCTCCTGGGATAGATCAGTTAACTAGCAGCAGGTTTGCCACAGAGCTCTGTTGGAAGAGCAGAGGTCATACTTGTAACCTACTGCGAGCCACACAAGTGCTGCTGTACATGCAGATGCCCTTTAGTGCTTGGAGGCTCCATTGCCTCTGGGAGCTACACCTTTGGTGTTTGGCAGGAAAACACAGCATAAGATTTGGTATGTAAATACTAGTTTACAACAATAAACACTATGGGTGACATTTATTAGAGGTCGATGTTGGGTTTTTGGCGATTTTTATCGCAAAAACGGCCGTTTTCGCACTTTTTCCCGAATTCGCATGATTACTGAGATGCGAAAATCGGCAAAAAATGCGGGATTTGCAGCGAAATCGCACTTTCTGAAAGTGCGATTTTTTTTTATCTCCGGAATTCGCATCCAGATGTTTTCCCCATTGAAAAATATACAAATCGCATATTTAATGAGATGCGAATTTGGAAATCGCCATAAAAAATGGTCTAAACATCAAAAAAAAAAATAGACCTGATCCTGACTGGCGAATTTGTCAGAACCATGGCGATTTTGTCAGAACCATGCACAGATCATTGTGATCTGTGTATGGTTCTTTGCTAAAATATGTGTAAAAGTTAAAATATTTTTTTTTTTAAACGTGGTCACCCCTCCTGTACATAACCAGCCCCGGGCTCATTGAGCCGGACCTGGTTCCACAAATACAGTGGACAAAAAGTGTAGGGGTCCCCCGTATTTCTGAAACCAGCCCCGGACTCTTGGACTGGTCCTGGTTCCAAAAATACGGGGGACAAAAATTCTGGGGGTCCCCCGTATTTTAAAACCAGCACCGGGCTCCAACAGCCCACAGTGTCATGCCACAGCCGGGGGACACTTTTTACATAAGGTCCCCCAGCCGTACCATGAGCACCGTGGCTGGTCAGCCTTGGACGGGGTACCTGGAGGAGTGGGGACCCCCCAATAAAGGGGTCCCCCCCCCAGGCTTAATCCGTCCAGGGCTGAAGCCCGGGGCTGTCACCAGCGTCCCTGGCCATTGGACGCCGGCCTGATAGCGTTAAACTCACATTCCTAACATTGCTTAATACAGGAGAACTACAAGTGCCAGCAGACTTCCCCCGCATGCTGGGACTTGGAGAACCACAAGTCCCAGCATGCGGGGCATTAATGGGCCCGCTGGGACTTGTAGTCCACCTGTAAAAAGAATGTTAAAAGAAAACACACACAGAAAAGTAAAACTTTATTACATACACACATACACACACATCTCAATTTTACACCACTATACTCACCGATCCAGTATCCAGCGCTGGTCTCCCTTCTGCAGCAGAGCCGGCTCCCCCCACACTGACAGCGGGGACAACCGGCTTTCTCCGATGCAGCTAACAGCTTCTTTCGCGTTGTCCCAGATTTTTTGTCCCCCGTATTTTTGGAACCAGGACTGGTTCAAGAGTCCGGGGCTGGTTTCAGAAATACGGGGGACCCCTACGCTTTTTGTCCCCCGTATTTTTGGAACCAGGTCCGGCTCAAAGAGACCGGGGCTGGTTATGTACATGAGGGGGGACCTCACGCCATTTTTTATTTTTTTTATCACAAAATCGCACCTTTTCATGACTAAAAATTCGCACTTTTTCATTCCGAAAATCGCCCTATATCGCACTTTCTCGCACTTTTCATGCCAGAATACACACCTCATTAAATATGCGAATTCGCGGCAAAAATGTGATATAAAAAAACGGCGATATAGGGCGATTTGAGTAAAAAATCGCATTTTCCCAAAAACGGTAAACCCACTAAATCTCGCCCTATATTTTCTAAATTATAACAATATGTGTATGAAATAAGAACTTTTTAAAGTAGAGAGAGAAAAATAAACCAAATTGAGAAGAATTTGTTATATTTTTTAATTCAACATGCACTAAATATAAGATCACATTTGGGAACCTTAAACTCAAAAATGACGCAAACCAATGTAACTTTGGGATATATATACAGATGGGGCCGGGCTCATCTTTGCAGGGGATGGCGATGGCGTCGCCATCGCCATTCCCTGCTCCCGCGCCATCTGTGTGTCGGAAGGAGACGCGCGCGCACGAGGTGCGCGCGCGTCCCCTTCCGACGGTGCTGCCCTCGGTCGCCCGGTGCCCACACCGGGCGCCCGCACCCCCCCACAGCCTCCTCGGGTCCCCCCAGCCCCCCTCGAGCGGGAGGCGGACAGTATTGCATCCGCCTCGCCGGCCGGCCGCCCGGATACTGAGACGCGCGTGCGTGGGGGACGCACGCGCGTCTCAGTCAGATGGCGCGCCGTGTTGCTGGCGGATCGCCAGCAGCATGCTGCTGGCGATTCGCCAGCAAGCATAAGGCCTGCGCTATCTGTACAGGTAGGTACAACTGGCGGTAGTATGGCACAGTGACACTTCACACCAACGTATGTCCTGAGTCCATGAACAGCCCAGTTCTTAACCATATGTGCTTAATGAGTATTGAAGTCTTCTGCTACTATGAATAAGCAGACGCAGAGTGGAGTTTCTTGCAAGTCTTTACGAGGGCACATAAGTACAACCATGATTGCCTTGTTTGGTTAATGAATTGCAGCAGAAGAGAAAGCGTGACACAGGTTATTGAGGCATACCAAATGTGTGCATCGAAGACTACTTACAGTAGGTCAACATGAATAAACTGCACAGTTGTATTAAAACCTTATTAGATCTAAGATATCTTTCAAAATATGATTTCTCATCAGGTAAGAATGTCTGCTTTTCAGCTGCTTCTTTACATGCTAATCTAGATCTCTGTGCTTATTTCTCCAAAACAACTGTTTTGTTTACTCTGTTTCCAGGCATATACTGTAAGTGGCCCATATATCTAAATTGTCCTGTGCACAGCTAATGGTTAGGTTATTTTCTTAATTGCTCTTTTTCACAGGTTGATGTTGAATGATAATTACATTTTATTTTGCAACCGATGAGTGTTCCTATTCATAACAGAATTACGGGGGCCTACAAGGTCAGCTTAATAATGTTATGATTTGATTTTAGTAAACGATGGGATATTATCTCCACACTCAACAATATATCATTTTACTTTCCCAGGATAAGGATTGCAAAACAGATCTCAACTTCTGTTTGTCACTGCAGGGTACTTTAATGGATTTGCACTTGTAGTAACATCATACTTGCCTACTTTTGAAAAGCAAAATGAGGGAGATTTCAGATGCAAGCAAAATGCACCGAGCGCAGCGTCGCACACCATTAAAGGGGTGTGTCATATTTCAACCAACACTAGTTTGCAGGAATCTATGATCTGCAAACTCTCTTTGTTCTAGGGAATAGGATTGCCACCTAGCAACAGCTGGTGGGTTATGGTGTAAGCCTCCCGACATACGCTGGAATGGTATAGTGAAATAAAATTTTCACTTACCTTACCACAGCCAGGGGAGTAGGGAGCTTAGCTGCTGATGCATGACATGTGCACAGGCAGTGCACATATACTGCAGGTCATGCAGGTGCACTCTAGTCACATGCACCTGCTGTATATAAGGCTAAGCTCCGCCCCCTGAGGTCAGATTTTACAGAAGCTTACAGATGGCAATCCTAAAGTGGAACAAGAGAGAAATACCATTGTATGCAAAGACCATTGTATGCAAAAATAAATGTTAACTAGAACATTCATAACGAACATAGATCAGATCTGAGAAACTCTACTGGAAGGAGTAAGAATGAAACTGGGTTGGACTAGGGACCAACAACTGAAATAACTGCCATGCTGTCATGTAGCCAGGCATGTTATAAACTGAGGCAAACTTGTGAGTATAGCAGAGAAGAGGAAATAATTAATTTCTGATCTTTAGGTGACAGCACTTGTTGCTTCTTCTAGGCCTTTGGAGTGCCTTGAATCAAAGGATAAGTTAGGTATATAACCGAACCTTAGAGAGAACAAGCAGCAGACCTAGCAAGGTACTGGGTGGGAAGGGTGGGAGCTGTTGCTAGGTGGCAATCCTATTCCCTAGAACAAAGAGAGTTTGCAGATCATAGATTCCTGCAAACTAGTGTTTGTTCGTCGGGAGGCTTGCCACCTAGCAACAGCTGGTGGGTAGACTACCACACACCTGGTGGTTGCTCTAAGGAACGCAATTCTTTGAGAACCAGAAGGCCTCCAGCAATGTCTAAAGAAAGTCCAAGCGGATGAACAATGTGCAGCTTGCAATACAGGCTGAAATGGTATGCCTCTAGCAGCCATTGAATTAACTGCGTCACAGTGAAGGGGATGGCCTCTGAAGTGGAGTGTCTATTCTAGAACTCTGTATGGTGGAAACTATACACTCCCTGGTCATAAAAAGGTCTGGCAGGATGAAAAATATTCTGGCATGTGAGAGAGAAGTTTGTTTGATGTCTCTCCTTACAGGTACTGTGAGGGGTAAGTAAGTGGATTGGCAATCAACTATACAAAGATCTGACTGGTCTCTGACCAGATCACATTCCACCAGAGGTGTGTGCATGGAACTTGTTTTTGTGTGTCCCCGTAGAATAATAAGGAAACCCATTGGCGTAGGGGTCATCCAGGTTCAGATATGTGGTTTGACGAAAACTCAGCCCCTCTGGCTGCAAAGGCAGGGGCTAACAGTGAAGCTAACTTCTTTGAAAGGCCAAAGATATCTGCAGATGGTGGTATAGTGGCCAAGAAGTACAAAAAGGGATTAATGTCCCACCAGGTAGAATGCCATAGCATGGTGGGCTAGCTAGAAAGAATCCTTTAAGTATTCTTATTCTCTGAGGCCTGGGATAAGGAGAGCTAGAGTCAAGCCATATGAGCATATCTTGGCATAAGCCAAACCTGTTTCGAATGTGGTGGCAAGGAAGTCCAGAGTTATGCTAGGCTCGGAAAAGGGGGCCTGAAGAAGGAAGGTTAGAGGACTGTAAGGCTAGAAATTCAATTATGGATTGATATCTGGATCTTATTCTAGGCTTAAAACAGGCAAGGCGTGGAAAAGGCAGAGAGGTTGGGAATGGTCTGCAACCTAGTAATGTTGCAATCCACATACAATGTGGAAGATGTTTCAGTAGGTCTGTGCTGCCCTGGAAGCAGTCTGTAGATGAACCTAGAGGAAACCCGTAACCTTGTGAAAAAGGTTGATAAGGGGAACAAAACTCTGGGGGGGCCAGACAGAGTATGCCAGAAATATTTGGGTATTTTGGACACGTCTGTTTTGATTTTGTGGATGACCCACAACCGCAGAGCCAGAGGGAAAAAGGCATATGAAAGTGGAATGTCAGCCCGCGAAAAAGGACATAGCATCCATGTGGAGAGTCCCTTGATATTTGGATATGAATGTCAGAACTTGTACGTTTGATGGTGTTGCAAACGTATCCACTTGTGGGTGACCCAAGGTCTTTGCAATTCTGAGAAAGATCTCTGGTGTGTTATGGCAGCAGTGGGATCTAAATCTACACCTCCGAAGGAACTGGAGAGTCGCTCAATTAACAGTATGACTGGTTATGTATAAGGAAATGGCTATCTTGTTTAACTCTTCTTGTATGCATGTAGCAAACAGGAGAATGGACCGCTGTACTGCCCACTTCCAGGCATTTATTGCCTGCTGACAGAGAATGCAAGATCAAGTGCCTCTTATTCTTTTGAGGTAGATAAACAGTGGTTTTGTTGTCCAGACAGAGCTGAACTGAATTATCCCGTGGGTCTGAGGGAAATACAGAGGATATAGCCAATCTGGCAGCTCTTAGCTCTGAGATTGATATGAGCTTTAGAATCTCAAGCGGTCCACTTCCCTCCTACTGTATTGCACTGGGTGAATGCCCCCCAGCCCATGAGGGATGCATCTGATGTGATGAATATGTCTGGAGTAGGAGGTAGGGGAGATCTGGAATAGGAAATGTTTTCCAACTGTGAATCTCCCTGTGGACTATGGGAGATAGTATCATTTTGTCTGTCCTAATCCTGTCAAATAAGGGATGATAGGAGGTTCTGGAATTGTCTGCATATGAGAGGTACGTGGAGAAAACCCAGGATCTGAGGCTCTCATTTTCCTTATCAGCCTAGCCAAGTCTCTCAGTGAAAACTGAGCACCTAAGAAACAGACTTGTATGGCGTTCCACTTGCCTGAGAGAACCGCTATTGATAAAGAAGAGGAATCTATCAAAGACCCCAGAAAGACAACAGATTGGGAAGGTATTAACCCCTTCCTGACAGAGCTAGTTTTTGCGTTCCTGACAGAGCCATTTTTTTCAAATCTGACATGTCTCACTTAAGTGGGGATAACTTTTTTTTGCTTTTACTTATCCCAGTGATTTTAAGATTGTTTTTTCGTGACACATTGTACTTCAAATTAGTGGTAAATTTGGGTCGATACAGTCTGTGTTTTTTTGTGAAAAATACCAAAATGTCGTGAAAAAATGGAAAATTTAGCGATTTGCAAAATGTTAAATTTTCTGCTTGTGAGACAAATAATCTTACCACTCAAAATAGTTAATAACTAACATAGACCATATGTCTACTTTATGTTTCCATCATTATTTCAACTTCCTTTTAATTTTTTTGGACACTAGGAGGCTTACAATATGAATAGCAAATTCTCAAATTTTCAAGAAAATTTCAAACACTGATTTTTTTAGGGACCAGTTCAGTTCTGATGTGACTTTGAGGGACTTGTATGTGAGACACCCCCATAAATGATGCCATTTCAAAAACTGCACCCCTCACAGTATTCAAAACAGCATTTTGGAAGTTTGTTAACCCTTTAGGTGTTTCACAGGAATTAAAACAAAGTGTAGGTGAAATTTCAAAATTTCATTTTTTTTGCAGATTTGCAATTTTAATACATTTTTCTAAGGAACACAGTACATTTTACTAGAGAAATGTGACTAAAAATTGATTCCCCCAAATCTTTTGTTTTCATAAATATCCTATATGTGGCCCTAGTGTGCACGTTGACCAAACCACAGGCTTCATAATAGAAGGAGCACCTACTTGATTTTGGAGCCTCCTTTTTATGAGATTATTTTTTAGGCACCATGTAGGTTTCTAGGCACCATAAGATGCTAAAATTTAGGAACCCCCCCACAAGTGACCCCATTTTGCAAACTACACCCCTCAGGGAATTCATCTAGGGGTATAGTGTACATTTCAAACCCCCAGGGGTTTCACCAATTGTGGTCCAACTGGGCAGTGAAAATGAAAAATTAAATTTTTTACACAAAAATGCAGTTCTGGCTCAAAATTTTTCATTTTCACAAGGAATGAAGGAGACAAAGCCCCCCAAAATCTGTGCCCCAATTTCTACCGAGTACGGCAATGCCTCACATGTGACCAAAAAATACCAGTTGGGTGCATGGCAGGACTCAGAAGGGAAGGAGTGATTTTTGGATTTTGCAGCTCAGATTCTGGTGGAATTTTGGTGGGTGCTATGTCGCATTAGCAAGACCCCCCAAGCACCAATACAGTGGAACCCCCCCACAAGTGACCCCATTTTGCAAACTACACCCCTCAGGGAATTCATCTAGGGGTATAGTGTACATTTTAAACCCCCAGGGGTTTCACCAATTTTGATACAAGTGGGCAGTGAAAATGAAAAATTACATTTTTTTACACAAAAATGCAGTTCTGGCTCAAAATTTTTCATTTTCAGAAGGTATGAAGGAGAAAAAGCACCCCAAAATCTGTGCCCCAATTTCTCCCGAGTACGGCAATGCCTCACATGTGACCAAAAAGTACCAGTTGGGTGCATGGCAGGACTCAGAAGGGAAGGAGTGATTTTTGGATTTTGCAGCACAGATTTTGGTGGAATGAATGGTGGGTGCTATGTTGCACCAATACAGTGGAACCCCCCCACAAGTCACCCCATTTTGCAAACTACACCCCTCAGGGAATTCATCTAGGGGTATAGTGTACATTTCAAACCCCCAGGGGTTTCACCAATTTTGATACAAGTGGGCAGTGAACATGAAAAATTACATTTTTTTACACAAAAATGCAGTTCTGGCTCAATATTTTTCATTTTCACAAGGAATGAAGGAGAAAAAGCACCCCAAAATCTGTGCCCCAATTTCTCCCGAGTACGGCAATGCCTCACATGTGACCAAAAAATACCAGTTGGGTGCATGACAGGACTCAGAAGGGAAGGAGTGATTTTTGGATTTTGCAGCTCAGATTCTGGTGGAATTTTGGTGGGTGCTATGTCGCATTAGCAAGACCCCCCAAGCACCAATACAGTGGAACCCCCCCACAAGTGACCCCATTTTGCAAACTACACCCCTCAGGGAATTCATCTAGGGGTATAGTGTACATTTCAAACCCCCAGGGGTTTCACCAATTTTGATACAAGTGGGCAGTGAACATGAAAAATTACATTTTTTTACACAAAAATGCAGTTCTGGCTCAAAATTTTTCATTTTCACAAGGAATGAAGGAGAAAAAGCACCCCAAAATCTGTGCCCCAATTTCTCCCGAGTACGGCAATGCCTCACATGTGACCAAAAAATACCAGTTGGGTGCATGGCAGGACTCAGAAGGGAAGGAGTGATTTTTGGATTTTGCAGCTCAGATTCTGGTGGAATTTTGGTGGGTGCTATGTCGCATTAGCAAGACCCCCCAAGCACCAAGACAGTGGAACCCCCCCACAAGTGACCCCATTTTGCAAACTACACCCCTCAGGGAATTCATCTAGGGGTATAGTGTACATTTTAAACCCCCAGGGGTTTCACCAATTTTGATACAAGTGGGCAGTGAAAATGAAAAATTACATTTTTTTACACAAAAATGCAGTTCTGGCTCAAAATTTTTCATTTTCAGAAGGTATGAAGGAGAAAAAGCACCCCAAAATCTGTGCCCCAATTTCTCCCGAGTACGGCAATGCCTCACATGTGACCAAAAAGTACCAGTTGGGTGCATGGCAGGACTCAGAAGGGAAGGAGTGATTTTTGGATTTTGCAGCACAGATTTTGGTGGAATGAATGGTGGGTGCTATGTTGCACCAATACAGTGGAACCCCCCCACAAGTCACCCCATTTTGCAAACTACACCCCTCAGGGAATTCATCTAGGGGTATAGTGTACATTTCAAACCCCCAGGGGTTTCACCAATTTTGATACAAGTGGGCAGTGAACATGAAAAATTACATTTTTTTACACAAAAATGCAGTTCTGGCTCAATATTTTTCATTTTCACAAGGAATGAAGGAGAAAAAGCACCCCAAAATCTGTGCCCCAATTTCTCCCGAGTACGGCAATGCCTCACATGTGACCAAAAAATACCAGTTGGGTGCATGACAGGACTCAGAAGGGAAGGAGTGATTTTTGGATTTTGCAGCTCAGATTCTGGTGGAATTTTGGTGGGTGCTATGTCGCATTAGCAAGACCCCCCAAGCACCAATACAGTGGAACCCCCCCACAAGTGACCCCATTTTGCAAACTACACCCCTCAGGGAATTCATCTAGGGGTATAGTGTACATTTCAAACCCCCAGGGGTTTCACCAATTTTGATACAAGTGGGCAGTGAACATGAAAAATTACATTTTTTTACACAAAAATGCAGTTCTGGCTCAAAATTTTTCATTTTCACAAGGAATGAAGGAGAAAAAGCACCCCAAAATCTGTGCCCCAATTTCTCCCGAGTACGGCAATGCCTCACATGTGACCAAAAAATACCAGTTGGGTGCATGGCAGGACTCAGAAGGGAAGGAGTGATTTTTGGATTTTGCAGCTCAGATTCTGGTGGAATTTTGGTGGGTGCTATGTCGCATTAGCAAGACCCCCCAAGCACCAAGACAGTGGAACCCCCCCACAAGTGACCCCATTTTGCAAACTACACCCCTCAGGGAATTCATCTAGGGGTATAGTGTACATTTCAAACCCCCAGGGGTTTCACCAATTTTGATACAAGTGGGCAGTGAAAATGAAAAATTACATTTTTTTACACAAAAATGCAGTTCTGGCTCAAAATTTTTCATTTTCAGAAGGTATGAAGGAGAAAAAGCACCCCAAAATCTGTGCCCCAATTTCTCCCGAGTACGGCAATGCCTCACATGTGACCAAAAAGTACCAGTTGGGTGCATGGCAGGACTCAGAAGGGAAGGAGTGATTTTTGGATTTTGCAGCACAGATTTTGGTGGAATGAATGGTGGGTGCTATGTTGCACCAATACAGTGGAACCCCCCCACAAGTGACCCCATTTTGCAAACTACACCCCTCAGGGAATTCATCTAGGGGTATAGTGTACATTTCAAACCCCCAGGGGTTTCACCAATTTTGATACAAGTGGGCAGTGAACATGAAAAAATTACATTTTTTTACACAAAAATGCAGTTCTGGCTCAATATTTTTCATTTTCACAAGGAATGAAGGAGAAAAAGCACCCCAAAATCTGTGCCCCAATTTCTCCCGAGTACGGCAATGCCTCACATGTGACCAAAAAATACCAGTTGGGTGCATGGCAGGACTCAGAAGGGAAGGAGTGATTTTTGGATTTTGCAGCTCAGATTCTGGTGGTATTTTGGTGGGTGCTATGTCGCATTAGCAAGACCCCCCAAGCACCAATACAGTGGAACCCCCCCACAAGTGACCCCATTTTGCAAACGACACCCCTCAGGGAATTCATCTAGGGGTATAGTGTACATTTCAAACCCCCAGGGGTTTCACCAATTTTGATACAAGTGGGCAGTGAACATGAAAAATTACATTTTTTTACACAAAAATGCAGTTCTGGCTCAAAATTTTTCATTTTCACAAGGAATGAAGGAGAAAAAGCACCCCAAAATCTGTGCCCCAATTTCTCCCGAGTACGGCAATGCCTCACATGTGACCAAAAAATACCAGTTGGGTGCATGGCAGGACTCAGAAGGGAAGGAGTGATTTTTGGATTTTACAGCTCAGATTCTGGTGGAATTTTGGTGGGTGCTATGTCGCATTAGCAAGACCCCCCAAGCACCAAGACAGTGGAACCCCCCCACAAGTGACCCCATTTTGCAAACTACACCCCTCAGGGAATTCATCTAGGGGTATAGTGTACATTTCAAACCCCCAGGGGTTTCACCAATTTTGATACAAGTGGGCAGTGAACATGAAAAATTACATTTTTTTACACAAAAATGCAGTTCTGGCTCAAAATTTTTAATTTTCACAAGGTATGAAGGAGACAAAGCACCCCAAAATATGTGCCCCAATTTCTCCCAAGTACGGCAATGCCTCACATGTGACCAAAAAGTACCAGTTGGGTGCATGGCAGGACTCAGAAGGGAAGGAGTGATTTTTGGATTTTGCAGCACAGATTTTGGTGGAATGAATGGTGGGTGCTATGTTGCACCAATACAGTGGAACCCCCCCACAAGTGACCCCATTTTGCAAAGTACACCCCTCAGGGAATTCATCTAGGGGTATAGTGTACATTTCAAACCCCCAGGGGTTTCACCAATTTTGATACAAGTGGGCAGTGAAAATGAAAAATTACATTTTTTTACACAAAAATGCAGTTCTGGCTCAAAATTTTTCATTTTCAGAAGGTATGAAGGAGACAAAGCACCCCAAAATCTGTGCCCCAATTTCTCCCGAGTACGGCAATGCCTCATGTGTGACCAAAAAGTGGCAGGACTCAGAAGGGAAGGAGTGATATTTGGATTTTGCAGCACAAATTCTGGTGGAATGATGGTGGGTGCTATGTCGCATTAGCAAGACCCCCAAAGCACCAATACAGTGGAACCCCCCCACAAGTGACCCCATTTTGCAAACTACACCCCTCAGGGAATTCATCTAGGGGTATAGTGTACATTTCAAACCCCCAGGGGTTTCACCAATTTGGATACAAGTGGGCAGTGAACATGAAAAATTACATTTTTTTACACAAAAATGCAGTTCTGGCTCAAAATTTTTAATTTTCACAAGGTATGAAGGAGACAAAGCACCCCAAAATATGTGCCCCAATTTCTCCCAAGTACGGCAATGCCTCACATGTGACCAAAAAGTACCAGTTGGGTGCATGGCAGGACTCAGAAGGGAAGGAGTGATTTTTGGATTTTGCAGCACAGATTTTGGTGGAATGAATGGTGGGTGCTATGTTGCACCAATACAGTGGAACCCCCCCACAAGTCACCCCATTTTGCAAACTACACCCCTCAGGGAATTCATCTAGGGGTATAGTGTACATTTCAAACCCCCAGGGGTTTCACCAATTTTGATACAAGTGGGCAGTGAACATGAAAAATTACATTTTTTTACACAAAAATGCAGTTCTGGCTCAAAATTTTTCATTTTCACAAGGAATGAAGGAGAAAAAGCACCCCAAAATCTGTGCCCCAATTTCTCCCAAGTACGGCAATGCCTCACATGTGACCAAAAAATACCAGTTGGGTGCATGGCAGGACTCAGAAGGGAAGGAGTGATTTTTGGATTTTGCGGCTCAGATTCTGGTGGAATGAATGGTGGGTGCTATGTGGCATTAGCAAGACCCCCGAAGCACGGTGAAATTATGAACCTAATATTCCATAGATGTGTGGTATATTTTAAAACACTCCTTTATACATAGGCCGGGTTTGTCGGGGCAAGTGTCACACTGGAAAATAGTTTGCTTTCTTATTCCCTTTTTATAGCAAACTTTGCACCTTTTTTGTGTCCTGCCCTTTTTTCCAGTGGAGGGGATTTCATCAGGAAAATGCTGCCCTGGTACAATACGGGGACCAGTACTAGAAGTACTGGGGCCCTCTGCCTGCTGGTTCCCAAATATTAGGCCCTTTATGACTTCCTCTTGAAAGTGCATAAATGTCCCCCTCTGGCCGGTAGAACGGAATAGCACGTAAGCGTTATACAGTGCCATCTGGATGATATACACGGCCACCTTCTTGTACCAGATTTTTGTTTTCCGCAGGGCACTGTACGGCTTCAGTACCTGATCTGAAAGATCAACTCCGCCCATGTACCTATTGTAATCCAGGATACAATTAGGTTTGGAGGTGTGGGTACTGGTACCTCGTACAGGGATGGAGGTGGTACTGTCTCCGTGAATTGTTGTCAGTATAAGGACATCCCTCTTGTCCTTATATTTGACCAACAACATATTTTCGTTGCATATTCCCCTGCTTTCACCCCTTCTCATTACTTGGGCAATGTGCGTTTTTGGGAGGCCTCTTTGGTTCTTGCGCACAGTACCGCAAGCTGCTGTACCTCTTGAACCAAGGGCCTTAAACAGGGGGATGCTGGTGTAAAAGTTATCCACATAGAGGTGATAACCTTTATCCAGGAAGGGGTGCACTAAATCCCAGACGATTTTCCCACTAACACCTACGAGGGAGGGGGGGCATTCTGGCGGTTCAATTCTTGAATCCTTCCCTTCATAAACCCTAAACCTGTGGGTGTACCCTGAGGTGCTTTCACACAGTTTATACATTTTTATGCCATACCTTGCCCTCTTACTGGGAAGGTACTGGCGGAATTTAACCCTTCCTTTAAAATGTATAAGGGACTCGTCGATACAAATAAATTTTTCAGGGATGTACACCTCTTCAAATTTGGCACTGAAATGATCAATGACCGGCCTGACTTTGAATAGCCGGTCAAAGGTGGGATCATCTCTGGGTGGGCACTGTGCATTATCGGTGTAATGTATAAATTTAAGAATTGTCTCAAATCGAGTCCGGGTCATGGCCATACGGTAAAATGGAGTACTGTACAGAACATCTGTACTCCAATATTGCCTAATTTCTGGCTTTTTTACTATGCCCATATGAAACACCAGACCCCAAAACGTCATCATCTCTACTGCATCTACAGGGGTCCACCTAGCAAATGATGACGTGGGGTTTTGAGCAATAAACTGCTGGGCATATAAATTAGTTTGGTCCACCATTAAATTTATAAAATCATCAGAGAAAAATAATTTGAAAAAGTCAATTTCTCTGAGACCTGTGGAATCAAATTGGATTCCTGGCATGGCCAAAAACTCAGGAACCTGGGGCTCAAAATTGTCTGGTGGTGGGGTCCATACGAGATCAATTATTGGGGGGGGGGTCTCAGCTGCTCTACGGGGGCGTCTTTGAGGGGGTCCCTCATCACCAGAGGAGGAAGAGGAGCTTAAGGCGAATCCTTCAAATTCCCCGCTTGCATCACTGGCTGTGTCAGAGTCAGAAGCAAGCATGGCATATGCCTCCTCCACTGAATACATTCTCCTGGATGACTGGGAGGACATTTGGGAGGACATTTGGGAGGACATTTGGGATGCCATTTTTATTTTTGTGTTACTGGTAGTGAAATGTTTCAACACGTGTATAGTGTAGGGGGGGGTACAAACTTTATTTCAATCCGGGGGGTATGTAGTGTGTAGTGTGTATGTGGTGCAGAAAAAAAAAAATACTTTATACCAATAAAAAAAAAAAAAATGAAGGGGTTAAAAATAAAAAATTTAAGGGGTAAAAAAAAAAAAAAAAGGTCCTGCGCCAAAAATTGAGCACAGATGTTGGTCAGTAACGTCTGTCACTGAACAGCGCTCAAAGGCAACAGGAATTTGATCAAAAAAAAAAATAAATAGATCAACCCTGTGCCGAAAAAGATGATCAGTGATGTACGTCACTGATCAGCGCACAGCGGCCACAGGACACCCACAAAATCACAGTGTGTGTAAAAAAAAAATTAAAAAAAGACCCCACAGCACACACACAAAAAAAAAAGGTGATCAGTGATGCGACACTGATTACCAGTGAGGTGCAGCAGGTGCACAACCTTTGGTGCAACTGACAGGTATATATAAAAAAAAAAAAACCTCTGTACCCCCAAAAAAGTTGCTGATCACCTCAGATATAGTGATCAGCACAAAAGGGGGCAGCAGACACAAAATTTAGCACTCTCTATCACTCTCTGTCACTATCTCTCTCTATCTCTCTATCTCTCACTATCTATCACTCTATGACACTGCAGCAGCAGCACTGACAGGTATATCTATATATAAAAAAAAACCTGCGCCCCCAAAAAGTTGCTGATCAGTTAATTTATACTGATCAGCACAAAAGGAGGGGGCAGCAGTCAGTTATATAAAAAATATATAGCACAATCTGTCACTATCTCTCTCTATCTCTCTCTCTCTATCTCTCTCTATCTCTCTATAACTATCACACTGCAGCAGCACAAAATATAGCACTCTGTCACTAGGCCTCTCTATCTATCTCTCTCTCTCTCTATCTCTCTCTCTCTATCTATAACTATATCACACTGCAGCAGCACAAAATATAGCACTCTCTGACACTATCTCTCTCTCTATCTCTCTCTATCTCTCTCTATCTCTCTATCTATCTCTCTATCTAGCTAGTACACTGCAGCAGCACAATTTCACAGGAAGGCACAAGTAGCAACAGGATCCAGGAAGCAGTGATGAAGCAGCGATCAGGTAAGTATGGAGCAAGTATGGAGCAAGGTTCTGGTCAGTATGGCGGCAGGGGGGTACGGTGACCGCACTGCACGCTATTCCAGACCGGAATGGCGTCTGCAGTGCAGTCACCGTTAGTTTAAATCCCCCTCCTTGGCTGTGATTGGTCCGTCGGTCCGACGGACCAATCACGGCCTTTGGGGGCGGGCGGGGTGAGGTGGGGTGACACCAGTGTCACCCTTACACCCCGCGGTGATTGGTGCTGTACTTTACAGCACCAATCACCTCTGATCCCGTGTCACCGGCGAACGTTATTCGCCGGTGACACAGGAAAACGCTGTGAATGGCTGTTCACACTGAACAGCCAATCACAGCGATCGCCGACGGGGGGGCGGCATCGCAGCCCCCCCTGGGCATGCACGGACATGTCTGCTGTCAGGGACAGCAGACATGTTGAAACTGTCACCGCGTCTATAGACGCGGTGACAGTTTAAATCCATGACGTACATTTACGCCATGTGTCGGGAAGTGCTTCCCGACCATGACGTAAATGTACGTCAAATGTCGGGAAGGGGTTAATACAAATTTCTCAAGGTTCTTATGAAAACCTAGATGCCAGAGGAGCGACATGATAAGATACCTGGGAGAAAAGGGGGACAATTGCACTACCAGGAGATTACCTAGGTAGATAATAACAGTGAACCCTTTACTGTCTGAGGTGTGTAATTGCTGCCTTCATGATGCATATGAGTATGTAAGGGGCATTGGACAGTCCGAAATCCATTACAGTCCAGTTGCATGGAACGTCTCTCCACAGGGAACTTAGCAGCCTCCTATGATTTGGATGTTCCAGTATCATGTTCAATGCCTCCTTCGGGTCTGTTTAGCTACAATGTTTAGCTTGGACCAGCCTAAAGGGTATATCTGCTAAACCCTCCATATGGAAAGACCAAGGTTTCATATATATTCAGTACTGGCCTATATGAAAGGTCCTGTTTCCTTACAGGGAAATGGTAGCTGACCCAACCTATTTGCAATTGTCTGCCGACTCGATCTAGCCCTGTTAAAGGGCCAGGGACATTATTTATCCAGCATCCAGAACTAGTGTTCCCTGGATGGGAGCATATCTGGTTAGGAAAAGGAACAAGGGAATATGCCCCTCCTCCCACCTGTACATGGTAGTCCGCCTACAGGAGGCCAATGCTCTGGAAAGACAGGGAGGAATCCTCTGTCTTTATTAGGATGATATTCACTTCACCTCTCGTGACCTGTGTCTGGGAGAAGCCTCCTCTGAGCACTCTGTGGCTGTCACATTGCTCTAGGTTCAAACTGCTGGCTCTAACAGAATGACCCTCCTAGCAAACAGGCCCCTTGAAGGGCTGGGGACTTTAGCAGAACTTAACCTTGTGTATGAAGTCAGGACTGAAAGATCAGAATTAGGTTTGGGACATCCACTGATGCAGGAGCTACATTACTGAGATCTGCACTTGCTTGCTGGCAGTTCTGCAGGCATTTGAAATAGAATTAAAGGCCTGGCCAATCATCAGGGTAGCTCTATTAACATCTTTCAATAGGGCCATCTAGGGAGTTCACTGGAACCCTTTTTACTCTGCCTTATCCAGGGCAAATAATACTGGCCCACAGTGTCAGTTACTATGAACTTTATTTATTTTTATTTATTTATTTTTTGCAGCACTTTTCCCCCCACTTGTGCTGAGAAAGCAGAGTCAATCTCTAGGGTAAAAAGGGCAGGGATTTCAGGAATGCCCAGGTGTTACAGAGAACAATCTGTCCTCCTTAATGAGGGGCTGCAAAAGCCAGCTGGGTGAATTACTACACCTTAAGCACTTGTTCAGGGCAGAGTGTGCTGTGTATAGCATAAATGCGGCATTTCACTTGCCAATGCCACTCAGGTCATTTGCAAATCACTATATTCACCCCTGTGAGAGGATTCACTGGATCTTGTTACATCCTCCAACTCCCAAGCCACTCCCTGTGAGTTAGCTGGGGACTGTGTACTGTGGTGACTAGTCCCTTTTCTGAGCACTAGTCCCTGTTATGAGCTTGTTGTTGAGCATACTGCCAGTGACAGGCAGGGAAATGTGCTGGCCATGGGCAAGAGAGGGTGGTCTGTTACAGACCACTCAGGTATTCCTACTGCAGGCAATACCTGGTAAAGAGATGTTATTGCCTGAACAGGCATCTCTTGAAGAAAACATGAACTGTTGTTTGTTTATTTTTGTGCCTTTCCACAACACTGTGAGAATAGGCAAGGGGAGGAGGAGACTCTGCCTGTCTGGGCTCTCCTTTCTCCTTTTACAGACCTCTCAGGTATTCCTACTGCAGGCAATACCTGGTAAAGAGATGTTATTGCCTGAACAGGCATCTCTTGAAGAAACTCTGCCTGACTGGGCTCTCCTTTCTCCACAGAAACTTCCCTGCTGTCTTCCGACCTGACAGGGTTAAATAACTTTCTCCTCTTAAATAATACCTCATTCTGTGAGGAAGAGGAGGTATAAGCAGCCACAGCCATGTAATGTTTGGAGGGCCGTTTGTTTTGCTGAAGGATGGGGATTTTATTAGTCTGTCTGTAGCAGACACAGACACAGCTTCCTCCTTCCTTCAGCGCTGAGGTAAAATCTGACCTCAGGGGGCGGAGCTTAGCCTTATATACAGCAGGTGCATGTGACTAGAGTGCACCTGCATGACCTGCAGTATATGTGCACTGCCTGTGCACATGTCATGCATCAGCAGCTAAGCTCCCTACTCCCCTGGCTGTGGTAAGGTAAGTGAAAATTTTATTTCACTATACCATTCCAGCGTATGTCGGGAGGCTTACACCATAACCCACCAGCTGTTGCTAGGTGGCAAGCCTCCCGACGAACAAAAGGGCGTGTCTAGTGACACATATGGGTGTATCTATTTCCACCCAGGGGTGTGTCCTGCAGTGGCTGGTGAAAAAAATATATGAAGAGCCGCATACCACCAGAACAAGTTTGTAAATGGCAACAAGAACAAAGAACATGCAGTACTGTCATGTACTACCAGGGAGCGCTATGGTGTGCAGCACAATAATTACCACTTGTTTCTTATAGCAATGTAAAAAAATGTATTAAAAATAAATAAAAAATCAACAATAACAATACATATATGTGCACTTCATAAGTCTTTCATTTTGCAATTGCAAGACAAAAACGGACAAGACTCACAACATTTAACATAGAGAGGCTTTTATAGAGCTTAATTCTGCTGATATGAGGCTGGATTGGAAAGTCATTCAAAGCAACAGTTACTTTGTTTTAAGCAAGGCTTTTTATAGTTACCAGTCCCGCATGGTTGGAAGAGACAGGTCTCAAGGTGGTGTGTCCGGTTTAATTAGTGTCCATGCTCTTAGGTACACAGTTTACCTCTGTAGATTGAGAGTAGCTCTCCTATTTTGTATGGAGAGAAGGTGAAAAGCTCTGCAGCACCAATAAGTCCAACAGCTGCTCTAGTCAGTAGTGGCAGCGATATTCAGACAACTGAGGAAGCCGCTGACCTTAAGGCGGAGAAACGTGTTTTGTTGCTGACCACTGATTGCCAGATCTAATCACCGCAGAATATCGCAAAATTTTTTACATTGCTATAAGAAACAAGTGGTAATTATTGTGCTGCACACCATAGCGCTCCCTGGTAGTACATGACAGTGCAAACTGCATGTTCTTGTTCTTCCTTTGTTCTGTTTGAGTTACACAAACTCTGACAGGGAGCAGCAACGGTGTGCATTGGTGTGATCCTTCAGGTACATAAAAACCAGCGCTTCTATATAGCCCTTTTGGGCTTCCCCTCCTTTTTTGTATAAGGCAACATACGAACAGTAGCTTTACAATTGAAACCAGCGATCATGTGTGGTTGCAGTGGGTGAGATTTAGTGGGGGTTTTTTTAAATCGCATTTTTGCTGTGAATTCGCATATTTAATGAGGTGTGTATTCCGGCATGAAAAGTGCGATATAGGGCGATTTTCTGGATGAAAAGTGCGATTTATTAGTCATGAAAAGGTGCGATTTTGGTAAAATGTGGGATTTTTTGATAAAAAAAATAATAAAATTTGGCGTGAGGTCCCCCCTCCTGTACATAACCAGCCCCGGGCTCATTGAGCCGGACCTGGTTCCAAAAATACGGGGGACAAAAATTATTTTGAAACCAGCAACGGGCTCCAACAGCCTGCAGTGTCATGCCACAGCCGGGGGACACTTTTTTCCCCCAATAAAGGGGTCCCCCCCAGGCTTCACCCGTTCAGGGCTGAAGCCCGGGGCTGTCACCGGCGTCCCTGGCCATTGGACGCAGGCCTGATAGTGTTAAATTCACATTCCTAACATTGCTTAATACAGGAGAACTACAAGTGCCAGCAGACCTCCCCCGCATGCTGGGACTTGGGAGAACCACAAGTCCCAGCATGCGGGGCATTAATGGGCCCGCTGGAACTTGTAGTCTACCTGTAAAAAGAATGTTAAAATAAAGCACACACACATATTTCAAAGCACCAAGGTTCCTTTAAATTGGCCCGGCAGCTCTCAATCACCTGAATTACACAGATGTATAGACACTAGAAAAATAAACGAGAGCGCTCCATAGTGCAATAACATAAAGATGCTTTATTCTTTTAAAAGATTTTTCTTCCAATAAAAGGCAGGTATAAAATGACGTACCACAGCGGGCGGTATTAACCACCGCAAGACAATCGCATGAACACTGGTGTCTCAGACACAATAGATGTTGGAGCGGTTACACTTACGTCATTTTATACCTGCCTTGTATGTTTTTTTCTTTTTTTACATAATTAAATCATGGCCGGTGGTAGAGCAATGCCAGCACACCAATAATAAATAGCAGGGGTGACGGGGCAGCGGCCGACGGGGGTCCAGGTTACCGTGTAGTAGATGGTCGGTGGGGTCCGGCTGTCTGCTCATGACCGACATCGGCCTGTGTGGGGTGTTTCCGGGTGATCTGATGTCGGGCAGGGGCCAGCGGAGGATCCGCGTGACCACTGATGCAAGGGGGGGGGGGGTCCAGGCTCAGGGCCAAGTTCCGATTCATTGCTGTGCAGAAGTCGGGCACCGGCCAACAGGGGGGGGGGGGGGGGGTGATGGGTGGGGGTGGTGTCCGGGTAACTGCGGGTGGCTAGCTTCTACAGTAAGGACCACTTCTACTTAAGTAGCACCTACTGTAGGAAAGATGACCATGACCCATCCGGCCATCCGGGACAGCTTTCTCTGTATAGTGCCAGGAGGTTTCAGAGGAGCAGCTGCAGGCACTATGAGGTGAGAAAGTTTTTTTTAGTTTATGGCTATTTACCCTGCTTGCATGAATAATTTGAAATAATTTATCATACAGTATGTATATATGTATTTGGTGATTATTAATGTGTCTCTCCCCACACCGTGTAGCATCTCTCTATCCCCTCCTCACCACCTGGCATCTCTCTATTCCCTCCTCACCACCTGGCATCTCTCTATCCCCTCCATACCACCTAGAATCTTGTTCTCCACTCCTTACCACCATGCGTCTCTCTCTCTCCCCTCCTTACCTCCCTGCGTCTCTCTCTCCTCCTTACCACCCTTCGTCTCTCTCTCTCCCCACCCTACCGCCCTGCGTCATTATTTCCCCTCCTTACTTTCCTGCATGTCACCTCCCTATCCTACCACTCTGCATCTCTCTATCCCCTCCCTAATGCCCTGCATGTCACTGTCACCTCCCTACTATCTAGCGTCTATCTCCCCATCTCTGCCACGTATCATCAAATTTATCTCCTCCCTATTGCCCTTAATATTTCCCTTAAGCAGATGAAAACTTGTACTGTAGTGGCTGATGTGTTTTTTTCATGGGGGGGGGTTTAAGATTTTGCTATAGGGCCCACAAGCTCTAGTTCTGCCCGTGTGTATAGTATAGGCTGTATCAAGCATATTTACATTTTACAAATAATATACAGATGGAGCGTCCCTTGTCCTTGCCCGGCGCCCACCAGAACGCCCCCTCTGGCGAGCACCGGTGGACAGGGCTCCATTAAACTGGGACGCGCATGCCATGCTTCTGCACATATCGGCTGAAAATGTAGTACAATAAAACCATGTCATGTCGACCTTTTGACCATGTGTGTCGAACTTGTGACGGTCGACCATTAGTGGTCAACCATATGACTGTCTATCATAAGTCAGTCTATGATCAGCCCAGATACCCTGGCTAGTATCAGACCTTTAAACCCTGTCAACCTTTTTCATGTCGACCTTTACACCCTATCGACGTATTGTGTGTCGATCTTGCGATAAGAGCTGCCCTTTGTGAAGCGACCGAGGGGCGGGGGGATTGGTGTGTCCCAGCGACGACTCTCCCCCTCCTCCAGTGCTGGTAGCCTCCTGCTCAGATGGCTGCATGGACTGCCGGGCTACGCCTCCTCCTCCCTGCTCCCAGAAAGGGTGCTAGGGCAGAGGAGGTCACTGGTCTGGGCAACACAGCAGGAGGCATCAGGGCAACAGGAGGTGCAGATATATCTGTAAGTGTGTACCCAACTTTAGTTTGCGTTGAGGACTGAGATTGGGAATTCCTATACTAGATACATTAAGATTTCCACTGTATAGAGGTGACAACTTTGTACTTTCATGTTACAAAGATGTTTTTGGCTTTATCTTTGTACATTTTTAATCATGTAGCCTAGCACCAATCTGTCCCGAATTTCTAGAGTTTTAACAGCTGAATCCTGGCATTTTGGTATTTTTATTCCCAGAATATTGGACAGCATATATTAGTGTAAATGTCATGACATTATTTTATATGCCTCTGTTTATGCAGAGGCGTAGGGAGGGTGGAGCCAGTGGACCACATGCTCCGGGCGCTGAAGGGGTGCAGGGCGCCGCCCCCCTCAGCAAATGAGCCGGAACTGGAGTCCGGGACTCGGTAAGTCTCAGCCCAGCATCTATGCGCCTGCGGCCGCCGTGCCCGGCGCCCGCACCTGCCTGCTCACCCTGGTGCCGCGGCCACAAAACCGATGACGACACGCATGGCACGGTCTTCTTCCCCACTCCTCCCTGGCCGAATCTGCTGCTGCTGCTGCTCGGGCTGGTTCAGTCAGCTGTGATGACGAGCTGGCCAGGCAGCACTGCGCAGCAGAAATCAAGAGGACTCCTCCCCTGCTACACAGTCACTCCCTCCTCCCTGGCTGCTGCAGCAGCGTCATCATCACTCCTTTGCAAGCGCTGGCTGTAGCCTGGATGAGGAGGCTGACTGGTGCTGGCTGCCGCCCTGCTGTGCGGTCTATCATCAAGGTGGATTTTAGTTTTTAAATAAAGATCAAATCATGGGGAATGATCATGGGGTTTGGGGGATTGGTGTGTGTGTGTGTGTGTGTGTGAGGGGGGGGGTGCACGAAACATGTGCTTGCTCCGGGCACCATGGCACCTAGCTACACAGCTGCCTGAATGGCCATCAGCCCATCAGTTATTCATATGACCCACACTATGCTAGTATTTAACTTATTAACTTTGCCAGCAAAACAAGCAATCACATGTGGATAATCAAATTATAAATCCATGTGATTTAATAGCCGTTATATAAAATCACTGGCAATGAGGAAGTGATCAACAGTGAAAAAGTTTTCGAAATGGATTCCATAGATACGTTTATTGGAAAGTACAGCATGTGTGATTTGGAATGATTCATGTGCTCAGCCCATCTTTTAACCTTGCCCTACTTTTATGAATTTAGTGAAAACAGCAAACAACGTAGATTGTCATGGTCACATGCTATAAAAAGAACCAGGAAGTATAATAATAGCACAGGTTTCATTGTTTGTGCTGCAGTAAATGTGGTAGACAAATACTTACTTGATAGTATATACAGTAACTTACCAGCCTCCGATTCATGTAGAGTGATTTTATAAAACTGGACTGTGTCCTATGACTGTGCACCTATTCTGTTATCTGCTTCTTATGATCTTACCCAGCTACCACTGATATTACTACATTTGGTACTTGTGTATTATCCGGGCACCCATCGCATCGCATACCACTAATTAAGGGATGCGATGGGACCCGATTTCCGGGCGCACAGACCCGCACTGTGCGATAAAATATCTCATTGCATACCATTAGAAATGGCATGCGATGCGATATTAAATTGTACAGGCACCCTGATGGGTGATTACTATGTTAAATGCACCCCCATTGTTAACGCCACCCCAACTATCAGCGTCCACCCGAAGTGTGGCGAGCACAGCTGTACGCGTCCTCCGACCTTTTCATACCCCCACTATCCACGGCGGCGTGGAGTTGATTTTAGATAGTGTGGCGAGCGCAGCGAGCCACCGGCCCTGAAGCGTGGCGAGCGCAGCGAGCCCCGCAAGGGGACGCGGATTATATGTGAAGTAATCCGTGTCCCCTTGCGGGGCTCGCTGTGCTTGCCACGCTTCGCGCTCGCTGCCCTCGCCACACTATCTAAAATCAACTCCACGCCAACGTGGATAGTGGGGGTATGAAAAAGTTGGAGCACGCGTACCGCTGCGCTCGCCACGCTTCGGGTGGACGTTGATAGTGGGGGTGTCGTTAACAATGGGGGTGCATTTCACATAGTAATCACCCATCAGGGTGCCTGTACAATTAAAAATTTTGGGCGCCCTGATAATACACAAGTACCCTACATTTTTAATGAATTTTGGTACTTGTTATCAGGGCTGCCATCGCAAATTGTGGGGCCCTGTACTGACAAAATAGGCAGGGCCCCATAGGGGAATGGTGGGGTGCATAGGTGGATAATGTACAGTAGGTAGAGCTACAACGGGAGCAGTGAAAGAAAGAGAATGGGGAGAGAGACACAGAAAGAGAGGGACAAAGGGGAGAGAGAAAAGCAGTGCAAGGGAGAAGAGGGCCAGAAAAAAAGTAGAGTACAGTAGATATGACCTTGCACCTTTCATAACAAAGCCGTACTATGTACTGTACCTAATGCAGCTGCGGGTCCCCTGACAGCCGAGCAGCATTTCCCTTCAGTCCCGGAAGGATCTCGTGCTGGGTTGGCAGCAGCGCAGCATCACCTTCAGGAGCAGCGCGGCAAAGTCCTCTTCGTGCTGGGGAAGTCACTAGTTTGTGACGTCGCGCCCGGCAGCAGTTGCAATAGAGGAGGGGGAGAATTGTGGATTGGCACGTCCAACTGCACAGCCTCTTGAAATGGCCCACAGCGTACTGTTAAGTATTACTAACCAATGACACTGTGGGCCGTCGGTGCGCACGGCAGCCTAGTACATTTCTGTTGGGGCCTGGGACTGAAGTACCCCTAGACCCCCCTAATGGCGGCCCTGCTTGTTATTAATATTTGTGCGCAAATTTTGATGGTGACTTAAAGCTATACAGCAGCTGTTTAAAATGTATATCATACTTTCCTTCCCTGCGGAGACACATGTTTTTTGGGATAGTCCCCCTAAGCCCCAGAAGCATAGATAATTCTCCTAGTGAAGTGGGCAGGATGGTGTGACATTCACCGGTAAATGTTGTGAATGCTGTAATTTGACCCCCATCACTTTGTTGCAGACCTGTGAATCAGATTTTGACAAGCCAATTTGGCACCGCCCCCTGAAGTGGTCTAAAGTGGTCTCCTTTGCGTGCTTCTCCTGGAGTGGACAAGAATGATTTATATTTAAATGAATTATATCCACATTGAAATCTATGTAAATTGTGGTGTAAAAATAAGTCTGCCCAGAATTTGTGAGCTACATGCAAAAACAGACTATATTTAGCCTGCATGCAAAAAGAAGAAATCTATTTATTCCCTTTGTATTGCAGCAAGGTTTGCTCTGATGCACAGGAACTTGCTTTTTTTGCTTTAATCCTAACTAAGGGATTTATTAAAATGAGATTTCTATGGAAGATGTGATGTTGCCCATAGCAAAATCTACTTCTTATTTATTTAGTACCTTCTAGAAGATACTAGGTACTGTAGAATCTGATTGTATGTGTATGTACACACCCATTGTGTAGTGATCATTTCCTGTGACCACTTCCTGCTATTTTGTGATTGGACCACTTTCACATAAATACCTAGCAGTCTCCTTCAGTCCCCATGTCTTGAAAAAGGCTCTGAGAGAGCCGAAACGCGTTGACACTAGGGGACTTTGATGCATCTTGGACCTGCCTGACCTACAGAGGTAACATTGGACACCTTAAACCTTTCACTTGTCCGGACGTATTACATCTATTGTTTTTGTGATTGAGTTGTAGCTTTCACGTTGCCTCCTGGGTCACCAGGTCCTTTTTGCATTCATTTTTTATTTTTCATTTTTTTATTTTTATTCATTTTTTACCTTGAATGTTTTTTTATCCAATGTTATATGAATTCACATTGTATGTATTCATAGTTTAACTATGGACATTTTGTCAAATTAAAGTTTTTTTTAGCCTACCCATTATTCTCCTTGTCTTTTGGGTTCAAAAATATCTACATTGAGAGATCCAAACTCCCCTTTTTTTGAAAAATATAAAGGCCTGTTTGGATATCCACAACACTTTTATTGGCAAGCTGCTCAATCAGAGGTCTGTCATTCAGGTGCCAACAGGGAGGGGTAAATCTGGTTAGGAAAAAAAACAGTTTGTATCCCTATTGCACACTGAATGAGAAATATACATATAATAATCAGATAATACAGAGATCTTGGTTGCATATATCTGCAGATATAGGGTTAAGCCCCCAGGCCGTACGTCAAGGCATCTCTGTCACTGGGGGTCCCTAACACTGGGTATGGGTCTGGGGTGTGGGCCCCCAATATGCCGGCACAGGCTGACTACTCCAGGGCAGCACACAAATGAAAGTTAGTAGGTGTTAAATAAGAAACACATAAGTGCTATGTAAGGAGGTGAAGGTGTGGTTAAAATAATACATACAATGTGATAGGGAAAAACATAAATGTTAATAAAGTGTTAGGGTGTGTCAACCTGGAGCAGACCAGCCATACCAACAAAGAGGGAATCACACTCCCAAACCCATCCCATGCACAATAACAAATTTATGGGCCTAATAGCCCAGTGTAAGGCCACATGATAATGGCTTACAACATCTGAGAGCCAGCTTACCTGGAGATACCCCTGGCTTCTCCAATGGCACTCAGGTGTCAGCAATCCCTCCTAATGCTGACCCATCTGTGCCTCTCTCAACTGCACCACACTTTTATTGGCAAGCTGCTCAATCAGAGGTCTGTCATTCAGGTGCCAACAGGGAGGGGTAAATCTGGTTAGGAAAAAAAACAGTTTGTATCCCTATTGCACACTGAATGAGAAATATACATATAATAATCAGATAATACAGAGATCTTGGTTGCATATATCTGCAGATATAGGGTTAAGCCCCCAGGCCGTACGTCAAGGCATCTCTGTCACTGGGGGTCCCTAACACTGGGTATGGGTCTGGGGTGTGGGCCCCCAATATGCCGGCACAGGCTGACTACTCCAGGGCAGCACACAAATGAAAGTTAGTAGGTGTTAAATAAGAAGCACATAAGTGCTATGTAAGGAGGTGAAGGTGTGGTTAAAATAATACATACAATGTGATAGGGAAAAACATAAATGTTAATAAAGTGTTAGGGTGTGTCAACCTGGAGCAGACCAGCCATACCAACAAAGAGGGAATCACACTCCCAAACCCATCCCATGCACAATAACAAATTTATGGGCCTAATAGCCCAGTGTAAGGCCACATGATAATGGCTTACAACATCTGAGAGCCAGCTTACCTGGAGATACCCCTGGCTTCTCCAATGGCACTCAGGTGTCAGCAATCCCTCCTAATGCTGACCCATCTGTGCCTTTCTCAACTGCACAACACTTTTATTGGCAAGCTGCTCAATCAGAGGTCTGTCATTCAGGTGCCAACAGGGAGGGGTAAATCTGGTTAGGAAAAAAAACAGTTTGTATCCCTATTGCACACTGAATGAGAAATATACATATAATAATCAGTTTGGATATCCGAAAGAAACCTTGATGCGTCTGGCTCCATTCTGAAACTCCGTGAGTGTGGTACGCCATTCCTTATCAAAAAACCATCTGGAATTAATTACAGAAAGATACCTTAATGTGTTTACATCCACCATCTTGGATGTAAGTAGGGGTACGCCAACATAAATTCATTGTTTGAAATATAACTTTGAAAAAAACCTCTACAAAAGATACCTTGATGAGAGTTACCCCACCTAGTAACCAGTGAGTGGGGGTACGCTTATCTATCCTTCCTGTGTAAACCAATAGAAGGGGCCTTAATAACAAAAAGAAACCTTTATGGGATTACAACATATAATTTTTATGTGAGTGGAGGTACGCTTCCGGAGCAGACTTCCTGTTAAATACATAACCAGGGACAAGCAAATCGCCCATAGACACCTGTGCAAAAAAAAAGAACACCCCAACTTCAAAGCACTTTCGAACTGAATCACTTTATTATTACATTTCACTTGTTTACACTATGCATGTTTTTTCATTTTCATAACCACTCTGAGATACGTATGAAGAGAACGTATTTCACATTCTAAGAACTATTCATCGAAAAGGGACCGATACACTTACCTTTTACCCATTGAAATATACGGAAGGGAAGTGCTCCTGATTTTTGTTTTTTTGTGCACATTGATGTGTCCACTATTGATTTTGTATTTTAGTTCTAGCGCTGTGTACTGTTTCTGGATCTCAAAACTTCTTTTCCATTTGTAGAATCTGATTGGTTGCCCATAGCAACATCTCATCTCAGTAATAGAACTCTATTTCACATACAGTAGAATGTTGCTATTTGCAAAGAGTCAGAATCGACTTCTTATTTATTTAGCACCTTCTAGAAGATAATAGTATCTGATTGGTTGCCCATAGATGGGATTTCTATTTTATATGAGATTTTGCTATGGGCATCTCAATATGTAAGCTCTGGGGCAATTACTTTTAGCATCTATAGAGGCTGCTAAGGGGCTGGCAAGGTCTCATGAGAATTCCCCTGGAACTGTGGGAGCAGCCAGGGCTGGGACCACCCACTCAGCAGAGCCTGCCCAGCATCTGTCCCACCTCTGCCTAGTAGCATCTGTCAGGGCACCCATCACTACACTTACCCCTGGGCAACAATCATGTAACGCCTTTGGGCAATGAGCATTTAATTCCCCCAGGGTAACAAACATATAATCCCCCTAGGTAATGAGCATGTAATACCCATTGGCAATGAGCATGTAATCTCCCCCAGTGGCAATTAGCAAGAAACCCCTGACAATGAGCATGTAACCCCTAGCAATGAGCATGTAACTCCTGGCAACGAGCATGTAGGTAAGCTGCACTTATATGGAATAATATTTGTTGGGCATTATGGTGTGTGATATAATGTGTAATTGGCATTATGGCGTGTGGAATAATATGTTAGAAACATAACAATGTGTGGCATAATGTGTAATGGGAGTTACGGCGTGTGGTACAATGTGCAATAAGCATTACAGTGTGTGGCATAATGCGTAATAGGCATTATGGTGTGTGCTATGTGTAATGTATCCCTCCTATTATACCTATAGTTTCTAAGCTTGCGAGCAGGGCCGTCCTACCTCCATGTCAGTTTGTATCTACCCAGTTTGTTTAATCATTGTTGTTTCCAATTGTAAAGTGCAACGGAATATGCTGAAAACTGTAAATAAACAATAAATAATTAATGGGCATTACGATGTTTGACATAATGTGTAAGAGACATTTAAGTGTACATTTTTGCACTGCGCCTTCTGCGCGCACTGTTCCTGTTGTCAGTATGTGTGGGCACCAATTCCTTTTCAGGCACAGGGCAACAAAATGTCTATTTATGGCATTGCTGCTACTATGCATATTATGTGTACGAGGCACTACTATTACAGGCATTTTACACCTATTTTTTTGCACTGTTTCTTTTGTAAAGTATGGAAGGGTGAAATTTAGATTTTGCAGGGGGTCGGATTTCTGGCGTCAACGCGGCAGTGATGCTGGGAAGAGGAGATTCTGTGAGAGCCACGGCTGGCTCCACCTCTGAGGCTGTGATTGATGCCACTGCCAGCACTGCTAGGGCGGTAAAGGCCCATACACACTAGAAGATTTTCATTTGAAAAGACTTTGCCAAAATCTCTGACAGATATACCTTTCACCTAAGTAGTGCGTACACACTGAGCTATTTTCCCCAAAGAGCAAGAGATTTTCAGGAGGCGAAAGACTTTGCTGAAGAGAGGGGAGTGCGGTGGGATGCCGGGGGGGTGCGATGGGACACGGGCACGGGGAGTGCGGTGGAACACGGATGGGTTAGTGGTTCCGCTCCTGAGCTTTACGCTGGCGTCTGACATCAGGCGACGGAGTCTCTGCTGCTGCTGGCTGCAGCGGCTCGGCTCACCGGCACTGCAGGGGTGCTGAGGATAGAGCTGCCTGCACTCTACCCTCTGTCAGAGCGGCGGGGCCCGGGACAGTTGTCCCCATAGCACTCCTGTTCAATGCATATCATTAGTGGGCAGTGGTGCCAGTAATATATACATTGCTGGCCTGTGCCAGCAATGTATATATTAATGGCTTATAAATAAAACATCATTGGTGCCCACTGGCACTGGCTTATGAAACTCATTGGTGCCCAGCGGTGCCAGTAATATATACATTGCTGGCACATGCCAGCAATGTATATATTACTGGGTTAAGGATCTAATTGGTGCCCAGTGGTGCCATTAATATATACATTGCTGGCACATGCCAGCAATGTATATATTACTGGCTTAAAAATGAAAACATTGGTGGACAGTGGTGCTCCGTGTGGAGCAGGACAGAGGGAGGCGAAGGGAGCAGGGTGTAGGGGGGCGGGGCGTCAGCGTGTCAGTCAGTGTGGCTGGGCGGCAGAGCTGGGACCCAGGAGAACAGGCAGGGGAACGAAGCTCTGCAGCATCCAGCCGCAGCAGCAGACTGAGCGGAGCAGCACGGACCAATCCTGCAGGGTGAGTATTATGACAGGCGAGGGGTGGGGCGGCGGGGGGCAGCGGGGCGGTCCGCCGGGCTGAAAGTGGTTAATCTTTCAGCCCGGCCGGCGTACACACATGGCGATGATGGCTGAAAAACCATCCATCATCGCCACATCTGCTGGTAAAACCAGCAGATGAACCACTTAACTAGCGATGATGCGGGAGCGCGCATCATCGCTAGTCGGCAATCTCTGGGGCATACACACTGGGCGATTTTCAGACGAAAATCGCTCAAAACGGCTGTTTTGACCGATTTTCAGCTGAAAATCGTCAAGTGTGTATGGGCCTTTAGTGGCAATATGAGCGGAGCAGAGGCCCGAGCCTGTTACAGATAGAGAGAATTAGATTTGGGTGGGGTTTTACTTCAAAGTGAGATCTACAGTATATTGCAGTGTAAAAACAAAGCAGTCAATATTTTCCCTGCACAGAAACAAAATAACTCACCCAAATCTAATTCTCTCTGCACATGTTACATCTGCCCCACTGCAGTACACATGGTTTTGTCCATCTAAGAAGGATTTTGTCAGAAAGAGTGAACTAGAATAAGGCCCTGAGAAACAGTACATCCTGGTTGTGTTCAATGCAGTTAAGTGGCTGGGAAACCGATATGATGCTGTATATGCAATCTCTCTTGACTGAGTGGGAAAGTGGGCAATTGGTGGGGTTTGGGGGGGGGTGTTATTATTCCAAAGTTTTGCCTAGGGTGGCAAGAAATCTTCCACCGGCCCTGAGCTGTAATGCCAATTGGTGCATCTTGCTCAAGCTCTGTGGTGGGTGCAGATTCTCCTTTGTTGCATAAATGGTGTTCCAGCCAATCACCTCCTAACTAACATGTGTTTGGAAAATGACAGTTGGGGGCTGTTTAGCTAGAGCACCATTTATCATGCGCAATGTGTTTGCAAATTATAACATTCTTTGATAAATCAGCCACTAAGGGTCTGTGAACACAAATCATGCAGCGCCATAACAGCAGGACTTCGTAAAACGATCCCTATTCATCTGTTCATGAATGCTCAGAACATTTCTGTATACTTGCTGACAGTAAAGCAGGTGGGCCGTGGAAGGGGTGTGCTGTGGCACACTGGGGCGCTTAAGAGCACTTGCAGGGGTGCCTTGGATTGTAGTCCAGTACCAATTCAAATTATTTATGGAAAAACCATTGCTTGTGGCTGCACGTCACAATATATGTGGGCAAGCAGAAAGAAAGATGCCCATACACTAATATGATTTGGGCCAATTACACTCAATCCTGACAGATCAGGCTGAGAAATCGTCCTAAATCAGATGTGTTTGACATCCCATCCTACCTGATGTGCGGTTCCGAGCACATCGGGTCGGAACCTACATATTGAACCTGCTGCACCCATCATTGGCACATCTTGGGTGCTTTTTAGCACCCGCGATGAAGGGTCCGATTCCATAGGTGTGTGCCAGCGGTGAAGCACCTATGTGCAAGTCTGGGTGTCGGGAAGTAGTCCGGCAGCCAATCAGGAGCAGCAGTGGTGAATCCTAATTGACTGCCAGACTGCAAGCTCCGAATGGCTCAGGAGCCAGCAGGAGATTTCAGAATAGCCATGGACCTGCTCTGAGTCTGAGTACAGCTGGGCAGCCCACCACTCTCTCTGTCTGGCTGTCACTGCTTTCAATTCTGCCCGCTGGCTGAGCTGGCTGGTTTACCAGAACTCCGCAGGCTCGATTAGCAGCTATAATTAAACTTAAATATCATCCATACTAATCAGGCAATTTTGCCTCATTAATCACAAATTGCTACTACTTACCCTTTTCACTTCTCCCTTCCCATTTTTCTCCCCCCATCCCCTCCCCTCCTTATGTTTCTTTTCTCCCTTTGTAATGTCATTATTGCAGCAATTTTTGAAGGGATACATATTTAGCTGCAAGTCCTTTGGTGGCCACACAATTTGGGTATCCAGTCAGCTATCAATGCTCTAATCCGCAGTCAACCAGGCAATTTCTAATTTGGGAAGGAAAACCTCAGAAAATACCACCATACCTCACTGGAACTGCCCAAACACTTCCCGAACTTGGAAGCTAAGCAGTGACGGGCCAGAATAGTATTCTTGTGGGGGACCCCTGAAGAACATCTGGTTTGGTATCAGTCCAGAGGTATCCCTAAGATAATTGCACTGGACACGCCTACTGCATGAGCAATACAAGCTGTGATAATACCAATATACTGTTGCTGGGGTAATCGATATCCCTACGGGTGATCTGAACCTGTAGGTGATTAAAACCATTCATTTTCGCCCATAATCACATTGTCCACATGTCAATGATGATAAGGACGTAGTGCGCTGAATGGAGAGTAAAGTGTGAAAAGTGCCATCACACAACATTTTATATTTTATATACTGGTACCCTTTTCTAACCCCTTATACTCTCTCTTTCCTAATATTGTTACTATCAAGATATATATATATATATCTTTTTCAAAACCTTGAGTATTTTTCAAAACCTTGGTTACTCTATATTAAAAGATCGAAATAAATGTTAAGTTTTAAACTAATTTCATATTTACAAATACAAGAGTGCGCCCACAAAGCTCTTTTTCAGTCTTACGTTTGCCCTCTCTTGAGCAAACAAAAACCCACACTGAGCTGGCGGTATGTCTAATGGATGGTCCGGTGCACCCCCGGACCACCCCTTAGATTCCCCTGATGATTGATATGCACATTGAAATTTTGTATACCATCACACTACATCAGAAGGTGAAAATACCCTTTTATGGTATTACAGATATTTATTCTTAATAAAATTATTTTCTAAGAATTCAAAAGTAGCCTCAACGTTGTCAAGTAATTTTTTAAGAATTCAGTTGTTCTTCATTTCAATATTTTTTTTTTCTTTTTGAATAACCATTTTATTGAGAAAGTGTAAAAAAATACAAAAGAGGGTCATCGTCATACACAGTGCCTACTGAAGACACTGAAGAATATTAAACATTTTTAAAAATTATTAGAACATGCATGATTGTAGGATGTCTACAATCATGCATGTTCTAAATCATTTTTAAAAATTGGCATCTTTTTATTCCAATTTATGTACAATACAGCAAATGGAAAAAAATATTTTTAAATATGTTTAAAATGTAGCAAAATGTAGTACTATTGATTACCTAAAGTATATTAGATTAAAAATAAAATAAAGAAGCTATTTCCCAGCAATGTCATCAGCAGAATTCAGATTTTCTATTTTGATAATAAGGAAAACCAGGACAATGTGATTGCATTATAGAATTTCTTTATTCTTGATTTGGTTATTGTTGAATAAATTTTTGTTTTATCTGAAAGTTATGTTTAAATGAAAAAAGAAAATCAACGAAATGCAACATATCTGATATACTGTATAATCAAATAAACAAGCTACCACATAAATTACTAAGTAGCTTCATTGCTTTAAAAATGCAATTTATAAAACAGCTAAAATAAATAACAGATTAAAAAAAAGATATGGGCAGTTTATTATTGACATTATTAATGTTCTGCAGCATTTTATAGTTGGGAACAAACAAAGTAATAAAACAAAAACAGGAATTAGCAGACAAGAATTGGCCTGCTTACAATGTCTAATGATATATAAGTCCTTGCAGACAACAATAACCATAGTTGCAGACCTACGCCGGGAGTGGGCATCCAGATCAGCACAGCAAATGCGGATGCAGTGGGCGTGGTCTGGTATAGTGGGCAGAGAGGAGGAATAATGGGACTGAGCAGGCTGTGACTATGGTTCATGTTCGTATCATCATAGCCATGCCCTCACCGTGCAATGCCGAGATTGCTAAGATGATGACATTCAGCACAAATTGTGTAATTGTCCACCAAGCCTGTGCACTTTACTAATTAAGGGGGCCAGGCGTGCCATATGAATTTTTGGAGCCTTCTTGCCATTCCGGTAGAATATGTAAGTATGGAATAAACTCTGGGAAGGACTTAGGTTACAAGGGAGCAAGAACAGATAACAGCAGTCCACACATTTGGAGATGATGTAATCAAGCGCCGGCAGAGGTATGCTTCAGCATTACAGGTTGAGTATCCTTTATCCAAATATCCGTTATTCAAATTATTCCGAAAATCATACATTAGAAAGTGAAGACATTTTTTTTTTGCTAAAAGCGCTACTGGGGACATCTGTACCAGAACTGCAGAGGATATGATATGTAACTGGCACTACTAAGAAAATGATATATACAGTAACTGGCACTAAATATGTGCAAGAAAATTATTACTTAGCATTCAAATTCAGTGTCTGAGATACAGTAGTACCCAAACTTTGTTTCATGTTTTGAAACCTTGTTTTATGCACAAATAAAGTACATTTTGGTGTATTTCACGTGTTTGATGTGTTTATACGACCAGTGCTATTTTTCTGCAGGAACCAGCAGGAACTCAGTTCCTGAACCTCTAATTAAATATGACATCATCAGGAACTGAAAATGTACTTTCCATAAGATAAGTTTTATTTTGCAGTCACCTGTGAGTGCCTTTGTTTCTAAATACAATATATACATCAATCTCTTTATTGTATGTATATTTTTAATTTTTATTGATCCACCTCCAGACCTGGAGTTCCTGGACCTATTTTGCCAGAAAAATAGTACTGTATACGACCATAGGCGAATCTAGGCGGTGGTCCGGGGGTGCACCGGACCACCAATTAGCCCATTTGTAGCTGAGGGATGGGGCTTTGCAACGAGCCCAGTCCCGTGTCTCTAGCCCCCTAGGAACCGGAGATACTGCCAGGCAAAGCTGGAACGTTTTCCCTATATGATAACATGGGACCCACTAATTCCGACCCCCAAACAGTTCAACGGCTGCCAGTTCCCCCTCACTGAAGCTCGAGGTTGATCTCAGTCTAACCCAAATCGCTGGGCCTTAAATCTGATACCAGGCTGGATTCATATGGGTTAATTAGTTCCAGGGATATTGAGGTTAAACAGTTTTTTTTTTTTTTTTTTCATTTCTTAAATGTAATTTCATGACTGTTTGGGTGAAATGTAATAGGATGAGAGATTCAGAAAGTGAGAGTTTTGGTAAGAAATCTCCAGTTTTCTTAAAGCAGCAACCATTTACAATTCAAAATCAAACTGGCTTTGCAGTGTAAGTGATTGCCTCTTTAAAAAAACGGGAGATTTCTTACCAAATCTCTCACTTTCTGAATCTCTCATCCTATTACATTTCACCCTTTATGTTCTTTGAGGGCAGATTTCTCTGGAACCAAACAGCCCAGTTTCACGAGAACAAAATCATTAGAAGCCAACTCAAAAGTTCTTCAATATGATACTGGTCTCATGTAAATGGGTCAGTTGGTTCTGAAGATATGGCTGGTTGGTTAAAGGGGATAGGGAGAGGGGAGTGGTTGTCTCTCCCCCTCACACCAGAAAATGCAGGGACTAGGCTGGTATATAAGGGGTCAGCCTGGGAATGTCCCTACATGATCCTGGGACCATATTCCCGGGTAAATCCCTGCATTTTCTGTTGTGAAAGGGGTATTATTTCAAACAGCCGTGACCTGCAGTGTTCTGAATACAGCCGGACAGCCCCCTGCTCTCTGCCCAGCTGTCAATGACTGTCACCCCTGCAGCTTCCGCTCCAATTCTTCTCCCCGCTTTCACCTCAGCTCGCCCCCCCTTTAATCATGTGGTGCCGGCACCCGGCATGCTCCCCCGACGTCACGCACAACAACAGCGCGCACAATATTTAAAATGTCCACTCGGCTAGAGGGGACACCAGGAGGGGAGTGGGAGCGTGCTCTGCGCTGCACTCTGCTCCTCTCCCCATAGAAGCAGCTGCACCGCTCTCCATCTCTCCCTGCAGCAGCAGTGAAAGCTCATATAAAAATTTACAGTAAGTGGCACTTTTGGGGGCATTGCTTAAGGGACGCTACAAGTGGCGGTATGTGGGGGCATTACGCATAATGTGTGGCTTAATGTGTAAGGGGCATTACGGTGTGCAGCATCATGTGTAAGTGGCTTTATGTGTGCAGCATAATGTGTAAGGGACATTATGGGTGAGATTTAATAGGATGAGAGATTCAGAAAGAGAGATTTGGTAAGAAATTTCCAGTTTTTTTAAAGCAGCAATCATTTACTCTGCAAAATCAAAATGGTTTTGCAGTGTAAATGATTGCCACTTTAAAAAAAAACTGGAGATTTCTTACCAAATCTCTCACTTTCTGAATCTCTCATCCTATTAAATCTCACCCAATGTGTGCAGCATCATGTGTAATGGGTACTATGGTGCGCGGAATCATGTGTAATGAGTACTATGGTGTGTGGCATCATGTGTAATGGGTACTATGGTGTGCGGCATCATGTGTAATGGGTACTATGGTGTGCGGCATCATTTGTAATGGGGAATATGGTGCCATCAAGCAAGAACCCCCTAGCAATGAGCACGTAGGTAAGCAGCACTTATGTGGCAAATATGTAATGGGCATTACGGTTCGTTATATAGTATGTAATGGGCATCATGATGTGTGGCACAATGTTTAATGGGCAGTATGGTGTGTGGCCTTATGTGTAATTGGCATTATGGCGTGTGGCTATTGTGTAATGGGTATTACGGAGTTTGCTAAAATGTGTAATGGGCATTACTGTGTATGGTCTAAAGCAGTGATTTTCAACCTTTTTACCTTGCGGCACACTAAATAAGATTTAAAAATTTCCAAGGCACACCATGAGATCCCCACAGGGAAAAACACATTGGCCCCCACAGGGAAAAAAACAAACCTATTGGCCCCCCCTATAAAAAAACAATCACACTGGACCCCAAAGGTAACGAAAATAAAATACATTGGCCCTTTACATGAAAAGAAGAGACCAGTAAATAACAGTTGAACTGGTGGTGGCTGTAAACTGGTTTGGGCATCTCTAGATCTGGGGGCACACTGGAGAACAGCTCAAGGCACACTAGTGTGACACGGCACAGTGGTTGAAAAACACTGGTCTAAAGTGTAATACCACACCCCTTTTTGTGATGCCAGGCCTCCTTCCCATGAGGCCACGCCCCCTTTTGCCGCAAAGGTCCCCCTACTATTGTGTCTAGATCTGGGACCACCCATTACCATAATTCTAGATTCGCCTATGTATACGACATAAATGCAAGATACCTCAAGATACATCATTGAAATATAAAAATATTCTGAAATACGGAACAATCCGTTATCCCAATTTTTTCTGGTCCCAAGCATTTTGGATAAGGGATACTCAACCTGTATCATGATCCAGCCAGCGACATAAACAGGTATCATGCCACTGTGACACGGGTAATACCCCATGTCCCATCAGGGGCAAACCCAGGATTTTCAGATGGGGATTTCCAGAGAGGGGCGGAGCAAAGCACTGAGATGGACACTTAGGTGACCCAGTATATGCCGGGTCAGTTAAAGTATTATAGATAGACCAAATGTATATAAATAATAATAATAATAAAATATATATATATATGTATACATATATATATATATATACACAGGGGCATCAACAGTAGTGTAGACCCCTGGGATTCTAGTAGAACCCAGGATTCTAGGGGTCTAGTAGACCCCAGTAGTGTAGACCCCAATGTATTGGGGCCCCTACCCATCCTCCAGCGGTGGGGGCGGGGGTGCTATGAGCGGAAGCTTTAATGTCCCTCTGGTGGTAGGGGGTAATATATCAACCACTCAGCATGTAGGGCCTGGATCAGTAATTTCCACTAATTACCCCTTTACTGCACAGATGGTGGGAGATGGGGTGGGTGAAGGGGGCATTGGGCTGAATGAAGGGGTCCTGATACATAACTTCCAGGGTGGTAGAGGATGTTTAATACGCAGAGGAGGGGTGTATAGTGGAGTGGGCTTATTATTCATAATTTTCTGGTGGGAGGACAGCTTGCTTGACTGCAGATATCTCCAGTTCCCGGAAATATATTTCTTAGATTTTAATGGAATTAAAAACTAGAGAATCCCACCTACCAAATGGTATTGGGCACTAGGGGATCAGCGTTCAGGAGGCAGAGCAATCTGCCAACGAGTATATAAAACTACATAGCAGGTGTGTGGAGCTGGAGCAGTAACCAGCTGCTGGAAGGCTGATATCTCTGGTTCTGGGAAAAGTAAAGACAAGCTACTATGGTCCATCAAAGGGGGAGAGTCTCAGCTTTTGGAATATACCCTCAGCAAAACTTTAAGTCAGACAGAACCTGAAATATCTTACCGGGAAGAGCAATTAACAGGCTTGGATGGGGACCACTGCTTTGAAATCAGATATCTCCAGTTCCCAAGGGCCGCCGCCGATTTTTTTAGATTCTTGTACCCATGGAAATAGGGGGCCCTCAGCTTTCAGCCTAGGGCCCTTAAACTCCTAAGGGCCTTAGGCTGAAACTGCCCATGGCCAGAGCTAGGCCTAAAGTTTTGGTCTGAAAGGGGTTATAAGCAAGTAGGGCAATGTATGTAAAAACTTATTTTGTGTATTAGAAATAATGAATAACATGGGGGATCATTTTACCTTCTAATGCACTTTAGTTTCTACAACCAACATTTCTGTTTTTTTGTAGCTGAAATCTACACCAGACAGACATGAACACTTGCATTTTTTAAATGAGAACATTGACTCAAGCAGTCGTTATTGTGGAGGCTAACAGTCAACCAAGCATGTAGGGAGATCCTTGCTTAATAAGGGTATATATTAATTTATTATTTTATATTGCATATGTTATGGTTGATCACTTCTGACTTTTTATTACTATAAATGTTAAAGGTGGGGGTGGGGGTGATGGGGAAGGGGGGCCGTTGAGGGTAGAGTGGCATGAGCAAGTGAAATGTACAAGTTTTAATTTAGGGTGTTTAATAAAAGTTGCATTTGCAGACAGCTGGAACCATTAAGCTGCCTCTGATTTTGGCTGCCTGCCCAGTAACCTACCACTGTACTTTATTTAGTTAATATCAACAGTCTACCTTATATGCCAGTCTTGCATAGCTACTTCTCGTATGAGTCAATGCTGTCTGCTCTGTAATGGTGTGTACACACGGTGAGATTCCCTTGCTATTCGAGTGCTATACAATCTTTCCTACCTTTGCTATCTCTGTACTTTTAACATAAAATTCATACAATCAGCATTAGATTTGCACTATATAGTCATTGCTGCCCTGTCTATCTGGGTTTCGATATGTGCTATCACAGGAGCGCGCATTGGGATCGAAAGTTTTAAAAAGGGGAAGCAGCTCTCTGTCCCTCCGCAGTGGCCGCCCCGTCACTCTCCTGGCTGTGCAACGCCGCCCGCCTGCCATCATACCTGCCACCACCGCTGTACATCGGATCATATTGGATATCAGACACAACCGATTTTTACACTATACACCCAATTACTCGGTTTGACCTGTCGAAATCGGGGGTACTTGTGTAGTTTCACGGCAGCAGGCTATGCTACATTGTCAGCATAGCCCAATGGCTGCCTAGCGTAGTCAGCGTAGTGTCTCTGTGGTAGCCCTGCATAGTCAGCGTAGTGTCCCCGTCAGGCAGCTAGTCACCGTACTGTCCCCGGGAGCTGCAGCTCTGTCCCCGGCGTCCTTGGCAAGCCTAGTGAGCGCCTCTCACACAGTGCCGGTAACCGCCAGATCCCCTGCTCTGGCGGATGCCAACTGAGAAGGCATCATGCGGGCGCCGGCGGAGAGGTGCTCCATCTGTCTAAGACGCACAAGCGTCTCAGACGCTTGTGCGTCTCAGTAATTCTTTTGCCAGGGTACGGCAACCCTGCCTGTGTCCACTTCAGGGAGACGGACAGGGTTGGTGGTTCGGTAGCACATGCGTCTCCTGCACAAAGGGGGGGTGCGGTGTGCAAGTGTGTCTCATGCACAATAAAGTGCTCCATGTTACATACTGGCAAATGTCTCCATTTTAAACCCCCACTATTCACGCCAGCCCGAAGCATGGCAGGTACAGTGATCCACTGAGCCAGAAGCGTGGCGAGCGCAACGAGCCCCGCGACGTGTATTCCGCTTCCGCTTCGGGCTTGCCACACTTTAGAAAATGAACTCCACGCCGACTTGGATAGTGGGCATATGAACAAGTCGGGAGGACGCGTACTGCATCCCCTGAAGGGGCACGCTACGCTCACCACGCTTTGGGCTGTCGTGAATAGTGGGGGTGTTTCAGGAACAAATTCACACCTGTCATGTCAGGCAGGTTAAAATGGTCAATGGTTTCTACACAATGTCATAAGCGCTGACTGACTACGCTAACTGCGTAATGCTGACTGACTATGCTAACTACGTAAGCTCCGGATAGCCGTGAACGTCCGGGACGCTGATACTGACAGGGACGCTGACTACGCTGGCCGCGGGAACACTACGCTGATTCTGACAGGGACGCTACGCTGACTACGTAACTGCCACCGTAAAACTACACAAGTACCAAATCGGGTGATAAGGGGCCAAATCGGACTATTGGATGGGGGCCTTAAGTCACAATTTCTTCGTTGTGTCCTGAGGCTGAAAAAGCATTTAATCATTATCATTGGGTATATATACAATGCCATTTATATATACAAGTTTGGACTCCAAAGGAAATTTTTTGCTCTATGATTGCCCTTATACTGTCCCCTATGCTAGAATTTTAAGTAATGGTTTTCTTTTCTCCTCCTTCCAAATTTGTAATGGTACTAGACAGGTGCCCCATTCCCCCATTAATATTTGTGATAGTCATTTAGCCTCGCCCAAATGATCTGGTTATCCTCAGTGTTTCCCAATCTCTTAATCCGTAATATACCCAGAAATTGTGTATTTGTACAGATTATGTTTTATTGTTTGCAATTTATGCTAGATAGGTATATACTGCTACCAAACCTGATGCCCTTCACATCAATATCCCTGCTATGGTTCTACAGTTCTTAAAGAATAATTCCCTTTTATTTGGAAGGATTTTTCGGTACTTGTTTCCTAGCACGGTCACAATCGCGGCCATCGGGGGTAATTTTTAGTGGCCTGCGACGCGACCGACGCGATGCCCCAGATTTTTCCATTGAAAACAGTGAAAATCGGGTCGGTCGCGTCGTGTGCGGCTAAAAATGCTTAAATGGTCCACACGCGATGGCCCCGATTTCCCCATAGGGAACAATGTTAAATGGGTAACTTTACCCGAGATGACCGCGATTTCCCATAGGAAACAATGTTAAATGGGTCAATTTACCCAAATCATCATAGGGAAGAATGGTAAATGGGCCAGAAACCCCCCAAAAAAACCCTGACCAGTGAAATGTACCCCCAAAAGTAGTTTACGCCACCCCGCGATCAACGTGAACCCGAAGCGTGGCGAGCGCAGCGAGCCCGCGAGGGGCGGCGGTACGCGTCCTCCGACCTTTTCATACCCCCACTATCCACGTCGACGTGGAGTTGAGAATAGAATAGTGTGGCGAGCGCAGCGAGCCACCGAGCCTGAAGCGTGACGAGCGCAGCGAGCCCCGCGAGGGGACGCGGATACCTTCACAGGTAAACGCGTCCCTTCGCAGGCTTCACAGGTGTCCGCGTCGCCATGGACACCTGGGAAGCCCGCGAGGGGACGCGTATAACTGTGAAGGTATCCGCGTCCCCTCGCGGGGCTCGCTGCGCTCGCCACGCTTCGGGCTCGGTGGCTCGCTGCGCTCGCCACACTATTCTATTCTCAACTCCACGCCGACGTGGATAGTGGGGGTATGAAAAGGTCGGAGGACGCGTACCGCCGCCCCTCGCGGGCTCGCTGCGCTCGCCACGCTTCGGGTTCACGTTGATCGCGGGGTGTCGTCTAGTACTTTTGGGGGGACATTTTAATGTTCAGGGGTGTTTTTGGCCCATTTACCATTGTTCCCTATGATAATTTGGGTAAATTGATCCATTTCACATTGTTTCCTATGGGAAATCGGGGTCATCGCGGGTAAATTGAGGCATTTAACATTGTTCTCTATGGGGAAATCGCGGGCATCGCGTCTGGCCCATCGCACCCGATTTTTTAGTGCATGCGATGCCCGCGATGGACCGGATTTTACCCCCGATGCCCGCGATTATGATCGTTGTGGCCGTGCTAGGAAACAAGTACCGATTTTTCCTTTTATATTTGGGAATCAACGTTCCTTCTAACAATCATGCATACTGTTAACTACTGTTCACTATGTCCCATTAATGTGTGAGCTGACATCTTTATCCTGGATGAATCACAGTGTCTCTTGGTTGAGCTGCCTAGGGGCATTTAAAATTAAGCTGTTACCAAAGTTGATTAATTTTTGTGCTATTCTTTATGCAATTACTTGTAAATGACTTTGTCAGGTGAGAAGATTGATGCTTTCCTACGTGTGGAAATTTAAACCCCACAGATTATATCCATATGATTCACTCTGATTAACAGGAAGGTTCTCACTCTTTCTGTTCTAACTAGTTATCATGAGGCCTCCTTGCTCTCAATTACTCAACTAGTTTTTTCTCCCGCACATTAGTACCTTGGGTGGACTGGGAATGTGCCCTTCTCCAGGATTTCCCACTTCCTGACCAACTTTGGTTGTCCTGGCAAATTCACCCACACCTCCATCATCCCCTTCAGCTGAGTTTGGGATCTTAAACACTCAACTCATATTGACTCACTACTAAAAATATTTCTCTTGGGGCATGAGACAAATCACTGCCCCATTTTCACATTATTTATTGGGTGTGTCTGGGTATAAAGTCCCTTGCATTTTGTTTCTCCCCATCCTCCATCATTTCCTGATTTTTTGTTTTAAATTTAATCTAGGTATCTCAGCTTGGTTTAACTATTTCCAAATTAATCCGGGTGCATAAAATAGTCCTACTGTATTTCAAACGTCTCTTGAACGTGTATTGAATGGATTGACTAGACTCTCATTGTGTCATATCTTTTTGGTTAAGTTTAATGTCATTCCCAAACTCACTATTCAAGTCTCCTTAACATCAGAAGCTGAGCAGGAGACTTGAATAACAAACAGTAGGAACCTACTGTATTCACCTCTTCTTTTCCTAATGCACCAATCGAACAGAAATGCATATTAAATTATTACATAGAGTAATTCTTTCTAAATTACATAAAATATTGCCGGAACCTTAAAATTTTTATTTTATCCATGCTGAATTATGTTTTCACTGGAGAAATGGAGGTTGAGAGACGATATGATTAGTTCAAATAGAGGACTGGGAATCATATGAAACTGGGAGATGATTTGTTCACTAACAGGCCTATACTTAGGACAAGCGAGCATGTACTGAGGCTCGAGGAAAAGGAATTCCGTACTGAATTAAGAAGAGGATTCTTCACCATGGGGGTGGGGGTGATTACAGCAACTTCTGTTAATGAATTTAAATCAAAACTGGATGCATTTTTGGCCACTAAGGGAATCCTATAGATATGACTTACTCAAGTCAGTAGTTACAGGTTAGATAGGTTGAACTCGATGGACTAACGTCTTTTTTCAGCCTTAATTACTATGTTACTATGTATGTATTTAATTTGCAACACATTTTTAAATAGAAATAACTGCTACAGTATGTGTTTGTGCCACTGCTCTGTTGTTTAGTTTAGCCAGACAGCCATTGGTCAATTTTGGTCAAGAATATTGTGAGGTGGTCAAAATTGACTGGAAAAAACTGGAAATGAATATTATTAAGTTAAGTAACCTCAAAGAAATAAAAACAGGTAAAAAAAATTACATGATTTTTGCTGTTTTTTAGCATTTTACTTTAAAAAAAAACAAAAAAAAAAACAACAACAGCACAAAAATCAAAATTATGGGTTAAACATTCTGCAAAACGAGAACCAAAACAAAACATGGTGGTCAGTTCACATATCTAAATAAAATATATTTTTGAGGATTTCAAAGTGTAATGTTTGCATACCTCACGACTTTTGAATCCTCCGAAGAGGGACACTCGCACAGCGTCTTTTCCCTTCAGGCTAGGGGGACTCCCAACTGACCTCCCCCCGCCGTGGGACACTGCCTGCAGCGGGCAGGGGGCGGGATCGTCCCCAAAAACCGGGACTGTCCCGCAAAAAATGGGACAGTTCGGAGGTATGTGTTTGTAGTGCATGTTGTACCAGACGTAGAAGTACAAATGTTACCTAGCACCAGCAGAACACTGCATTATTGATATCTCAAACCATGTGATACATCCGCGCATATTTGGATTTATTAAGCATTGGCTAACAGTTTACAACATTATTTGGAGCTATAAATTATTGAAATTTGCAGAATCATTATTCATCTCGAGTTATGCCAGGGGATGTTATAAATATCTTGCCTAGTTACTGCAGACTTCTCTGTATTAAAATGCATAAAGACTATAGATTTCTTATAAGATATACGATTGTTCTACTTAATGAAATGCAATGGTTTCTTTAGGCAAATGCTCTAATTTCATCATACCTCCCAACTGTCCCATTTTCCACGGGAACGGCCCGGTTTTTGTGGACATTCAGCATCTCGCCGGGGGCCGCCAGTGTCCTGCGGTGCAAAGGGGGGACGTTGGGAGGCTGTGCGCATGTGCACAGGGTCTATTCAGCAATGCGGAGGGGCGAAAAACAGGGGTGTAGTCTGAGGACACCACATCCTGCCAGGCCACACCATTTTTCAGGCGCGCGCATGACTCCGCCACGCATGTGTCCCGGTTAGTGAGCGACAGATGTTGGGAGGTATGTTTCACTACCACCATTACTGTATTACTGTGTATCATAGTGATTATCATATGGGGTCTTGTCAAGTGTTATACAATTTCAAATATGCCAGTACCCACCCAACAAAAAATAATTAAGGAGAATGTAACAATCCCTGTGCCCACTGACATACAATAAAAATACAATACTTCCACCTTCTGAGAGGAAGAGCTGAATAGTACAGTATCTGGGCCCAACTTGTTCTGTTGGGATGAGGTTAATGCCCTCAACCACAGGTACAACAAAATGCAAAAATTACATTATAAGGGCGAGATCAGTGAGGTACATTTTATTAAGATGTGCACAGTTTATTTATTACCGTAAGAAACTTGGGGGATTATTCTGATTCACTCGGAAAGGCACAATCACTCTCTAATGGACAAAACCATATGCACTGCAGGTGGGGCTGATGTAACATGTGCAGAGAGAGTTAGATTTGAGTGCGGTTTTTACTTCAAAGTGATATCTATTTTGCAGTGTAAAAATAAAGCAGCCAGTATTTACCCTGCACAGAAACAATAAAACACCCAAATGTAACTATCTCTGCACATGTTACATCAGCCCCACCTGCAGTGCACATGGCTTTGTCCATTAGAGAGTGATTGTGCCTTTCCGAGTGAATCAGAATAACCCCCTTTGTCCATGTCCTCTACAGACTGGTGCACACTTAACCTGGGTACACATTGAGTGATATATTGGTCCAATTCACTGGATCAGATGATATAACGTTTAATTTAGGGCATATGAGGCTGTTTGCCCACACTCACTTACGGCATCATCTGGTTTGAATCCAGTATCATACCTAACGATACTGCTAGTATCCCTTATTAATGCAAATGAAGGACGGTTCCATTCTTCATTAAGATCGCTCCAGTGTGTATTGGCAACCCGGGTTGACTGATATGTGGTCCAGGAATAAAGAAAAAAGTAAATAGTTGTGAAACGGCATTTAATCTTAGTTGTTAGAATGTCCTGTTAGCTATTTGCCATTCTAAGAATCATTGCACCTACAATTTATCTTTTGTGTGTGTGTGTGTGTGTATGTAGCTACAAGTCACAGCATGGTAGGCTACCATGCTGTGACTTGTAGCTACATACACACACACACACACAAAAGATAAATTGTAGGTGCAATGATTCTTAGAATGGCAAATAGCTAACAGGACATGCTAACTAAGATATCGGATGTGCTACCATTGGTAGGACATCCGATATCTTAGTTAGCATGTCCTGTTAGCTATTTGCCATTCTAAGAATCATTGCACCTACAATTTATCTTTTGTGTGTGTGTGTGTGTGTGTGTGTGTGTGTAGCTACAAGTCACAGCATGGTAGCACATCCGATACATTCAGAATTAGAGTGTGCAAGTGTGCAGTCCAAGACACCCCCCCCCCCCCCCCCCATATATTGTTCCCCATACACCAGGGCAGTGGGTATGGAGGTAATAAAGTTAGCAGTGCAAGTACAGTAAGTGAAATGATGCAATCAGGGAATGTGGATGGCTAGCCGTAACACTCCTCACAGTCCACCTCACAGCACATCACACTTCAAAGTCCATGGCAAAGCACTCTCTTCTCCTTTACTGTCCTCTTGGCACCATTCAGTTCCTTAAATAACCATCTTTGGCTCAGTGTTTCCTAGCACTCATTTTTTCAGCCCCTCATCCAAATAAATCCATCATTAACATATTATTATTATATCATATCAAAAAGCACAAAAATTACACACACTGTGGCCACCTCAAATAAAATAAAATAAAAACAACAGCAAAAATTACCCATTGGCCCCCGCAGGAAAAAAAACAACACACACTGGCCATCTCATAAAAAACACCAATATATGAAATTTACATATACGTGAAATACAGAACAAATACATTACCTGGACGTCTCTCTGGCATGGAATGGGGAAACCATTACTACTAACATTTACCACAAACTCACCGACCTCAATAACTTGCTCCACGCGACTAGTCATCCAATCTCCTTAAAGAAAGGGCTCCCATTTTCACAGTTTCTAAGAGCCATTAGAATCTGTCAAGCCTCCACCACAGCGGAAAAGGAGATTGATTGCATGATCACTCAAAATTAGAGGATATGATCCAATTGAGCTGCACAAGGCAAAGATAAAAACATTGGCCCTTATTCTGGTTGGTGCGGTAATATCCGTGTGCATTCGTGCCGCAGATGTTTTGTGTCTGCGCATGTGCAGAGGCGTCTCGGCGCATGTGCGAGCGGGACGCACGGCCACATTCCACATGAAATGTGTACACTACGAACAGGGGGTGGAGAGGGGTGTGAAGGGCTGTTTGGGCTCATTACCATATGTTTACACCCCCGTTTCATGGGCGTTCCCATGCAAACGCTGGGCGTACGTATGGTAATGCGGCCGTGACGCACGTGTAGGGGGCGGACATATGACATTGCCGGATGTCAGCTGCCCGCCCAGATCCCTGCTTTTGCACGGAGAAATGCCCGTGTGGTCTGAGGTTGCAGGAGCTGGCGGACCACTCGGCCCTGCATTCGATGTTCTGCGACCATCGAATGATGGGGGAGGTTCCCTGAGATGGAGGAGGTGTTTTCATGAGAAATACACGTGCGGTCCGTTCGGACAGCTTCTTACCGCGTACGGACGGAGTTGGCGATCCATATGGAAGGCGGGGTTTAGGACGCACGGTGCTGGCCGCATATTCGGATCCGGCCGCACCAATCAGAATAAGGCCCATTGAGACAAGATGGAGCCAAGAAATCCACGCCAGAGAAACAAACCAAGAAGATGATATTCCCAATTAACTTCACTACCGAGAGTACCTTCATTGGTAACACTACTAAGAGATTGTGGCCCATTGTTAACATGGACCCTCAAATTAAACCTCTAGTAGACTCAACAGTCATGCTAGCCCATAGAAGGGGAAAACATTTTAAAGACTGGCTTGTACACAATGATATAGAACGCAATACACAAATTCCGGAGGCACACTTTTTATCCCCAAAAAAACAGGATGTTACAAGTGCATTGGTTGCACAAAATGCCGGTATATGGAACTTGGCCCATATATATACCATCCTCAATCAGGCAAGAAACTCCCGATATGGCAAGTACTAAACTGTCTAAGTACATTTGTAGTATATGCGTTGCGTTGCCCATGCAACCTTGTATACATTGGGAAGACGTCATGCAGCTTTAGAACAAGGATGGCTCAATACAGGATGGCCATTTGACATGCCCTTGAGGGCAAAGACATAGACCAACCGGTTGCCAAACATTTTAAGGAATTACGACATTTATACTCAGCGGTACTAGTGTGGTCATTGTGTAAGGTGCCTGTGTGGGCATTATTTGTAAGGAGTGTAGTGTAATGTGAATATGATTGTGCGACTGTGTGACATAATTTGAAACAGAGTACTTTTGTGTGGCCTGGCCCCTTCTTTGTACGGGGCTTGTGATGTGAGCTTGCTCCAGGTCCCAAACCACACCTCTGTAAATGGGGTAATATGCCAGATCTGACCTGAATTGGAACCCAGTTCCAAATACTGGGTCGGATCTGAGATTTTGGTTTAAAAAGGGCATCATCAGATGCCATCTGGTAAAGATGATCTCCTTCCCTCGGCTATTGTATGCCATCCAAATGCTCCCCCTCCTGATTAGAGACACTGACTTGTGTGTCATAAACAGATGTGTCATAAACAGATGTATCTGAACAGGAGTTTATTAGGTAATGAGTATTCTGTTTTTAATGACTGAAATGAGCATATCCCACCATCCATGTAAAATTGTCCTATTTCTCTTATACCTCTGGCGTATTTCTTGCTCCAGATTGAAAATTTCTGCCCATAACATATTGTTCCAATCATTATTTTATAACACGCAGTTGTGTATGCCTAAAACACCAAATCTGAGGTTGTCCAAACTTTGGGACGAAGCAGGTTACGTGTATTTTATCATTTCATGGACGAGGATTGTAAAACTATATTATCCTATCAACAACTATGACAAAAACCCTAATATATCAATACCCATAATCCCAATATTCCAACACGCGCTATGCTCAGATATATGACACAGAGTACAAATATTAGTTATGACTTGACTTATGGCAGCCTTTCCACTAAATTCCCTGAGGGAAGGGAATAAAACAACCAAGATACTACACAATAGTGGAGTGGCGCCTTTCACACAAATATAAGATAGTCCTGATATAATATCCAATTTTCAGATCCAAAGAAGCAAGAAGGGAATTCTTCCAATATTCATTTATTATTCTTCAGTGGATAAGAGTATAAAACAAGGAGTAGATAACAACCCAACGCGTTTCGTCTCACAGAGACTTCATCAGGGGAATATGTTGTATCAATCTTCTATAGGTGAATTCTACTGCTTAACTGCGTAACTCCTATTAAAGTATATGATAACGATGGTTTTAAGAGATAATTTCCTTGATCCTGTTTAATTTAAGGATTTCCTATATACATTGCGGATAATTTTTAGTTAGAAATGCCTAAGTGTCCACTGAAAAAAGGAAATTCTGATGGCCTCTCAGGTTGATCAGAAAATAGTGACCGGATTGTGATAAAATATCTCCCAGAAGAAATAGAAATAGAATGTGCCCTCCAGAGAGCTTCCTTTCCTTCTGAAGAGACCAGCAGAAACTCTTCAGAAGGAAAGGAAGCTCTCTGGAGGGCACATTCTATTTCTATTTCTTCTGGGAGATATTTATCACAATCCGGTCCCTATTTTCTGATCAACCTGAGAGGCCATCAGAATTTCCTTTTTTCAGTGGACACTTAGGCATTTCTAACTAAAAATTATCCGCAATGTACAGATAGCGCAGGCCTTATGCTTGCTGGCGAATCGCCAGCAGCATGCTGCTGGCGATCCGCCAGCAACACGGCGCGCCATCTGACTTAGACGCGCGTGCGTCCCCCACGCACGCGCGTCTCAGTATCCGGGCGGCCGGCCGGCCGGCGAGGCGGACGCAATACTGTCCGCCTCCCGCTCGAGGGGGGCTGGGGGGACCCGAGGAGGCTGTGGGGGGGGTGCGGGCGCCCGGTGTGGGCACCGGGCGACCGAGGGCAGCACCGTCGGAAGGGGACGCGCGCGCACCTCGTGCGCGCGCGTCCCCTTCCGACACACAGATGGCGCGGGAGCAGGGAATGGCGATGGCGACGCCATCGCCATCCCCTGCAAAGATGAGCCCGGCCCCATCTGTATATGGGAAATCCTTAAATTAAACAGGATCAAGGAAATTATCTCTTAAAACCATCGTTATCATATACTTTAATAGGAGTTACGCAGTTAAGCAGTAGAATTCACCTATAGAAGATTGATACAACATATTCCCCTGATGAAGTCTCTGTGAGACGAAACGCGTTGGGTTGTTATCTACTCCTTGTTTTATACTCTTATCCACTGAAGAATAATAAATGAATATTGGAAGAATTCCCTTCTTGCTTCTTTGGATCTGAAAATTGGATATTATATCAGGACTATCTTATATTTGTGTGAAAGGCGCCACTCCACTATTGTGTAGTATATCAATACCCATATTTACATATTTTCAATTGAAGAGTTACATATCTAGCATTCTTAAGAAAATACCAGCAACAGATATTACTATAGGGCTGGATGTAATGATTAGACCCTCCCAAACTAGACCATGTAAGACCTCACTATTGTACAACCACCTTTAACGACAACTTAATCTAGATAATTTAAATATTGGATTGGCAAAATGGTCCACGGATTTACCAAATGTACCCCTACTCGCACTTCTATCTGCCTTTACGTGGTTAAACAGAACTTTAATGTCAGCCTCTTACATGGAGATGTAGTACAAGTTATTGCATCGTGCCTATTACACGTCAAAACGGACACTATGAGTGGGTATCGCGTCCAACTCACATTGTTTTAAATGCGCAGAACCAGACACAGATATTCTGCACTGTATGTGGAGCTGTCCGGAGGTACAGGCCTTCTGGTTAACAGTGAGTCAATATGTACAGACTCAGTAAGGCATCACTTTCTCCCCCACACCTGAATGGGCCCTTTGGGACATATATCTTCACCCAACACCGTTACACCACACATCTGTCTTCTGGACAAATTTTTTTTTTTTATCAAAGCTGGCTGCAGCAACACGAAAGACGATCCTATCCCAGTGGATCTCATCAGGTACTACAGTATATCAATAACAGGTACTTGTGAGTTATCCGGGCGCCCGATGTTGAAATTAAATGTCAGTACATTAAGAATACGATGCGACGCGATGCGACGCGATTTCCCTTGAAATTTCCTTCTAGCCAATATCGCGTCGTAATCGCGTCGCATTGGATGCTATTGTATGGTATACAATGGCACGCGATGCGATGCGATTTTAACCCATCCCGCCCAATTGTAATCCCGCCCTCTGCCACATCTGGCACAATTTCACTCTGAGGGAGTTTTGACAGGAGAAAAGAAGTGGTTTGCTGTGTTGCTGTGTATGAGACTGTTTTGTGAGGTGAATTTTCTGAAATTTGCTTTCAATTTCTTTGGATATTGGCCCATTTTGCCCCTTACATCCTATTTCACAGTATGGCTTTGCCGGCCAGTATCTTCAGCCTCCCCAAAACGGAAGAGGATACTGTGAAGTTTATGCAGGACAATGGGCTGCTTCCATCCACAGCTACCTGTCCAAATGGACACCCAATGCGCCTGTCCGTGAAAGAGTGGAAATGGCGCTGCTATATAAAAAAAGCAAAGTCTGCGGGCCTCACTATTTTACCCTGGATGCAGACTTCCATTTATGACAATCCTCAGATTTATTTTCTGCTGGTGTGAGGAACTGACATCCATAGACTTCTGCGACAAACATTTGAACATCTGCAATAAGACGGCTATCTTTTACAACGCCTTGATGCGGGAGGCGTGTCAATGCGACCTCATGTCCCAGCCTCAACGCCGGATTGGTGGAGCAGGCAAAATTGTGGAGATAGAGGAGTCGCTGTTCGCAAAGAGACAAGCCAATGTCGGCAGAGTTCTCCCACAACAGTGGGTCTTTGGAGGAGTGTGTCGCGAAACAGGGGAATGTTTCATGTTGCCAGTGGAAAAGAGAGATGCGACGACCCTGATGACTGCAATTGCGGAGCACATTGAGGCTGGAAGTACAATTGTAAGCGATTGCTGGCGTGCATACAATACCGCCGAACTGGAGCGGGCTGGATACAATCACTTGAGGGTCAATCACAGATATAACTTTGTGGACCCGGACACTGGAGCACACACACAAAATATAGAAAGACTATGGGGATGTGCAAAGTGGCGGAACAAACGCCAGCGGGGCACAGCCCACAATCACCTTGACTCTTATATGCAAGAGTTTGTGTGGCGAAAGTGCCTGGCGGGTGACAGCCCATTTAACCGCATTCTACATGCACTAAGTTTGTTGGCTAAGTAATTACGCCTATTAATTATTGTATGATATGTGTTCTTGTTGTTCTAATTTATTGCTGTTATATGATAATTACAGTTATTCCTTAAATTCTGTTGTCCTTAATGTGTCAGATATGAATGATATTGATGAATGATATTGGATGTTCACAACCAGGCCACTATCAACGTGAACCCGAAGCGTGGCGAGCGCAGCGAGCCCGCGTGGGGCGGCGGTACGCGTCCTCCGACCTTTTCATACCCCCACTATCCACGTCGGCATGGAGTTGAGAATAGAATAGTGTGGCGAGCGCAGCGAGCCACCGAGCCCGAAGCGTGGCGAGCGCAGCGAGCCCCGCGAGGGGACGCGGATACCTGTGAAGCCCGCGAAGGGACGCGTTTACCTTTGAAGGTATCCGCGTCCCCTCGCGGGGCTCGGTGGCTCGCTGCGCTCGCCACACTATTATATTCTCAACTCCACGCCGACGTGGATAGTGGGGGTATGAAAAGGTCGGAGGACGCGTACCGCCACCCCTCGCGGGCTCGCTGCGCTCGCCACTCTTCGGGTTGGCGTCATTAGTGGAGTGGCGTTAACAATGGGGATGGGATTTCACTTTTGTCACTTTTTGGTGGTTTTGGGCATTTTTTTCATTGAAATTAATGTAAAATCGGGTCTCAGGGACCATTTTACATTGATTCCAATGTTAAAATCGGGTCCACTGCTAAAATCGGGTGCTGATCTGGTCGCGTCGCATCGCATGCCATTTGGTTAACACGCGATGCGACGCGATACGACCCGATGGGACCCGATCAAAAATCGGGCGCCCGGATAACTCACAAGTACCCAATAACATTACTCCTACCCAGGGTATCTTATCTACTCCAAATGGATTGGTTGGAGAAAGAAGCAAAGGCAAAGACATTTTTAGAGATGTGGCTGCCGTATGTTGGCTCTCTACTCCCCACCATTAAAAGTTCCCCACAAAAAGCTGTACAATTAACGTCTTGGTACAATATACTGTAGTAACTCTCCAGTTGAATGCACCTCTGTTTTAGATTTTTCTCTCCCCCTCCCAATCATATTTGAACTTTGTCTTCCTTCTTTTTATGATATGATGTGCAGTAATACTGTAATGCAAAGTATTAACATGGTTCAACAAAACGAAGACCACACGTTTATTGATTGCACTTGTTTATTTCTGTGAATCAATTATATGCATACAAATGCTGTTGACTATTGTCCTCATAGATTCCTTTTTTTTTCCTGTACCTTATGTATACCATACAGTTCTTTAATAAAAAAAAATGTACAAAAAAAGGGCATCATAGATGCATGCCCTTGACCCATTGCATTCTTAATTTTCTTATATATATATATATATATATATATATATATATATATATATATATATATATATATATATAGATATAGAAAGCAGGGAATAGAGAGCGCTTTAGCCACCAACTAGAATTTCCACCAATTACAGTCAAATATAATACAGTACAATATGTAATCATAAAACCAGAGTGCTTTTATTAAAGTTTCAAGAATCGCATCTGGAGATGGTATCTCTTTCGGAAATGTAATGTCAGTAACCCGACGCGTTTCGTCTTTTAAAAAGACTTCATCAGGGGTTTAACAATGTTTAAACTTATAACGCTTGTACCGGCGTGTAATTTCTTCAGTACTTCATAAGTTGTTATAGTATTCCCCTCATTGGGGTATCAAAAGAAACGCATGCATTGGAGCGTAATTTCTTCAATGGTAAGGAGGGCTGGGATAACCTTCCCCTCAAATGTGGAACACTCCTTGTATCAGATTGTCCCTATATAGGGTCTAAGGGTACGATGTGTATCAGTGACCTTCTCCAAACAATTTTTTGGGCACAGACAAATATATTACTGATGAGTTAGTCCAATTCAAAACAGCTGTCAGCAATATTGGTCCAATACGGTTAGTCCAATCCAACCGAACAGGTTTATAATATCTACTGATCCGCTGATTTTAAAGCATATAAGACAGCAAAAAGTGAAGGATCAATTACAGTTCAATTTCTGATCCGTGTGGAGCATAGATAGACAGAACTGTCAGCAGGTATATATATATATATAAAGCACAGGATGCCAAGCACTGCCTCCGTAAATGTTGCTGTGTGGGTGCCCGCACTGCTGGGTATCGTATAGAGAGTCGTGGTGTGCAGCACTCCAGCCAGAGTCTTCTGAGTATCAAAATAGCTTTATTAGAAACAACATTGTTTCAATATCCAATCGATATTGTCATCGATTGGATACTTAAACGTTGTTGTTTCTAATAAAGCTATTTCGATACTCAGAAGACTCTGGCTGGAGTGCTGCACACCACGACTCTCTCTCTCTCTCTCTCTCTCTCTCTCTCTCTCTCTCTCTATATATATATATCATTTATTTATTTTGTTTTTTCTTTGGGTTTATCAACCAGTGTTCATGGCCCCCTGCAATACGACTGTCTGCGAGATCGTGGACCCTCACATTGACCAAAAATTTTTTAATTAGCAATTCCCACATGTAGTGCACTGCATACTGCTTTTGCACATTATAGAGGTCGACAAGACGTACTGTATGTATCATTTCTTTTTGCTTTAATGACATTTCAAAAACAGTGAAAAATGTACAAAATATCTGCTAAAAATGCCAAAGACGAAGTCGAGAACTATGAATCACTTTAACTACTGCTACTGCCAGGGCCGCCGAGAAGGGTGGGGGTGAGCGGGTACTAATTACCCAGGCCCAGGCTTGCTGGAGGAGTCCGGCAGGGGGGCCTGGTCCTACACCCCCACCTTCCACCTCCATCTCTCCCAGGCAGCAGCAGCACACACACGGCTCAGCATGAGCATCTCACTGATGCTGTAGGTATGTGCTGCTGCTGAGGGGGGGGGGGCACTATAACAACCCCCCCCCCCCTCAACTTTAAAGTGTATTTTCACCCCCTAAACATTTTGGGGGATGTGGCCTAATCATGGAAGGTGGCCATGCCTCCCGCAATTAGTCCACACCCCAAAAACCAGGGCCCGGCATACCTCTCGGCTGCCCTGGCTACTGCCTGCAAATGATCTGAAGTCAATTAATTGAAGTTTTGTTAAACATTGCACCAAAAAAAGATAAGTCGCTGTGAGCGAGGCTGGCATTTTAGCGGATATTTTACACATCTCTCACAGAAACGTTGGCATTCAAAGGGTTAAGGTCTTCCTGACCTTGTCAAATTTTCCAAGCAGTAGTGTTATTATTAGTCCCACACACTCCACACTGCTAAGTGTGGACAGTAATTCCCAGATACAGTATAAATGAGGACAGAGGTGAAATGGTTTGTTCCAGGAGATAACACAGCAAGTGGACAAAAACAGCTCATATTAAAAAAAAAAGTCAACATAATATAAGTACAGCATTGAAGAAGAGTATCGCTATTAGTTCATTAATGCTTAATAGTACATGAAAGAAAATAATTTGAATAAATCAAGGCAATAGAAACACATTATTATCATTTACTAGTTTTTTTCATTGTTAAATGACAATAAAAGTAAAATAAAGGAGCAATAACATTTTTATTAAAATTCTTACATTACTTTAAAAATGAACATGACAATAAGAATTAATTTAATCACACAAACCGCTATATGGCTTTACATTATGATGTAAAGCCATATGATGTAAAACCGCTACTTGGTGGATCGGAGCTGAAAATTTAAAGCGGGGCAAAAGAATTAGAGAGAATTTGCAAATTCTCTCTAATGGACAAAACCAAGTGCACTGATTGGGGGGGGGGGGGGGGGGGGCAGACATAACATGTGCGGAGAGAGTTAGATTTGGGTGGGGTGGTTACTTCAAGCTGATGTCTTTTAATTGCAGTGTAAGTATAAAGCAGCCAGTATTTTCCCTGCACATAAACAAAATGGAATTGGTACGGAATCCCGGCGGTCAAAATCCTGACGCCGGAATCCCGATCGCCGAAATCCTGACAAAGGGGGGACATGGATCGACCCCCCCTTTGTGGGCTCGCCAAGCAGCGGACACCCACAGAGGGACAAAGTGCCGGGATTTCGGCAGTCGACAGTGTCGGGATTTTGACTGCTGGGATTCCGACCACCGGGAAAGTGACTGCACCCCAACAAAATAACACCCAAATCTAACTATCTCTGCACATGTTACACCTGCCCCCCTGCAGTGCACATGGTTTTGTCCATTAGAAAGAGAGAGAGAGAGAGAGAATTTGCTTTTGCAAGTGAAGCAGAATCAGGTCCTTAGTGTAAACTCCAGCATGTGAATATGAGGGTGCTTTATATTTTCGCTCCAACCTGGCATAAATTCCATATTGTTTTTCTTAAAAAGAAATATGATGGTTATAAGAGGAAGGAAATAAATACACATTTGTACAGTGCATATTTGAGAGTTTTGTTAGTAAACGGTGATTAATTGACTCATAACTGAGAATTTGAATTAGAAAATACAGTTCTCAAGAGTTACCAACAGTTCACATTTTCCAGAGCACCTAGCTTGTGCACAGGTGCACTCATTACTCACTGACACATTTTAAAACATCCCCGTTTGAGCTGCATGTACATACCATAGAGTATATCCCTATTGACCTGCAGAGGGTACACAGTACACTTTAAAGAATTTGTTTTAACAGCTGGTCGTTATCGGTAAATTTGTTTAAAAGATTATCTAGAAAAAACTATGAAAATACTCCACTCAGCAATTCTACAAGAAGTGCACTTAAAAACCCTACATAGGGCATATATACCACAAGCACAGCACAAGCCTTTTGTACCGGGGGAAATAGGTTTATGCCTAAAATGCATGTATACACTCGTCATTTTTTCATAGTATGTGGGGTTTTTGCAAAAATAAGAACATTTGGGGATAAGGTGATGGGGTTTCTTAACGGTATCTGTGGTTTACATCTAGTAAAAGACCCGATAGCTATGATGTTTGCGGATTTTTCCTCCTGGGACTTGGGAGGGAGAAAGAGGGAGTTGGTTACGGTAGAGTATCGCCCTCAGCACCATCTTTGTCTTCTGTTAAGTTATGATTTAAAAAAATGCTTTATTTTGATAGACGTGCAACATTACTGGATATGGAAAATGGAGTTAAATGATTTCATACAAAATGGGGCATCTATATTGACTCACTGGACACAGTAAAGCCATGGTTCGATTTTTCCCTGGTTCCGATTCGATTTTGCTTATAGAAGCAAAATCGAATCGAAATGTAATCGAACTGGAATGGTTTTTAGGACACTTTCGACTGGCATTCGATTGGATGCGTGCTCCCGTTTTCTCTATATCGAAAAGAAAAATAGACTGTGCAGCCAAGGAAATATCGAATACAATCCAGTAAATCGAATGTGTACATTGTGTGAAATTGATATTGAATCGAATGTAAAAGTACAGATCTAATGCTAGATGTAATCGAATCTAAAGCAAATCGAAGTGTGTGTACACAGCTTTACAAATACATATGTCTTCAAAATGTCTGAACATGTTATGTTATGATGTACAATCCTGTCTTTTGTTTACATTTTATTTTATTGTTTGGAATAATTTTATTTTGGAAAACTAGTCAGCGGCGTAACTATAGCACCGCAGCTGTGCATGTGGGGGCGCCGGGGGCTGCAGTGCTACACCCCCCCCCCCCCCAATCCCCCACAGACTTACCTATCTCGCTGGTCCCGGCGGCTCCGTTCTTCAGCTGAGGACCACCACAAAATGGCCGCCCCCATATAGCACACAGTTCTCTGAAACTGTCTGCTGTATAGGGGCGGCCATTTTGTGGTGGTCCTCAGCAGAAGAATGGAGCCGCCGGGACCAGCGCGATAGGTAAGGCTGCGGGGGACTGGGGGGGTTTGCATGGACGGCGGGGCGGTGGGCGCTTGGCGGGGTGGCGGCTGGGGGGGCGCCCCTCCCCCTTACGGCGGGGGGGCACCCAAAACTGAAACTAGTGTAGAATTCTGGATGGAATTATCTTCTTATACCGATTATTATACCTTCTTATACCGATACTGTTTTCAGACAGTAATTCTGTCTATCTTGTTGTATTACCACAAATGCTTAATAAAAATTGTTCAAAAAAATAATAATTATCTAGTGTGCACCCATCTTTAGTATTTGAGTATCCAAACTGACATGTACATTTCAGTGTACAAAAGCATGTAACAAAGTTACTTGCTGTTTTGCTTTACCTCGGAATCAGAAATCAGGTCCAAAGATAGGGGCAATTCATTTTTTATTTACACAAAGGGCCTGATTCTGGTTCACTTGCAAAAGCAAATTCTCTCTGTAATGGACAGATCAAAATGTGCAGAGAGAGTTAGATTTGGGTGATTTTGGGTGATTTATATTGTCTGTGCACTGGCTACTTTATTTTTACACTGCAATATAGATATCAGTTTGAAGTACAAACCCCACCCGAATTTTACTCTCTCTGTACATGTTACATCAGCCCCACCTGCAGTGCATATGTTTTTTGCCATTAGAGAGAGGATTTTCTTTTGCAAGTGAACCAGAATCAGGCCCTAACCTCTTAGTTTTTCACTTGTATGCTGCCCTGGGGTGACTGCTTTTGCTGGCTTTATTGGCGGTCCTGCGTTCCAGATTCAAACTTAGTATTAGGGGCCCACCAGAGTCACCTTGATGCTGGTTGATGGCCAAATATTTCTTGGCCAATGGATATACTAAAATAACCATGATTATTGATTTAATATAGTGGAGTGTGCATCTGCACTGTGTGTTCTTTTTTTCCCCTGACACTCCCCAAAAAACGGACGGTTAACACCCACAAATGCCGGCTTTCTTTCAATCAAGTTGCATATGTCCAGTGATAAAAAAAAATTTGAAGGATTTTATTGCAGGATGGCCTTGGGCATGCATGTTATGATTTGTATGCATTCGGAGTCTATGTCCGGCCTTCAAACTCGCAGCTGTGCGATCAGATCTGAATAACCCCCTATATCCATTCCAGTCAGTGAACTACTGTAAGTGGCCATAGCAGCACCGAGACTCTAGAATTTTTAGGACCTTAGGGTGGAGACAGACTGAAACCAGTTTAGGACAACAGGTTATAATTAAGAGATATGAAATTAATTTGGAATAACACAAGAAGCTTGGTCATTTTAACACCCAGATGGTGTTATAGCCTTTGGAAGAAGGTACATCTGGTTTAAAGTCCATTTCCATGTGTGTTCAAGGATAACTGGATACTGGCAAAGGCTGAAAAAGGATAGCAGGAGTCTGATACACTTGTTTAGAGTGCATTTGGTGTATAAGGCGATGTCAAACTCTTGGATGTCAGACTTAAGCGACAGAAGCTGTTAGCTGCATCTGAGAAAGCCGGTTGTCCCCGCTGTCAGTGCGGGGGGAGTCGGCTCTGCTGCAGAAGGGAGACCAGCGCTGGATCCTGGATCGGTATGTATAGTGGTGTAAAATTGAAGTGTGTATGTGTATGTAATAAAGTTTTACTTCTCTGTGTGTGTGTTTTATTTTAACATTCTTTTTACAGGTGGACTACAAGTCCCAGCGGGCCCATTAATGCCCCGCATGCTGGGACTTGTGGTTCTCCAAGTCCCAGCATATGGGGGAGGTCTGCTGGCACTTGTAGTTCTCCTGTATTAAGCAATGTTAGGAATGTGAATTTAACCCTATCAGGCCGGCGTCCAATGGCCAGGGACGCCGGTGACAGCCCCAGGCTTCAGCCCTGGACGGGTGAAGCCTGGGGGGGACCCCTTTATTGGGGGGGTTCCCACTCCTCCAGGTACCCCGTCCAAGGCTGATCAGCCACGGTGCTCATGGTACGGCCGGGGGACCTTATGTAAAAAGTGTCCCCCAGCTGTGGCATGACACTGCAGGCTGTTGGAGCCTGGTGCTGGTTTCAAAATACGGGGGACCCCCAGATTTTTTGTCCCCTGTATTTTTGGAACTAGGACCGGTCCAAGAGTCCGGGGCTGGTTTCAGAAATACGGGGGACCCCTACGCTTTTTGTCCCCCGTATTTTTGGAACCAGGTCCGGCTCAATGAGCCCGGGGCTGGTTATGTACAGGAGGGGGGACCTCACGCCAATTTTTTTTTTTTAATGACAAAATCGCACATTACACCAAAATCGCACCTTTTCATGACTAAAAATCGCACTTTTTCATTCCGAAAATCGCCCTATATCGCACATTCTGGCACTTTTCATGCCGGAATACACAACTCATTAAATATGCGAATTCGAGGCAAAAATGCGATTATAAAAAACAGCGATTTTGGGGCGATTTGAGAAAAAATCGCATTTTCTCAAAAACGGTCAAACCACTAAATCTCGCCCTCAGTGTTCAAACGACATATATTAAAAAGAAAATGATATCATAGTGTATTATTGTAAATGCAATATTTACACTGTTTGTGCAAATGGATGCTATGGGATGTGATGTTCCAAACCAAGGTACCTGGATTCCCAATGGTTCAAGTAGGACACCTAACACGTGAGATGGAAGAAGTATTCAAAAAAACAGATATCAAGCACAGGTTTCTTTATCATCCCTTTTATGTCTCTGGGTCACTGGAGGAACACTCCCTGGGTTGTTTATAAAAAGGGTGATGAATTGGCCATAGTGATTACAGACTAGATGGGCTAGGAGGTTCTTATCTGCTGTCAAATTCTATGACTTTTTTTACCTCCACAGCAGACTAAAAAAGTCTAGCAGACACTATAAATCAATGCGTTTCAGGCACTATGTAATAGTAATAAAAATACCAATTGTAATAACTAATAAAAATCAAAGTAACAATAATAACAATGCACAATGACTGCACTTACCAAAGGCAGTGAGGTCCAATCGGACAAAATGGCTAGAGGTTTGGCTTTACCTCCGATCCTCTGTAAGTAACTGTTATGTAGCTCAGTTATATAGGCCCTTATTCTGGTTCAATCGTAAAGGGAAATTCCTTCTCAAATGGACAAAACCATGTGTACTGAAGGGGAGGGGGGCAGATGTTACATGTGCAGAGAGAATTAGATTTGAGTGGGGTTTGTTCTTCAATGTGAGATCTATATTGCTGTGTAAAAATAAAGTAGCCAGTATTTACCCTGCACAGAAACAAAATAACACCCAAATCTAATTCTTTCTGCACAAGTTACATCTGCCCCACCTGCAGTGCACATGGTTTTATCCATTGGAGAAGGAATTTGCCTTTGCAAGTGAACCAGAATACAGTAAGGGCAATAGTGTATAACTTCCTGATACTCAGATCTTTTGGACTTGACCTCTAGCGTATGTAAGGCTGTTCTTTTGAGTATTTTTATATAGAGGTTGGTTACCTGTCTACAGTCTTCTGCTGCTTTTGGTTGCAGCGCCCAAAGCCTGATACATTTTTCTTACGTACATTTTCCCTTCTTTGTATAGTCTGTAATGTATTAATATCCTTCTGGAGGGCATGACAGAATCCCGGAAGTCAGAATACCAGCACTGTAATCCATACACCTGTCATTCCATGTAAATTCCGACGCTGGAATTTTGGTTAGAGTATAGGCTGCAGGAGGGGAGGGTAAGGTGTGACAGTGCCCCTGTACGGTGTGGTGCAAGATGGCGTACCTTAAATCTGGAGCTGGTGACGGCGGCGGCTTCTGCTGGAGAACCTGTGGCAGGGAACGGCACAACCCAAGGGACCCACAAAAGACAACGCTACTTCGGTTAGCAGCGACAAATATTTATTAAAGAAAAACAACTAGACTAGTCGCTGTGATATACTCCTACACATATGCAAACATCAATAAGAAAGATAAAAAAACACAAAGACAATGACATCAAAGAGAGCAATATTAAAGACAATAATATGACCTCACTAGAATACTATACTGCACATATAACACTATACTGCACATATAACACTATACTGAACTGTAGTCCCTGGTGCAAGGAAAACAGTCAATGAAGAAACGGTCCCACGAAGGAAGATCCTCACAAGTACAAGGGTAGGCCCTACCTTAGTGTGCACACTACTATATAAAGGCCAGAAAATATTAATGGTCCCCTATAACGGGGTACAGGCGAGTCCCCGTTACCTAGGGCAACTCCCTGCTAGACATACAACACAGGCTGTAGATATGGGCTTGGAGGTGGTGGCAAATCTGGCATGCAGCCAGAGGGGCGTTGCAGGTGTCTCTGGGCTGCTAATGTCGCAGGGTGATCAGCACCCCAATAACAGTTGTCCCCTATGCAGTGGAGAGCCACTTCAATGGCTGGGTAAAGTGGGCCAATGTGGGGTGCAGGCCAGCCTGGGGGTAGGGGTGCTCCTGTACCTTAACTCTCAGCTGCAGATGCCAGCTCCTGCTGGTCATGACTCTTCAGGGTCTCTCACTCCTCTCTGGGTCTCACTCCTCTCTGGGTCTCACTCCTCTCTGGGTCTCACTCCTCTTCAGTGCAGGACAGGGGAACAGCTTCTCCATTCACTGCACCCACGCTGCTGGGCTTTCTCCTTTTCCTCTCTCTGCCTGAGTCTCACCCTGCTCCCAGCACGTCTTCTCACTCTCTGCACACTTCCTCCCTCTCACCTTGCTGCTGGGATCACCTCTGACCTCTCAGCTTCCTGTCACAAGTGCAGGGGAGCTGGGACACTAGCTGTCTGTTAACCCCTCACAGCCCTGCTGTTTCTATAAAAATGCAGTTCTTTCTCTGAGCAGCATTAGCTGCAATTTACCTTCTTTGAGGGCACAGGGACACCTCTGGGGTGGACTGCCACACACCTCCCTGCTGGAAATTTGCCTGTCCGCAGGCAACTTACCCGGACCAATAAGTTCTTGACAAAGTCCTGTCAATGTCCATGACAACATTCAAACGCTAAATGAAAACAGGTGTGATCAATTATACATTCAATAACAACTATAAGCATCACTACCTTCCTGCCACCTGATATCTAATGTGGGCTCCCCAGGTCAACCATCCCTCTGCCACAGGACCTCCATCCCTCTGCGGTCCAGCTTCTCCAAGGCTGTCAATGGATGGCGCCCACTCTCACGATGTACGCATCTTTAGGCATGTCTCACCTCTCGATCTTGCCTCTTCGACCTCTGTATTGCCTGCTGGATTCTGAGGGCAAATTCCTCTCCTGAGATGGTCGTATATTCACCACTTGTTACCGGCTTCCCACCGATGAAACAGATCTTGGCCTTGTCTTCTCTCTCTGGTGCTTCTACTTTGGCCTTGGATTCAGGCAGTGGCACAACTGGTTCTGCTGCTGACGGCTCCACTGTCTGTGTCACGGCCATGTGAACCACAATCTCTGGGCTTCTCTGCTGGTCTACCATTCCGACATTTCTCGGCCTTAGATTCGCCACCCGGTAATCGGCATCGTCCATCCTGGGCACATACTCCCGCGTCGGCTCCGGAAGTTGAGGCCTGGTCGCTTTTTGCCAGTTCTGATGGACTGCCTCACTCCGCACGACCGGTTTCTTGCTTGACCTTGTAATGTCAGGTTCTGGTGGGCGGGGCATCTGTCCTGGTCGAGGAGGGTTGACATTAAATCGGTCACTCTCGCCATTTACTTCCCTCAGTACAGCTCTACTTCCGCTGTGGCTGTACTCTTGCTGGTAGTACGGTTGGGGCTCTCTATGACTTGGATAGTGTGCTAGGGTGCGTCTGTTACGTAGCACCGGTCCAGTCACGTTGGCGGCCTTGTTGCCTTTCTTCCCGCTTGTCAATTCAAATTCTACGGCCTCACCGTTGCTCAGGCTCCGGAAGCTGTTTTGGGGGTTGGCATGCTGGATGGCGGTATAGTGGACATACACGCTATGGCCAGTGTCTGCGCGCTTAATGAATCCATATCCGCGTGGCACATCAAACCACAGGACACGACCTGTGATCCTTCTTGGGCCGGTTCGCGGCCTATCAGTCATCTGGGTTACACCGGATGCTCTTGACGTGTTCTGGAACACTGCCGGTGGACCTCTTCTCCCGTGCCATCTCACAGTCTGTGGGCATACATCGGCTCGGTCACTGTGTAGTCGTTCCGACCTCCATTGGCGATTCTGTTGCCATCTATGCCTTCTGCCACCTTCACGTTGCTGTCTTTCCTTTTCATCCTCCGCCCATTCCTGACGCATCTCACGGATCATCCTGGTCATTTCGGTCATCGCTCCGATGATGGCCCCAATCGAGTTCTGATTGGCTTGGGCTGGTGGAGTGGCGGTTCTTGGCATCTGCTGCGGTTCTGTGTACTGCGATCGCCACATCTTGCCGTTCACAGGGGTCTTGTGCAATCCTGTTCGTGACGCCAAGTGTGACAGTGCCCCTGTACGGTGTGGTGCAAGATGGCGTACCTTAAATCTGGAGCTGGTGACGGCGGCGGCTTCTACTGGAGAACCTGTGGGAGGGAACGGCACAACCCAAGGGACCCACAAAAGACAACGCTACTTCGGTTAGCAGCGACAAATATTTATTAAAGAAAAACAACTAGACTAGTCGCTGTGATATACTCCTACACATATGCAAACATCAATAAGAAAGATAAAAAAACACAAAGACAATGACATCAAAGAGAGCAATATTAAAGACAATAATATGACCTCACTAGAATACTATACTGCACATATAACACTATACTGCAAGGAAAACAGTCAATGAAGAAACGGTCCCACGAAGGAAGATCCTCACAAGTACAAGGGTAGGCCCTACCTTAGTGTGCACACTACTATATAAAGGCCAGAAAATATTAATTGTCCCCTATAACGGGGTACAGGCGAGTCCCCGTTACCTAGGGCAACTCCCTGCTAGACATACAACACAGGCTGTAGATATGGGCTTGGAGGTGGTGGCAAATCTGGCATGCAGCCAGAGGGGCGTTGCAGGTGTCTCTGGGCTGCTAATGTCGCAGGGTGATCAGCACCCCAATAACAGTTGTCCCCTATGCAGTGGAGAGCCACTTCAATGGCTGGGTAAAGTGTGCCAATGTGGGGTGCAGGCCAGCCTGGGGGTAGGGGTGCTCCTGTACCTTAACTCTCAGCTGCAGATGCCAGCTCCTGCTGGTCATGACTCTTCAGGGTCTCTCACTCCTCGCTGGGTCTCACTCCTCTCTGGGTCTCACTCCTCTCTGGGTCTCACTCCTCTCTGGGTCTCACTCCTCTTCAGTGCAGGACAGGGGAACAGCTTCTCCATTCACTGCACCCACGCTGCTGGGCTTTCTCCTTTTCCTCTCTCTGCCTGAGTCTCACCCTGCTCCCAGCACATCTTCTCACTCTCTGCACACTTCCTCCCTCTCACCTTGCTGCTGGGATCACCTCTGACCTCTCAGCTTCCTGTCACAAGTGCAGGGGAGCTGGGACACTAGCTGTCTGTTAACCCCTCACAGCCCTGCTGTTTCTATAAAAATGCAGTTCTTTCTCTGAGCAGCATTAGCTGCAATTTACCTTCTTTGAGGGCACAGGGACACCTCTGGGGTGGACTGCCACAAAGGCTGAACTGAATCAGTGACACAGATATGTTTTCTCCTCAGTAGTTTCCATTAACCCTTTGAGTGCCAACGTTGCGGTGCGAGGTCCTCAAAATATTTGATAAATATACCAGCATCGTTCACAGCAACGGTTCTTTTAGTATAAATGAATACAAACAAATACAGTCAAGTCAACTACTGTATGTAGTAGGGAATATAGATTGTAAGCTCTATTGGGGCAGGGACTGATGTGAATGTTCAAACAGACTCTGTAAAGTGCTGGGGAATATGTGTACACAATATAAATAACTGTTAATAAATAAATACTGTTCAGAAGTCTGATCAGCCAGCAGAGGAAAAGCAAAAGCACACCAGACAACAGGACAGCAATCCAGAGGGGTCAAACAAGAAAGCACAGGCCGCTATAATTATAGCTATTTTCTTAGCTGTTGAACTAAGATTAGAATGAACAGCAACTCCCAGACACCCAGTTGTGGATTAGAGATACACTGCCATAGAACATTACTCTATTCTTATCTATAATATATACTTGTAGCTCCAAGTTGATTTCTTCACTGTCTAGAACATCAGTTAGATTGTCACTGGTCTGTTTCTACTCCCCACAGCAATAAAAAGCTTTACACAACATGCTGGAATGATGAACATTGCTAAAAGTTCATGACCATCAGTAATATTTGAACTATGCCCTCGCACTTGAGATAAAAAGTATATATTTGCCATTGATGGTGTTTGTATTGTACACAACAGCACTATCAGACAGGAAAGTTATTTCCACATATACCAATCTACGGCCTCTTTTGCAACAGAAGAATGCTGACAAACCTGCCTTCCCGCCTAGTAATACTGTGTTGCTCACTCCCACTCATGTGGACAATATTAAGCATACTGTACAGTACAGTATGTCATTTATTGGGACACATACAGTACAATCACATACTGATTCAGATACTATTCATACAATACAGTAGTTGCCAGCAGCAACTCCATCCTCGTCAATGGAGGTAGGTTGCCACTGGCTGTGCTGCCGGTACATCCCCCCAGTGACACTTATCAATGCTTCCAGGCCTGCTGCTGCTTGTGTCATCTGCATTGTACAGGCGCTGTAACTGGCACATGCAAAACATTGGCGACGGTACTGCGCATGCACATTTCAACAGATTCTTTGGGCTGCATCGGATGCAGCCTGTAGAAGCCAAATTGGGCTACATGGCAAGGCAGGGAGTGGCTTCCTATAGGAAGCCATATCTCTGCCTAGAGCATCCCGTCCTGGCAATCCCGGAGTGAGGGAACACCTCCTAATGGGACTGCATTACTGCGGGTGACTGACAGGTCTGATTTCCAATAGGAAGTCACTGCCAGTCACAGTGAAGCCAGTGAGACTGCATCTGGCTTCCTATGGCAGGAGGAGCCGCCATGAGGAGAGATTGAACGAACCTAGCAAATGCCAAAAGGCCACATACCTGACAGGGAGCAAGTGATGAAGGAGGAGCTCTAATGATGGCATGAGGAGCGCAATAGAGAAGCAGGTTGGAATGTGCTGCATGGGGGGGGGGGGGGGGCAGCCACATCTGGAGGGGGGGGGGCAGCCACATGTGGAGGGAGAGCTGGGGTGGGGTTCCATCACCTTTCCAGGACCACTTTAAGCACTGGCAGTAGATGTAATAAACTTCATAGGTCCAGGCTGCTATGTAGCTCAACTAAAAGCAAATGCTGTTATATACCTATATCTGTTACCTCTCTGTGAGTAGACTTTAGGCTGATGGTGCAGAAAGCAAATGCTGTATATCTCATGTTTGTAACACAGGTTTGGAGCTCTAGGTTGGTTCTAAATGGGAAGGCAGTGAGGCCTTTGAGTTATTACAACTTGTTGACCCGCAACCATGGAATCTTTGGAGAGACAGAAGCAGCATTTCAATGTGGCACTGTCCAAGAGCCAATTGTGGCAGATCAGCATCCCACTACAGCCACTCCTTATTGGTTCCTGGGCCACTAGCCATGATTCATTTGCAGGCAGTCTTTCCATTGCTAGTGTACATGCTGCACCTCATGGCCCATCAACAACCCCCCCCCCCCCCATGCCACACCTCAGTCTGGTGCTGTGATTCATCTTCACAGTGGCACCATTTTCACAGTGGCGCTTTACTTGGCTGTGTATTTGGTGCAATAGTCGGGCCGCTCCTGTAAATTGAGTGAGGGCATGTCTTTGGTATTTAGACGGAATTTTGTGAACACAGAGAACCATCTGATTTCAGACTAAGAATAGTGCTAGAGCAAATGCATGCTGATAGTGATAACAGCTACATTCACAAGTGGATGGATAGGGGCATGGATGCAGCCACCTGATAAATAAGGAATGATCTGCATTTATTATGTACATGCAATTTGACTTGCACTGAACTCAACCCGGCCTAGACGATACAATACTGACTAGCACTAGCAGTACTTTATTAAGCTTTCGGGAGCTGGGGCTATAAAAACAGGGAGCCCTTAAACCTCTGGCCTTCCCTCTCTTGAGCACTGTCCCCACTTTGGTTTGTCCTATCCTGACTATGGGACTGCAGCGTGCACACCGCAGCAGTGTGCTTCATCCAGGGGGATTGGGATGTGATGACAGCACCACATCATTACAGCAACATACCTTACAAGAGGTGTACAGTATATTAGATGGATTAAGAATTTTTGTTATGGCTCCACATAATTGAGATATAACTATTTGATAAATTTTTATTGCAGTGGCAACAAAAGGTCTGATGCAGATTAGTAAGTAAACCCAATGGTCTACTTACTTACCCAGTGGTGGAGGAATTGTGTATGGGACAAGTTCTGCGAACATTGCCACCTGCAAGAATTGCAATAGTCTCTGTGCTTAATCATTGGGACAATGGGGTTATTCTGGCTCACTCGCAAAGGCACAATCACTCTCTAATGGACAAAACCATATGCACTGAAGGTGGGGCTGATATTCAGAGAGAGTTACATTTGGCTGTTTTATTTTTTCTGTAAATGGTAAATATTGGCTGCTTTATTTTTACACTGCAATATAGATATCAGTTTGAAGTACAATCCCCACCAACCCAGTGCATATGGTTTTGTCCATTAGAGAGTGATTGTGCCTTTGCGAATGAACCAGAATAATCCCCAAGGACTCTGTCCGGTCTGATGGCTTTGATCAGGTTACACAGTCAGGTTATCAATCCAGGGCCAGATGCACTAAGCTTCAAAAGTGATAAAATGGAGAGTGAAAACAACCTACTAATCAGCTCCTGCCTGACATTTTTCAAACAGTCTGTGACATGGCAGTCAGGAGCTGAATGGTTGGTTGTTTATCATTCTCCATAGCACTTTTGAAGCTTAATGCATCTGGCCCTTAGTCTTCTCTGATAGAAGAGCTCCATCAAATCCCTGCCTGCATGGTCATGCTCGCATTCTGGGATGGTTACCAGGTTTCCCTCTTACTGCTGCACAGGGGAGGACCATTGATGTCAGGGTGCTCTGGCTGTTAAGGCTCCCCTAATAGAGGGGGTCTCAGAGTAGTGTCTCTTGAGTAGCCCCTTTATCCAGTACTCCAGAGCACCAGGCACTATTTGGTATTAGGGATGCCAATCCCAGGATCAGCGGGATCCCAGAAGTTCAGACCAGAATTTTTGGGACTGAAATGCTCATGCACATTTTATTCCTTTCTTTCAGGCAGCACTAAGCACCAGCATTACTTGGCTTAGGCGCTGCCTGGAAAACATGCCATGCGGCTGCGCAGCCACGCACCTGCTACTCCCATCCCCACCCTATCTACCCTCTCTCTGCCGCGTGTCCCTCCCACAGGTGCTGCCTCCCACACTGTCCATTGCTTCCACTCACCCGCCTGCATGCTCCACCACCAAACAACTGCTTCTAAGCAGTGCCCGGTGTCAGGAGGCTAATAATCCCAGGTTGGACAGTTTTTAATCCCGATCCCACAGTTGAAAAATGGGCAGGGATTGGCTTCCATATTTGGTACTCCTGACTGTTGGCTACTAGGGAAATCTGTTACAATAGAGAACAACCTCTTATGGCACTAAGCTGAGATACACTGACAGCCCATTGCTGGGGCCAGCAAGAACATGAGCAAAACAAGTGCTGGACTATAAATATTGCCCCTGTAGAAACTGGAATGAAGGAGATCCAGGGGTGACATTTATTAAGATTGGTGTATTAATAAATGTTTTTTTATTTTATTTACTAAACATTGGTAATTGTTACAAAACATAGTTCTTTATGTACCAAACATTGTTTTACTGTTGGAAGTTTGACTATAAAGGGAACTGGTATGGCAGGTTACTGATACAAAAAAATTGTATTATTTGCAGTGTAAGAGTAACCTAGGCTGTGTGGGGGAAAACAAACTAAAGCAGTGACTATCATTGTTGGTACTTGGGCATTGTGGGCCCCTGTGCAAAAATAACCCGCCCCCCTTTCTACTCCACTCCACCCCAGCCCAAGTTCACAATATCCAACACTAGCTTTGCCCCCCTCCCCACTTCCTCCACCCCAGCCCATGTTCACAATATCCAACACTAGCTTTGCCCCCCTCCCCACCTCCTCCACCCCAGCCCAAGTTCACAATATCCAACACTAGCTTTGCCCCCCTCCCCACCCAGGGCCGGTGACAGGGGGGGTCAAGGGGGACATGTGTGACGGGCCCCGGCAATCTGAAGGGCCCCAGAGCCCAGCCGCAGCCCGTCTGTAAGCTGTATAGCTTTGTTTTTGTATTACCCCGTGGCCGCGTACTCCGCCCCGCCCCCTGTCTGTGTGCCTTACTGCAGCGTGCCGCCGCCGGGTCTCTCCTGCTGTGTGTGTCCGTCCTTCCGCGGCGCGTACAGTGCTGCAGGACACTCACACAGTCTACATTGACAGGGCAGCGGCGCCGGCGGGACAAGAACAGCCAGAAGCAGTGTGCGGTGCTTTTGTAACTCCGCCCCCCTCCCCCAGCAAGTACTGTCTCCAGGACCGGCAGTTGCCCGATGCTGTGCAGGGAGGAGTCGGACGGGAACTTCCGGCAGCTGCAGCGCAACCCGGGCCCTGATGTGGGCGAAGTTGGACTCTAGCTTGAGGAGAAGCTACTAGAAGCTACTACTAGATGGTACATCCCTAGCGCCGGAGCTGCAAAGTGCACAGTGGTCAGTACGTTAGTACATGGGGTGATGCTGCTGTACATGATGGGACACCAGGGTGTGTCCCCTCATTCTGGGGGTTGATTTTCTCAGTGATATGTAGCCTTACCCCCACCTGACAGATACCCCTACTCCCCAGAGCCCCCTTAGCCTTCCTTGTGCCACCATTAGCTCTTTCTGTGCCCACTTCACCTTTCTCTGTGCCCCCCACAACCTATCATTCTCTGTGTCCACTTTATCTATTCCTTTTCCCCTCTCAATTAACCATCAACTCATACTGTTACTGACTGCTGCTGGGCCCCAAACCCTGTGCTGCAGCAGTCATTAACCCCTTCCTGACAGAGCCAGTTTTTGCGTTCCTGACAGAGCCCTTTTTTTCAAATCTGACATGTATCACTTAAGTGGGGATAACTTTTTTTTGCTTTTACTTATCCCAGTGATTTTGAGATTGTTTTTTCGTGACACATTGTACTTCAAATTAGTGGTAAATTTGGGTCGATACAGTCTGTGTTTTTTTGTGAAAAATACCAAAATGTCGTGAAAAAATGGAAAATTTTGCAATTTGCAAAATGTTAAATTTTCTGCTTGTGAGACAAATAATCATACCACTCAAAATAGTTAATAACTAATATAGACCATATGTCTACTTTATGTTTCCATCATTATTTCAACTTCCTTTTAATTTTTTTGGACACTAGGAGGCTTACAATATGAATAGCAAATTCTCAATTTTTCACGAAAATTTCAAACACTAATTTTTTTAGGGACCAGTTCAGTTCTGATGTGACTTTGAGGGACTTGTATGTGAGACACCCCCATAAATGATACCATTTCAAAAACTGCACCCCTCACAGTATTCAAAACAGCATTTTGGAAGTTTGTTAACCCTTTAGGTGTTTCACAGGAATTAAAACAAAGTGTAGGTGAAATTTCAAAATTTCATTTTTTTTGCAGATTTGCAATTTTAATACATTTTTCAAAGGAACACAGTACATTTTACTAGAGAAATGTGACTAAAAATTGATTCCCCCAATTCTTTTGTTTTCATAAATATCCTATATGTGGCCCTAGTGTGCACGTTGACCAAACCACAGGCTTCATAATAGAAGGAGCACCTACTTGATTTTGGAGCCTCCTTTTTATGAGATTATTTTTTAGGCACCATGTAGGTTTCTAGGCACCATAAGATGCTAAAATTTAGGAACCCCCCCACAAGTGACCCCATTTTGCAAACTACACCCCTCAGGGAATTCATCTAGGGGTATAGTGTACATTTCAAACCCCCAGGGGTTTCACCAATTGTGGTACAACTGGGCAGTGAAAATGAAAAATTAAATTTTTTACACAAAAATGCAGTTCTGGCTCAAAATTTTTCATTTTCAGAAGGTATGAAGGAGAAAAAGCACCCCAAAATCTGTGCCCCAATTTCTCCCGAGTACGGCAATGCCTCACATGTGACCAAAAAATACCATTTGGGTGCATGGCAGGACTCAGAAAGGAAGGAGTGATTTTTGGATTTTGCAGCTCAGATTCTGGTGGAATGTTGCTGGGTGCTATGTTGCATTAGCAAGACCCCCCAAGCACCAATACAGTGGAACCCCCCCACAAGTGACCCCATTTTGCAAACTACACCCCTCAGGGAATTCATCTAGGGGTATAGTGTACATTTCAAACCCCCATGGGTTTCACCAATTTTGATACAACTGGGCAGTGAAAATGAAAAATTACATTTTTTTACACAAAAATGCAGTTCTGGCTCAAAATTTTTCATTTTCATAAGGTATAAAGGAGAAAAAGCACCCCAAAATCTGTGCCCCAATTTCTCCCGAGTATGGCAATGCCTCATATGTGACCAAAAAATACCAGTTGGGTGCATGGCAGGACTCAGAAGGGAAGGAGTGATTTTTGGTGGTGGAATGTTGGTGGGTGCTATGTCGCATTAGCAAGACCCCCAAAGCACCAATACAGTGGAACCCCCCCACAAGTGACCCCATTTTGCAAACTACACCCCTCAGGGAATTCATCTAGGGGTATAGTGTACATTTCAAACCCCCAGGGGTTTCACCAATTTTGATACAACTGGGCAGTGAAAATGAAAAATTACATTTTTTTACACAAAAATGCAGTTCTGGCTCAAAATTTTTCATTTTCAGAAGGTATGAAGGAGAAAAAGCACCCCAAAATCTGTGCCCCAATTTCTCCCGAGTACGGCAATGCCTTACATGTGACCAAAAAATACCATTTGGGCGCATGGCAGGACTCAGAAGGGAAGGAGTGATTTTTGGATTTTGCAGCTCAGATTCTGGTGGAATTTTGGTGGGTGCTATGTCGCATTAGCAAGACCCCCCAAGCACCAATACAGTGGAACCCCCCCACAAGTGACCCCATTTTGCAAACTACACCCCTCAGGGAATTCATCTAGGGGTATAGTGTACATTTCAAACCCCCAGGGGTTTCACCAATTTTGATACAACTGGGCTGTGCAAATGCAAAATTACATTTTTTACACAAAAATGCAGTTCTGGCTCAAAATTTTTCATTTTCACAAGGAATGAAGGAGACAAAGCACCCCAAAATCTGTGCCCCAATTTCTCCCGAGTACGGCAATGCCTCACATGTGACCAAAAAATACCATTTGGGTGCATGGCAGGACTCAGAAAGGAAGGAGTGATTTTTGGATTTTGCAGCTCAGATTCTGGTGGAATGTTGGTGGGTGCTATGTTGCATTAGCAAGACCCCCCAAGCACCAATACAGTGGAACCCCCCCACAAGTGACCCCATTTTGCAAACTACACCCCTCAGGGAATTCATCTAGGGGTATAGTGTACATTTCAAACCCCCAGGGGTTTCACCAATTTTGATACAACTGGGCAGTGAAAATGAAAAATTACATTTTTTTACACAAAAATGCAGTTCTGGCTCAAAATTTTTCATTTTCAGAAGGTATGAAGGAGAAAAAGCACCCCAAAATATGTGCCCCAATTTCTCCCGAGTATGGCAATGCCTCATATGTGACCAAAAAATACCAGTTGGGTTCATGGCAGGACTCAGAAGGGAAGGAGTGATTTTTGGTGGTGGAATGTTGGTGGGTGCTATGTCGCATTAGCAAGACCCCCAAAGCACCAATACAGTGGAACCCCCCCACAAGTGACCCCATTTTGCAAACTACACCCCTCAGGGAATTCATCTAGGGGTATAGTGTACATTTCAAACCCCCAGGGGTTTCACCAATTTTGATACAACTGGGCAGTGAAAATGAAAAATTACATTTTTTTACACAAAAATGCAGTTCTGGCTCAAAATTTTTCATTTTCAGAAGGTATGAAGGAGAAAAAGCACCCCAAAATCTGTGCCCCAATTTCTCCCGAGTACGGCAATGCCTCACATGTGACCAAAAAATACCATTTGGGCGCATGGCAGGACTCAGAAGGGAAGGAGTGATTTTTGGATTTTGCAGCTCAGATTCTGGTGGAATTTTGGTGGGTGCTATGTCGCATTAGCAAGACCCCCCAAGCACCAATACAGTGGAACCCCCCCACAAGTGACCCCATTTTGCAAACTACACCCCTCAGGGAATTCATCTAGGGGTATAGTGTACATTTCAAACCCCCAGGGGTTTCACCAATTTTGATACAACTGGGCTGTGCAAATGCAAAATTACATTTTTTACACAAAAATGCAGTTCTGGCTCAAAATTTTTCATTTTCACAAGGAATGAAGGAGACAAAGCACCCCAAAATCGGTGCCCCAATTTCTCCCGAGTACGGCAATGCCTCACATGTGACCAAAAAATACCATTTGGGTGCATGGCAGGACTCAGAAAGGAAGGAGTGATTTTTGGATTTTGCAGCTCAGATTCTGGTGGAATGTTGGTGGGTGCTATGTTGCATTAGCAAGACCCCCCAAGCACCAATACAGTGGAACCCCCCCACAAGTGACCCCATTTTGCAAACTACACCCTTCAGGGAATTCATCTAGGGGTATAGTGTACATTTCAAACCCCCAGGGGTTTCACCAATTTTGATACAACTGGGCAGTGAAAATGAAAAATTACATTTTTTTACACAAAAATGCAGTTCTGGCTCAAAATTTTTCATTTTCATAAGGTATGAAGGAGAAAAAGCACCCCAAAATCTGTGCCCCAATTTCTCCCGAGTATGGCAATGCCTCATATGTGACCAAAAAATACCAGTTGGGTGCATGGCAGGACTCAGAAGGGAAGGAGTGATTTTTGGTGGTGGAATGTTGGTGGGTGCTATGTCGCATTAGCAAGACCCCCAAAGCACCAATACAGTGGAACCCCCCCACAAGTGACCCCATTTTGCAAACTACACCCCTCAGGGAATTCATCTAGGGGTATAGTGTACATTTCAAACCCCCAGGGGTTTCACCAATTTTGATACAACTGGGCAGTGAAAATGAAAAATTACATTTTTTTACACAAAAATGCAGTTCTGGCTCAAAATTTTTCATTTTCAGAAGGTATGAAGGAGAAAAAGCACCCCAAAATCTGTGCCCCAATTTCTCCCGAGTACGGCAATGCTTCATGTGTGACCAAAAAGTGGCAGGACTCAGAAGGGAAGGAGTGATATTTGGATTTTGCAGCACAAATTCTGGTGGAATGTTGGTGGGTGCTATGTCGCATTAGCAAGACCCCCAAAGCACCAATACAGTGGAACCCCCCCACAAGTGACCCCATTTTGCAAACTACACCCCTCAGGGAATTCATCTAGGGGTATAGTGTACATTTCAAACCCCCAGGGGTTTCACCAATTTTGATACAACTGGGCAGTGAAAATGAAAAATTACATTTTTTTACACAAAAATGCAGTTCTGGCTCAAAATTTTTCATTTTCAGAAGGTATGATGGAGAAAAAGCACCCCAAAATCTGTGCCCCAATTTCTCCCGAGTACGGCAATGCCTCACATGTGACCAAAGAATACCAGTTGGGTGCATGGCAGGACTCAGAAGGGAAGGAGTGATTTTTGGATTTTGCGGCTCAGATTCTGGTGGAATGAATGGTGGGTGCTATGTGGCATTAGCAAGACCCCCGAAGCACGGTGAAATGATGAACCTAAAAATCCATAGATGTGTGGTATATTTTAAAACACTCCTTTATACATAGGCCGGGTTTGTCGGGGCAAGTGTCACACTGGAAAATAGTTTGCTTTCTTATTCCCTTTTTATAGCAAACTTTGCACCTTTTTTGTGTCCTGCCCTTTTTTCCAGTGGAGGGGATTTCATCAGGAAAATGCTGCCCTGGTACAATACGGGGGCCAGTACTAGAAGTACTGGGGCCCTCTGCCTGCTGGTTCCCAAATACTAGGCCCTTTATGACTTCCTCTTGAAAGTGCATAAATGTCCCCCTCTGGCCGGTAGAACGGAATAGCACGTAAGCGTTATACAGTGCCATCTGGATGATATACACGGCCAGCTTCTTGTACCAGATTTTTGTTTTCTGCAGAGGACTGTACGGCTTCAGTACCTGATCTGAAAGATCCACTCCGCCCATGTACCTATTGTAATCCAGGATACAATTAGTTTTTGAGGTGTGGGTACTGGTACCTCGTACAGGGACGGAGGTGGTACTGTCTCCGTGAATTGTTGTCAGTATAAGGACATCCCTCTTGTCCTTATATTTGACCAACAACATATTTTCGGTGCATATTCCCCTGCTTTCACCCCTTCTCATTACTTGGGCAATGTGCGTTTTTGGGAGGCCTCTTTGGTTCTTGCGCACAGTACCGCAAGCTGCTGTACCTCTTGAACCAAGGGCCTTAAACAGGGGGATGCTGGTGTAAAAGTTATCCACATAGAGGTGATAACCTTTATCCAGGAAGGGGTGCACTAAATCCCAGACAATTTTTCCACTAACACCTACGAGGGAGGGGGGGCATTCTGGCGGTTCAATTCTTGAATCCTTCCCTTCATATACCCTAAACCTGTGGGTGTACCCTGAGGTGCTTTCACACAGCTTATACATTTTTATGCCATACCTTGCCCTCTTACTGGGAAGGTACTGGCGGAATTTAACCCTTCCTTTAAAATGTATAAGGGACTCGTCTATGCAAATGAATTTATCTGGGATGTACATCTCTTCAAATTTGGCACTGAAATGATCAATGACCGGCCTGACTTTGAATAGCCGGTCAAAGGTGGGATCATCTCTGGGTGGGCACTGTGCATTATCGTTGTAATGCAAAAATTGGTACTTCTGTAGTTTCACGGCGCCGGAAGTAACAGTAACTTGGCAGCCTGCCAGAGGCTCTCGTGCCGCTCTAGCTACAATGTTATTAACAGAAACTTGGCAGCCTGCCAGAGGCTCGCGTGCCGCTCTAGCTACAGTGTTATAGTGTAACGTGATTAATGAAGTGTAAAAAGGAGACAAAATGGGATAAACGGGGCTTATAAATCGCACACCCCGGCACACCGCTACCACAGGGGGTGTCCCCAATGTAGACGCTAACTTATTTTGGGCTTTTAGCGTGTCAATTCTCACTCCCGCCACTTCAGGCTTAGACGCGCGCTACGCTGTTTATGTAGTCAGTCAGTCAGTCAGCTGTAGCCCTGTACGAGACGCTGAGGTGAATAATGGCAGTGGCAAGTCTCTGTATGGCAATGGGGCGTCTGACATTATTTAACCTGCCACAGACGGAGGAGGAGGCTGTGGCTTTCTTGCAGGCCCGCCAGTTCCTGCCACAGACCATGACCTGCCCCAATGGCCACCCCATGAAGCTCAGCATAAAGGAGCGCATGTGGCGCTGCCACATTAGGAGCTGCAGAAAAAAAGTCAGCGTCAGGTCAGCTCAATGGTTCAGGGGATCTCACCTCACCTTCGTGACCCTGATCAGATTTGTATATTGCTGGGCAGAAGAGCTGACCAGCATGAAATTTTGTGACAAGCAGCTCAACATCTGCCAAAAAACTGCTGTCCTATACAGCAATCTAATGAGGGAGGCCTGCACGCTGGACCTGCTGGCACAGCCTCAGCGGCGAATCGGAGGCCCGGGGCAGATCGTCGAGGTCGACGAAAGCCTGTATGTAAAAAGAAAGAGCAACGTCGGACGGCTCCTGCCCCAGCAGTGGGTATTCGGGGGAATATCTAGGGAGTCCGGCCAGTGCTTTATCACTGCGGTGGAGCGGCGGGATACGGCCACCCTGATGGCTGCCATCGAGGCCCATGTGGAACCGGGCACTACTGTCTTCACAGACTGCTGGAGGGCGTACAATACCCAGCAACTCCAGCAGGCCGGTTATGTTCACGGAAAGGTGAAACACAAATACCACTTCGTCGACCCGGACACTGGGGTGCACACCCAGAATGTGGAGCGACTCTGGGGCAGCTGCAAGTGGCGTAATAAACGCCAGAGGGGTACCGCACGCCATTACCTCGATTCATACCTTCAGGAATTTATGTGGAGGCAGAGTTTAGGCGCCCAGGACCCCTTCCATCGCATTTGGCACGCTCTGACCCTGCTCCCCCTGGTCGAGAAAGAGAATGCCGGCGGTGATGTTGACACAGTAGGTCCTTCCGGCGATGATGTCGACACAGCAGGTCCGTCAACTGAAAATGCTGGCGGTGACGTAGACGCCGAAGTTCCTTCCTGCTCTACTGATTAAATCATGACTTTTAAATTATTGTTGGACTTTTTTATTGTTTATGATTATTTCATGTCATTGAATCATTTATATTCTACAGTTATGTTGAATTTCAACAAAAAAAAAGTTAAATTTCACTTGAATTTCAACTAAAAAAAAAGTGAACAGTTGCCGAAAATGTCGTCTTCACTGTCTCAGGTGTGTGAGTGTGCAGGTGTGAATGTGTTCCTGAATCATCCCCACTATCCACGCCCACCCGAAGCGTGGCGAGCGCAGCGAGCCCCGCGAGGGGCGTCGGTACGCGTCCTACGACCTTTTCATACCCCCACTATCCACGTCGGCGTGGAGTTGAGAACAGAATAGTGTGGCGAGCGCAGCGAGCCACCGAGCCCGAAGCGTGGCGAGCGCAGCGAGCCCCGCGAGGGGACGCGGATACCTTCACAGGTAAACGCGTCCCCTCGCGGGCTTCACAGGTGTCCGCGTCGCTGCGGACACCTGTGAAGCCCGCGAGGGGACGCGTTTACCTGTGAAGGTATCCGCGGCCGCTCGCCATGCTTCGGGCTCGGTGGCTCGCTGCGCTCGCCACACTATTCTATTCTCAACTCCACGCCGACGTGGATAGTGGGGGTATGAAAAGGTCGTAGGACGCGTACCGCTGCCCCTCGCGGGGCTCGCTGCGCTCGCCACGCTTCGGGTGGGCGTGGATAGTGGGATTTACACAGTCGACAGCTGTTGCGTCGACTACTGCCACTGTGGACGGGCTTTAATAGTGTACCCCTAAACCCAGCTAAATTTAGATGCTTTTGCGTCTAAATTTAGATGTACCCCTCCACCCAACTAAATCCAGGCGCTTTAGCGTCTAAATTTAGATGCTAAACCACCTTTGCGGCTCCCAGGGAGCCTGTTTTTTGCGCCTAAATCCAGGCGCCCCCCTCCTTCTTAGCGGCTCGCAAGGCGCCTGGATTCAGAGGGTTTTGCGCCTAAATCCAGGCGCCCCCCTCCTTCTTAGCGGCTCGCAAGGCGCCTGGATTCAGAGGGTTTTGCGCCTAAATCCAGGCGCCCCCCTCCTTCTTAGCGGCTCGCAAGGCGCCTGGATTCAGAGGGTTTTGCGCCTAAATCCAGGCGCCCCCCTCCTTCTTAGCGGCTTGCAGGGAGTGTGAATCCAGGGGCATTAGCGCCTAGATCTAGGCTGCAAGCCATTGGATTTAGCGTGTACATGGGGGATACTGCGCTGTGCCGGGGTGAGTACTTTACAAGCCCCGGCACGTCAGCGTTGTGCCCGGGGTGTGTCCACTTGCCCCCGCTGTTGTCAGCGCTGCCCAGGCGCTGCCTATTTCACTGTGGAACTACAAGTACCACAGTGACCTGCCAGCGCCTGGGCAGCGCGCTGCTGCTGCTGCCCGGCCGCCACGCTGTTTACGTAGCTGTCAGTACAGCTAGAGCGGCGCGAGCACACTCTGTCTGAGCTAGAGCGGCACGCGCACGGTTAATCAGAGCCTCTGGCAGTCTGCCAAGTTTCTAAGCCAGAGTGTGCGCGCGGCGGCGCCGTGAAACTACAGAAGTACCCAAAAATTTAAGGATCGTCTCAAATCGAGCCCGGGGCATGGCCATACGGTAAAATGGGGTGCTGTACAGAACATCTGTACTCCAATATTGCCTAATTTCTGGCTTTTTTACTATGCCCATATGAAACACCAGACCCCAAAACGTCATCATCTCTACTGCATCTACAGGGGTCCACCTAGCAAATGATGACGTGGGGTTTTGAGCAATAAACTGCTGGGCATATAAATTAGTTTGGTCCACCATTAAATTTATAAAATCATCAGAGAAAAATAATTTGAAAAAGTCAATTTCTCTGAGACCTGTGGAATCAAATTGGATTCCTGGCATGGCCAAAAACTCAGGAACCTGGGGCTCAAAATTGTCTGGTGGTGGGGTCCATACGAGATCAATTATTGGGGGGGGGGGTCTCAGCTGCTCTACGGGGGCGTCTTTGAGGGGGTCCCTCATCACTAGAGGAGGAAGAGGAGCTTAAGACGAAGCCTTCAAATTCCCCGCTTGCATCACTGGCTGTGTCAGAGTCAGAGGCAAGCATGGCATATGCCTCCTCCGCTGAATACATTCTTCTGGATGACTGGGATGACATTTGGGATGACATTTGGGATGACATTTGGGATGCCATTTTTATTTTTGTGTTACTGGTAGTGAAATGTTTCAACACGTGTATAGTGTAGGGGGGGTACAAACTTTATTTCAACCCGGGGGGTATGTAGTGTGTAGTGTGTATGTAGTGCAGAAAAAAAATATACTTTATACAAAAAAAAAAAATTGAAGGGGTTAAAAAAAAAATAAAAATTGAAGGGGTTAAAAAAAAAAAAATTGAAGGGGTTAAAAAAAAAAAAAAAAAGGTCCTGCGCCAAAAATTGAGCACAGATGTTGGTCAGTTACGTCCGTCACTGAACAGCGCTCAAAGGCAACAGGAATTTGATCAAAAAAACAAAAAAAGAACAACCCTGTGCCGAAAAAGCTGATCAGTGATGTACGTCACTGATCAGCGCACAGTGGCCACAGGACACCCACAAAATCACAGTGTGTGTAAAAAAAAAATTAAAAAAAGACCCCACAGCAGCCTCAAAAAAAAAAAAGGTGATCAGTGATGCGACACTGATTACCAGTGAGGGGCAGCAGGTGCACAACCTTTGGTGCAACTGACAGTGCAACTGGCAGGTATATATAAAAAAAAAAAACCTCTGCACCCCCAAAAAGTTGCTGATCACCTCAGATATAGTGATCAGCACAAAAGGCGGGGGCAGCAGACACAAAATTTAGCACTCTCTATCACTCTCTGTCACTATCTCTCTCTATCTCTCTATCTCTCACTATCTATCACTCTATGACACTGCAGCAGCAGCACTGACAGTTATATATATGAAAAATAACCCCTGCACCCCCAAAAAGTTGCTGGGGGTGCACAAAATGGGGGCAGCAGACACAAAATATAGCAGTCTCTATCACTCTCTGTCACTATCTCTCTCTATCTCTCTATCTCTCTATCTCTCACTATCTATCACTCTATAACACTGCAGCAGCAGCAGCACTGACAGGTATATATATATATAAAAAAAAACCTGCGCCCCCAAAAAGTTGCTGATCAGTTAATTTATACTGATCAGCACAAAAGGGGGGGCAGCAGTCAGTTATATAAAAAATATATAGCACAATCTGTCACTATCTCTCTATCTCTCTCTATCTCTCTATCTCTCTATCTATAACTATATCACACTCCAGCAGCACAAAATATAGCACTCTCTGACACTATCTCTCTTTATCTCTCTCTATCTATCTCTCTATCTAACGCTATTACACTGCAGCAGCACAAGTTCACAACACAGGAAGTCACAAGTAGTAACAGGATCCAGGAAGCATCCAGCACACTACAAGCAGTAATGAAGCAGTGATCAGGTAAGTATTTTGCTCGGTTCAGGTCAGTATACTGCGGCAGCTAGGCACGGTGACCCCACTGCACGCAATTCCAGACCGGAATGGCGTCTGCAGTGCAGTCACCGTTAGTTTAAATCCCCCTCCTTGGCTGTGATTGGTCCGTCGGTCCGACGAACCAATCACGGCCTTTGGGGGCGGGCGGGGTGAGGTGGGGTGACACCAGTGTCACCCTTACACCCCGCGGTGATTGGTGCTGTACTTTACAGCACCAATCACCTCCGATCGCGTGTCACCGGCGAACGTTATTCGCCGGTGACACAGAAAACGCTGTAATTGGCTGTTCACACTGAACAGCCAATCACAGCGATCGCCGACGGGGGGGCGGCATCGCAGCCCCCCCTGGGCATGCAGGGACATGTCTGCTGTCAGGGACAGCAGACATGTTGAAACTGTCACCGCGTCTATAGACGCGGTGACAGTTACAAGCCATGACGTACATTTACGCCATGTGTCGGGAAGTACTTCCCGACCATGACGTAAATGTACGTCAAATGTCGGGAAGGGGTTAAAAATAAAAATATAGTTTTTAGAGAGTGTAGTGAGATTGCATTGCCCCTAATCCATCGGGCCCCATAGCAGCTGCACACTTATAGTTAGAGGCTACGGGCACTTCTCTGTCCATATGTGCCCCCTCCCATCCATCTATCTATGCCCCCTTCTGTCCGTCTACACCCCCATATAATGCTCTGTCTTTTTAACGGTCTGTCTATGTCTCCTACCCCTCCCATCTGTCAGTCTATGCCCCCTCCCTTTTGGCCATCAGTGCACCCTCCCATTTCTCTGTCTGTCCATCTATGCCCCCATATGATGCTCCGCAATGCTGCCAACGTTAGTCTATACCGTCATATGGTGCTTTGTCCGCCAATACCCCGTCTGCACGTCCAGACTCCCTGCAACCAATCTGTCCCTCTATGCCAGGGGTGGGCAACTATTTTGGCTGGGGGGCCGCTTAACAAAACCAGTAAATATTCGAGGGCCGCACACAATATCTTGTGTGTATGTGTGTATATATATTATATATATATATATATATATATATATATATATATATATATATATATATATATATATATATATATAGTGGTCAAAGTGGAAATTTAGAAGTGGGGGTATGGAAAATCAAATAGAATAGCCAGGGACTTGGGGTACACCTAGAACCTCAGAAGCGTCAGGGACATGTAAAATCTATTTTCAATACTTTTTATACTATAAAATAAACCATATCATATTATATGGAATCCAACCTGGGTTATCTACCTCCACTGTGTCCATCATTCTCTTCCCCCATACAGTATATGTTCTTGTTCAGCTTTCCTTAATGTCTTACATATCACCATTGCCCCTCTCACTTTGGGGTTTATTCTAGTTCATTCTTTTTGACAAAATCCTTCTTAGATGGACAAAACCATGTGCACTGCAGGGGGGCAGATGTAACATGTGCAGATAGAATTAGATTTGGGTGAGTTATTTTGTTTCTGTGCAGGGAAAATACTGACTGCTTTATTTTACACTGCAATATAGATCTCACTTTGAAGAAAAACCCCACCCAAATCTAATTCTCTCTGCACAAGTTACATCTGCCCCACCCGCAGTGCACATGGTTTTGTCCATCTAAGAAGGATTTTGTCAGAAAGAATGAACTAGAATAAACCCATTTATCATTTCTGTAATTTACCCCTACACCTCTCATGCCCTCTTCCCTTCTTTAGCCCTGCACCTATCACTCCTCCACTTGTCTCCATTGCACCCAGGACCCACCTTCCATCTCTCACCCCTTATCCTAGCACCCACCCTCCATCTTTCACCACACTGACTGAACCTCCACACCTGCACCTAGCACCCACCTTCCATATCTCACCCCTTATCCTAGCACCCACCCTCCATCTTTTACCCCTGCATCTAGCACCCACCTTCAATCTCTCACCCCTGCACCTAGCACCCATCTTCCATCTCTCCCCTCACTGCCTCCATCTCTAACCCCTGCACATAGCACCCACCTTCCATCCCTCAGCACACTGACTGAATCTAGTAATGTGTGGGGCATGAAGCAGAGGCTGGGGAGTGTAACAAAAATAAGTGGAAACTACCTGGAGGACCAGCACATATAAAGTCAGACCAGATGTTCACAGCATCTGCCACTCCTCTTCCTGTGATAGGGGTGTGCTGGCCTGGCTTTCTGTTTTGGGCAACAGGGAGACTGTCTGTGTCTAGCACCACATGTTAGTCATTGTCAGGGGCGGATCCAGAAAAAAATAACTGAGGGAGCACCATAGGGAAAAGAGCAAGGAGTTATTTTGCATGTGCTGGAAAAATGGGGATGGCCTTGAAATAGGAAATGGGTGATGGGGAGACATTAGATGACATACAAAATGATGAGGAGACAGGGGCATAATTAATGCTTTGTGGGCTACATAGTAAAATCATGAAAGGTCCCCCCTCTCACCAATTACAATGCCTTTCAGGTTGGGGGGGGGGGAGAGTGAGTGAGACAAAGAGGATGTTGGGGAAGAGAGAGACAAAAGGGAATACAAAGCGAGAGTGTCAGGGAAAGACAGTAATGAGAGAGAGGGTGTCAGAGAGAGAGAATTAGGGGGATATTCAATCTGTAGGGTCCCTCACCTACATTTAGTGCGTTACTGTGTAAGAGTGCAGTAAAATAAACATGCAAAAAAAAATCAAAAAGATTGTAACGTTACAGCTATTTTTTGATTTGTTGCGGTGGTAGTACAGAGCCTCAGAGTGAATGCTAACTCTCCCTTACTATTATGGTGCCTCTGGATCCGCTGTTATCTGCGGCTTCTACTGCTGGGCGATCAACAAGAATACTTATAGGAACTTCTGTGAATCCCAAAAAGCAGATACTGCATTTTCAAAATATGTTCTGTTGTTGATCGCCCTGCAGTAGAAGCCGCAGATAACAGCAGATCCGGAGGCCCCATAATAGTAAGGAAATTTAGCGTGCACTCTCTGTACCACCGCAAAACAAAACCCGGCTACCACACAAATTAAAAAATAGCTGTAAAGCCCCATACACATGGGGCAATTTTAGCCATAATCACCGGGGATTTGGTCACTGAGCAACCATATCCCTGTGTGTATAGGGCAACTGTCGCCAGGAGTGTGCTCCCGCAACTAGCCCTGGTGGTGGTCGCTGGTCCCACGAGCATGCTAATGCGACCAGCGGCTTCCCCCAGCAGAGAGTCTCATTTTTATCAGCAACCATCATCTAGTATTCCGTGTGTATGGAGCTTAACATTACAATCTCTTTGATTTATTTCTATTGGTATTGCATGTTCATTTTTAGCACTCTGTTACACTGGGGGCCCCAGAAATATCAGTGTACAGGGCCCCAAGATTTCTGTTGTCGGCCCTGTCCTCACCTCCTCCACGCCAGCCCAAGTTCACAATATCCAACACTAGCTTTGCCCCCCCCCCCCCCATCCCAACTTCATAATATTACCAATCCAGATTATCCAAACACATTTCCCACTATTTTTAAAACCTTTGCATCCCCTTCCCGACATCAGTGAGAGTAGCCTGTCAAAATACATTGTGCAAATCTTTTTCCCCAACAAGACAACTTTTTCCCCAACTTATCTAACATGTAGAGGGGAGTGTAATGGTCTGAGGCTCAATAGCTGTATCCCAAGCTGGCAAATAGCACAGTGACTGGCACTCTGGTCAGGGATTTATAATGCAACAAGTTAATTACCCAAAACACACCTCCAGGCTATGTCAGTATCATCTACAGGGGAGGGGGGAGGGGTATGGGGGAATGGAATGGTTAGAAAGTGTCCGAACTTAAACTCTGTTGATCTGGTTTGGGATGAAGGGTGAAAACAGAGCATCCTACAAATGCTACTCATTTGTGGGAGCTTCTACAGTGTTGGGAATAATTTTCTGAACAATAGTAGATTTCCATTATAGAAAGAATACCACATGTTTGTTAAGCTGGTAAAGCTACTGTAGCTATACCTAGATAAGTCAAACATTTAGCTTCCATTTTGTTAAACAAAATTCTTCTGATTCATTTTACCCTCACAAAACTCCATCACAGGCAGCAACTGGGATGAACTTGTATTTGTAAAGAAACCACCTTCCCCCTCCCACCACATAACATTATTTTGCATAATTCGTGTGGTAAAGAAGGGGAATACCTTGCACAAGAAAAGATGCTGGTAGATCACCAGGTAAGTCTACAAAAAGTAGATCCCGACCATCCCTGTGGTATTTGAAGAGACCACCATAAGAGAGCTACATTTGAATTGTTGTTGGGGAAGGAAAGACAGGTTTTGTTGATGGCAGAGAGATTGACAAAAGTTAAGGCCCTGTTCATCAGTCCAACTTGTCCACCAATTTGCCCTTGTGCTCCCCGGTAGCCTCACTTATGATTTGGCACCTAAGAATGGGGGAGGGGTGGGAGATAAAGAGCAAAATTTGGCACACGTGCAATGGGTTGTTGTGAGCAACTCTTACCCATGTAAATTAAAAGGGGACATGGAGAAACATCATACCCCCATTTCATGTTACGCAGGGTGTAAATAAATAATTTCACAGCTGCTTGCTCTAACCTACCTTGTGCAGTCCACACACATTCATATGTAGTCACACCAATGCACATACATACAGTCACCCACATATATACAATATATACCATATTCACATACATATAGTCAGTCACATACAGTCACCACAGTGTGAATGGACTGGAGAGACTTCTGGTGTTGCCACTACTACAAGTTCAGTCTTGTGGAATGAGTACCCGCTCTCCACCGTCTCTTGGGGCTTCTACATGCATTACCATTCTCTGTATAGGTGCTGATCTCTGTAGCTGTTTTCACAGGGTCTCACCTAGAGCTAAAAGGAAGGTGTCTGTCTTGCTCTGTGGTGCTATAACACAATGACAATATGGTGACACACGTCTTCAGAAATAGGTTCAGTAGTCATCTTGAATGGAATGAAGCTTCCCTGTAGCAACCACCCACGGAGTATGTGAAGAGTGGGATGCAGTGTAAATCCCGGCGTTCAGAATCCCGATGCCGGAATCCCGACCGCTGAAATCCCGACACTTTCTCCCTCTGTGGGTGTCCACGACACCCTCAGAGGGAGAATAAATTAGTGTGCTGAGCGTAGCGAGGCACCGGGCCCGCTGTGTGGCGAGCGCAGCGAGCCCGCAAGGGGGGCGATCCACGTCCCCCCCCCCTTGTCTGAATTTCCGGCGTCGGGATTTTGAACAACGGGATCCCGACCACCGGCATTTAATACTGAATCCGTGTAGAGTGAACCCTTACTTCAACAATAACTACACTATTGCTCCGTACACAGGGTGCAATTCTCACTAACTTTCGATTAGATTTTGACTATATAGTCTAAATTGGATGTATATTTTGTTTTTTTTCCACATTTGATGCAGATTTGATCCCCGTGTGTTACATAGTTACATAGTAGTTAAGGTTGAATAAAGACTTGCCATCGAGTTCAACCTCACGTTTATTCCATATTGAATAGAAAAATAGACTGGGCAGGGAAGACTATAAAAATACAGATATAGTACTCTGTACTATATAGTCAAAAGATAATGGGTTTGTTTGCCATGCGATTCGATGCCAATCAAATTGCAATCGAATAGCAAGGCAATCGTACAGCGCATACACCCCTTAACTGCCATGTTTGTAGCCGGGATTAGGGGCCAAACTCAATACTTTTATTAAAAGTGTGACCTAATCATGCATGCACTCGCGGCGTATACTATAAACATTTATCAAAGGGGCCCAGAATATACACTCTCTAATGGTTAGCCAAGCCTCTGCGGTGGCTGCCATACCCCATGGAGGTCTGGTCACAAACTTAAGCATGGGTCACTACACCTGCATTCCCCCAGTGGGCCCTTCATGTCCCAGTCCAACATTAGCCACAACCAGGGCACAGTAAAGTCCAAACCTCCCTAAGAACTGCACTCTTGTTACTGCAAAGCACTGCATTCATAAAGAGAATGGTGAGCGCTCAAACCTCATAGCTGCTTGCACTAGGTGGGAAGACTATCAGTAGTTTGGCGTTTAGGAATTGTAGTCCTTGTTCTTTTCAATAGGGACTACAATCTCGTCAGAGACCGAATTTGGCAGCCATTATGTCCAAACTCAGACGTTTGTAAATGCCTTGTAAATAATTACCCATTTAAGAAAAAAAAAGTCTCAGTTCAGCCGGCATCTTACACTGCTGCCGAACTCAGACACTATTACATACAGTATGGCCCCTTGCCGTTGGAAATACCACCATCGTATAGGTTAGGAAGTACTGTCCAGTTTGTCTGAGGGGTGGAAGAATCTGTACATACCAATGTTTTGACGTTCTTATAACTCTGCTCCAATGCAGAAATACCTGTTTATAGTATAACAAATGTTGCTAGGGACAGTATTACCAGAATGAAGATCAGAGAAGGCAACTGGCATTCTTGTCTGGGTCTGTTCCTGACTGAAACCACTGCAGAACATAAATCTGCTCACTGCCTTATACCCCTTTTCCACTAGCAGAAATAACCTGGTAATCTCCACAGGGACGCGCATCTACCCGGGTTTTTCTGCCAGTGGAAATGCTCCCTGTCACATAACCCGGTTTGGATTCCTCGGCAATCCTACCCAGGTAATCACCAGGGCCCTTATTCTGATCGGTGCGGCCGGATCCGATTATGCGGCCAGGACTGTGCGTGCGAAACCCCGCCTTCCATACGGATCGCCAACTCCGTCCGTACGCGGTAAGAAGCTGGCCGAACGGACCGCACGTGTATTTTTCACGGAATACGCCTCCTCCATCTAAGGGAACCTCCCCCATCATTTGATGGTCGCAGACCATCGAATGCAGGACCGAGTGCTCCACCAGCTCCCGCAACCTCAGACCACACGGATATTTTTCCGTGCAAAAGCAGGGATCTGGGCGGGCAGCTGACATCCGGCGATGTCATATGTCCGCCCCCTACACGAGCGTCACGGCCGCATTACCATACGTACGCCCAGCGTTTGCATGGGAATGCCCATGAAACGCGGGGCGTATGCATATGGTAATGAGCCCAAATAGCCCTTCACGCCCCTCTCCACCCCCTGTTCGGAGTGTTCACATATCATGCGGGATTTGGCCGTACGCCCCGCTCGCACATGCGCAGAGACGCCTCTGCACATGCGCAGATACAAAACATCGGCGGCCCGAACTCACGCGGATAAATCCGCACCGACCAGAATAAGGGCCCAGGTTAGAACCAGGTTTGCACCTGGGTTCAGGGTTATTTGAAAAACAGCGATGATTGGAGCTTCTGGGGTATTTTTATGTGCATTTTGTACATGTTTATGTGCACTTTTTACATGTCAGGTACACCAATGGCTCAGGTATACTGCAAACAACAGTTTTCACAATAGTTTTACGTGTCCTGTGTGAAGACACTTTTGGAAAGGTTTCATATTGAATATTTGGGACTAAAATAAAAGCAAAACTTTTTTAAAAAAATATTTCTGGTCTATCCTTTAATCAGAAAATGTTTTGTTTAATGGCATCCCTTTTGGGTAATGGTGGCCCTGTTTTATGACCTCCCCTTTGGTACATCCCTTTAAAAAGGCCTTTTCTTATGTAATCTATACGGAAAAAACAGGCCTTACCTGGGTTAAGTGTAAACGGGGCTGATCTAGCAATTTACCGGGTAGCACTGTAGTGTAAATGTGTCTTAAACCCAGGTCCAACCCGGTATTAACTGGCTGGAGGTCTGGCAGTCTCTAGACCAGTGGTTCTCAACCTCAGTCCTCAGACCCCCAACACAGTTCACATTTTCTTGGTCACACAGCATGTGCACAGGTGCACTCATTACTCACTGACACATTTTAAAAGATCCACAAGTGGAACTAATTATTTCACCTGTGATTCTGTGTGGAGACATGGAAAACATGCACTGTGTGGGGCTCCTGAGGACCAAGGTTGAGAACCTCTGCTCTAGACAATCTAAAAGAGTGTAAGGTTTAAATCACGAAATTGCTAGCAAACTAGTAAAAAAAAAAAAAAAACCTTTTCTACCAACACATATGAAAGGCATACCACTTAACGCATAAGGTTAGCTCCCTGACATGCGATTGTGCTTTGCTTAAATTCCCAAAATGCTTCTTCTCTCCTCTCCTACTTCCTTTATTTTCCCCCTTACTAACTGCCCCACCTGCCTCATTCTTCTTCCCCTTAGCAGGGACGTGCGGTGAGGTAAATGGCTGAGGAGCCCCAGGCAAGTACCAGAGCCAGATTTGCACACAATATGAAAGCTCAGGTGTACATGCTGGCATTATACAGCACTATTTACACTGCTGGAGAGTTGCTGAGTTTTGAAAAGACATGTGTACAAAAGGTAGCCAGATGAGGCACCGCCTGACATGCCATAGACTATAAAAATGATTAGAATAAAAAGAATTTTTCGCACAGCTAAAACGCTCCAAAAATTAAACCAGACATTCTATGAAAAAGGAGACAAAGCCGATAAACTCTTGGCATCTAGACTTAAATCTCAACACTCCCAGAACAACATCCTAGCAATACATACCATCTCTGGCACTCTCTCATATTCTCCTGAAACGATTAACCTGGAGTTTCGGGACTATTACTCTAAACGGATGCGGTCATCTATTAGAATTAACTTAGGTCTACAGTCATTAGGTCGACCCCACTAGGTCGACTGGCAGGAAGGTCGACCTGACTTAAGGTCGACATGGGCCAAGGTCAACATGACTTAAGGTCGAATTTGCATAAAGGTCGACATGAGGAAGGTCGACTGGTCATAAGGTCGACATGGGTTTTTCACTGTTTTTTGAGCCGACATGTGCCGACAGGCGGTATTTCATGCCCTACCATCCACTAGGGCGTGGTGGGAGAATAAAATAGTGTGCCGAGCGCAGCGAGGCACTGTGTCCGAAGCATTGCGAGCGAAGCGAGCGATGCGAGGGTCCGATTCTCATTGCCAACTGTGTCCAAGTCGACTGTGTCGACGTTCGGATAAAAAAAAGTGAAAAACCCATGTCGACCTTCTGAACAGTCGACCTTCCTCATGTCGACCTTTATGCAAATTCGACCTTAAGTCATGTCGACCTTGGCCCATGTCGACCTTAAGTCAGGTCGACCTTCCTGCCAGTCGACCTAGGGGGGTCGACCTAATGACTGTAGACCTAAATGCAGTCTGACGAATGATCCCATTCCCTCTAAACTCTATAATTTAAATAAAAACAGTATCAGTCCTGGAACCCCTAATAGTTTGATATCAGACTTTCTCAAACAAGCCCACCTCCCTAACCTATCAGAACATACCTCTGCCCAACTCAATCGTGATATTACTGAAGAGGAGATCTTGCAAGTTTTAAGTACCCAGAAACCCTCAAAGGCTTTACGGCTTCCTATTATAAGAAGTTAAGTAACATATTGATCTTAAATGACCTTAAATCCTTGTTTAATGATGTCACACATGGCTCCCCTTTTCCCAAATCCATGTTTGAAGCTAGGATCATAGTCAAAATGGTAAGGACCCTCGCGATTGTGCCAGCTACAGGCCAATCTCATTATTAAACTTAGATATAAAGCAGTGACGTGCGGTGAAGTTAGTGGTTGGTGAGGCACTGGCTTAGTGGAGCCAGAACCGACCAGCTCTGTGAGGTTGCTTCTGCACTGACAAGCAGGTGCGGGAGCTGCCACCTGCATAAGCAGCAGAGACCCGCAGAGCAGCTCATGCCTGTCCGTGGAGAAGCAACCCAAACCCAGCACACCCTGCCTCTCCCCTAATATACACACCAGTACATATCCTGACGATGGCTATTATGAACCGAAATGTTGCCTTAATCCTGCCCTACAATAACCACACTAGTGGCCGTAACATTTCCAGAAAGTGTTTTACCTCTTAAAATACCAACTAGTATACAAACATTTTTTTTCAAACTCGCATGTGTTATACTACCCATATAAAGACACCACATTATTTAAGAGCCACTGTATGTGTGGGCTATTAAAAAACACATGCAGCCAAATGTACTAGCCTCTGAGATCACTGGCTGTGCAGGGTGCCAGACGAACTCTGAGGTTTTTTTAAAAGGGCAATCATTTACAAGGCATGGTTCTGCATTGTAAATGTCTGCCTCTTTAAAAGAACCTCTGAGTTCAGTTGGCATCCCGCACAGCCAGTGTACTCAGAGGCTAGTACATACAGTATGGCTGATATACTTCTTTCATTTAAAAATACACTTATTTTACACAAACACACACCCCTGTCCCTTAAACCACACTTGCCTACTTTTGAAAACTAGTTTCATGGAGATTATAGTTTGTAGCAGAATGTTCCTGTGGCACACTGTTTAGTGGGCATCATGCGCCACCTATAAGGTGTGTCTAGCTCCATTTATGGGTGTATCTAGTGCAACTCAGGAATGTGTCCTCAATGCTGCATTCGCTTAAAAAATATATGTATTTAAATAACAAATAAAAGGATTATAGATAAAAGGGCTGCAGCCTATTTGCTATAGACACTGACTACAAAATACCCCCCAAAAAGCATGAAAAATAAAAACTAGCATTGGCCAAACCTTATAGTAACAATAATGTTAATGGTATACAGATTTATTCATAGCTTCATACTGATAATCACAGGCTTAACCTCTGAAGTAGTTTGTAAAGAAATGTTACACATGTATCATTACATAGTTCAGCAAAACTGTTCTGATACTTATGTTGCTCTATGAGACATTAAAACTATCCAAGTATAATTACCAGTCTAGGTGAAAAGGGGACAATCCTAGTGGTCTGAACGATCCTGGGATCATCTTCAATATCACAAGCACCACTTTCCAAGCCAGATCAGATGCCAATTGCAATACACATTTTATAGGAAAATAACCTGCAGCCTTGCCGTGAGAGGGAACAGCAGGAGCCAGGAAACGGTGAGAGTCTGCAGGCAGGTGAATCTACGTAAACAGTGCTGCACTGTTATGGAGGCAGAATATGGAGGCAGCTGTTTGGAAACATTAGACAACTGGCCAGGGCACACTAGTCACTTACCTCTTCCTTCCTTGCTGGGTAAACTCTGCTTCTTGCCGATTTCCTTGGTCAGGGCCTGGCTCCACATAATGACTGCTTTGCCAGATCCACCACCAGCCCTCCTGTCACCACATCCAAGCCCATATCTTCAGGTAAGAAGCAGCTGCACACACTGGGCTCCTCTTTTTGGTAATGCAGCTGCACCAACCCAGGGAGCAGGACAAGATGTTCCTGTCAGTGCTGGGGGCCTGGACAGAGCTTCCGTGAAGCTAACTCCGCAGTGGCTGGCCTTAGGTCTGCAAGTATCACGGAATGTGTGGCTGCTGTGAGTCAGGGATACAGGGGACGGGCTGGAGGGGTCAGCAGGTATGTGTGAGCAGCGGCAGCCCTCAGGCTTGGCTCATGCTGGATCCCTGCACAGGAAGGACTAGGTCCCCCGCCACCCCACAGCACTGACTGGCAGCACTGACCGGAGCGGCTGGGAAAGGCAGAGCCCCAAGCAGCCCCGACAGCTCCCGCGCCCGAACAAAAGCCCCTGCAACATGAATCAGCGGACAAGCCATAGCTGCACCCGCTCATCCACCTTTAAAAATAGCACTGCCAATAAGCAGCGCCGGCATCTATAGCAGTGCCTCGGGGACAGCCAGGGATGTGCTTTCTGCTTATATGAATGCACGTCCCTGTCACTGAAATGGCGCCACTCTGCCCAATCACATCTGCCTCAGTGACAGGGGCGTGCTTTCATATAGGCAGAATGCACGTCCCTGTCACCGAGGCACTGCTATAGGTGCCGCTTGTCCAGCTTTTTTGAATGGGCTTTTACAGCCCGGTGCTCAGCCCCGCCCACTGCCCGTCCCCTGTTCTGGTAGTTTAACATGGAAAGCCGGAGGCACCACTCTTGGTGCCTCCAAAAAAATAAAAAAAACCTGTAAAAATTATTATAATAATATAAAGCATATACTTATGACACATGTGTCATAAGTATTTTCTTTGTATTATTTTCTTAATCATTAATGGCAGGGGAGGCACTGCCTCCCCTGCCTCCCCTGACTGCACGTCCCTGATATAAAGCTATACGCTAAAGTGGGTTTTATCCCAGGTCGCCAGGCCAGGGATAACACCAGAAGGGCAATTGACCTTATCCAAATTCCCAACAACAGAAAGACTCCCTCCATAATTCTATCGTTAGATGCTGAAAAAGCATTTGATCGAATTTCATGGTCTTTCCTATTTAATACATTCCAAGCATTTGGTATGGTACTTGTTTCCTAGCACGGCCACACCGATTTACATCGGGGTGGTCGTGTCGGAAAAATCGGGTCGATCGCATCGCATGCGATTTGGTTGCATGCGATGCGATCGTCGCGACCGACCCGATTTTAGACCCGATTTTTTGATTGAATGAAATGTAAATCGGGTCCCTGGGACCCGATTTTACATTGGATTCAATGTAAAATATTCCCTAGACCCCCAAATTTAACGACGTAAACCCCACCCCACGATAGACGCCAACCCGAAGCGTGGCGAGCGCAGCGAGCCCGCGAGGGGCGGCGGTGCGCGTCCTCCGACCTTTTCATTCCCCTACTATCCACGTCGGCGTGGAGTTGAGAATAGAATAGTGTGGCGAGCGCAGCGAGCCACCGAGCCCGAAGCGCGGCGAGCCCCGCGAGGGGACGCGTATACCTGTGAAGTTATACGCGTCCCCTCGCGGGGCTCGCTGCGCTCGCCACACTATTCTATTCTCAACTCCACGCCGACGTGGATAGTAGGGGAATGAAAAGGTCGGAGGACGCGCACCGCCGCCCCTCGCGGGCTCGCTGCGCTCGCCACGCTTCGGGTTGGCGTCTATCGTGGGGTGACGACTGGGACATCTATAATGTGAAATGGGTCATATTGGCCCATTTCACATTTTTCACATTTTTTTAAAGGTGAGATGGACTTAATCAAGTCCATCTCATCTTGTGCCATTATAATGGCACAAGACCGACGCGATCCTCACGATTTCAATGTTAAAAAATATTTTAACATTGAAGCCTATGGGGAAATCGGGGGCATCGCGTCGGTCGCGTCGGGACCAATGTTAATGGTCCCGACCGACGCGATGCCCCCGATTTTGTACCTTTGCCGGCAAAATGGACCTGATTTCAAAGGAAATCGGGTCCATCGTGTGGATCGTGTACCTTAACTTAAAGGTACACGATCCACAAGATTGTGGCCGTGCTAGGAAACAAGTACCTTTGGTATCTCTGGAGAATTTTTAACAGCAGTCACAGCACTTTATTCTTCACCACTAGCTAAAGTCCAGACGAACGGCATTTTTTCTGCCCCTTTTCCTCTTTCTAATGGGACAAGACAAGGTTGCCCACTCTCACCCCTAGTATTTGCCATGGTAATTGAGCCACTGGCAGCTATGATCAGATTATCTGATAGGCAAGGAGTGGAGGTGGACAACCAATCATTCAAAATCTCCCTGACGCGGACGATGTCCTACTCTCCCTCACCCACCCCCACACCTCCCTCCCAGCCTTATATGACATTATTAATGAATACGGGGCTCCCTCTGGCTACAAAATCAACTTCTATAAATCGGAAGCTACTCGTTACGCTCCTCTTACCAGTTCCACTGGCAAGACCGCAAAATCAAGTATCTGGGAGTTTATATAACCTCTCACTATGACTTCCTCTATGCAGAGAACTTCCCCGCCTTCTGACAAAAATCAAAAAAGATCTTTCACAATGGAATTATTATATAATATCCAGGCTGGGAAGCATTATAACTCTTAAAATGACTTTAATGCCCCAACTCTTGTATCTATTCCAGACTTTACCTATCAGAGTTCCCGACAAAATACTTAGAGACATACAAACCTCATTTACAAAGTTTGTCTGGAATAAAAAGTCTCCTAGGATATCCTCTAACGTATTCAAACTCCCTAGATCTAAAGGCGGTAGGGGCCTCCCGGATGTTACATTTTACTATCTTTCATGTCATCTAAGCCAAATAGTGGCCTCTTTTGCTCCCCCAGGATCTATAGCATGGCTACACCTTGAATCTCATCTTTTAAAAGTCCGCTCTCTGTCTTCCATTTGGGGCCTCGATAAAACGTATAACCCTTCAATAATTAACGTCCTCCCCTCACTTAAATTTTACCTATCAATATGGCATAACCTCTCCATCAAATTTAAACTATCCTCATTCCCCTCTTCTATCACTACACTTTGGGACAACACCGCCTTCACTCCTGGAACTCTCCACTCGCACTTCACTTTATGGTACAATTCCGGAATAAGGTGGATTCATGATATGTTCTCCCAAGGGACTTGGATGTCTTTTGATGACACCAAATCGAAATTCTCTTCCCCATACCTACCCTTCTATGAATACCTCCAAATCCGACACTTTATTATGTCTCTTCCCCAACTAGACACAAGCAGAGACTTAACCCCCTTTGAAAGGGCCTGTATCACTGACCCCCTCCGCAGAGGTATGATCTCCTTTATATACTCATTAATAATAGACATCACTTCTCCTTCACAACTCCGCCATGAATTAGACTGGGAAAAAGACCTTGGTCCTCCCCCAGATGACAGTTGCTGGGACGAGGTGAGAGTGGGCATCGCCAAATGTTCCATCTCTACCAGAATTAAAGAGACTTCATATAAGTTATTATACAGATGGTACTACACCCCAGATAGACTTTCCAAGATGTTCCCCTCCTCCACTCCGACCTGTTGGCGACAATGTGGCCAGAGAGGCACACTCCTCCATATTTGGTGGACCTGCCCCTTGATAGTCACTTTTTGGGAAAAAGTCCTTGATTTATTGTCATCTTTATCAGGTATCCCGCTCTCCCTTGACCCCTGGGTCTTTTTTCTGGGCCGCCCCTTTCAGGCCCTTGACCCCTCCTTGAACAAGCTCTTCTCCCATATCTTATCAGCCGCAAAATCAGTAATTGCCAGAAACTGGAAATCCCTAAACACCCCACCTGTATCTGCCCTACACAATTACATATGGTTCATATGGAAAAAATAACATACCACCTACATGACTGTCCCGATAAATTTAATCTCACATGGGACCCTTGGCTATGTACAATGGTTACACCGCTCTCTCAACTAACACCTACATCAACCTAATCCAGATACTAATAAGCTTTTCTTCTCAGTATTGACCATATACCTCTCCCCAAGATTACTTAATTTTTGACTAAATACCTGAATAATTGAATTTGTCCTTACACTTCCCGCTTAAGCAGCCCATACATGCTGCTATTTAGGGCATGCTTTCTGTGCTGTACTAGCACGGATCACATTGCATTGCATGTGCACATGTTGTGCATGCAATGCGATGCAATGTGATGAAACCTAAGTACAAAAAGTATGTGCAAGCACATACTTTTTGTACTTAGGTTTCATCACATTGCATGCACAACGCATGCACAGGCAATGCAATGTGATCCTTGCTAGTACAGCACGGAAAGTATGCCCTCATAGCAGTGTGTATGGGCTGCTTTACTCCTCTTTTTCTATCTTCCCTCCCCCGTTACCCCCTCTCGCTACTTTCCCTTATTAAAAAAATGTCTGTCTTTTTCATTCTTGTTATTGAAAAATGTGAAAGAGTGTATCTACAATCGTCTGTTTAACGATTTATATTGTGTTACCTCTTCCTCTTTTTGATAAATAAAAATTAAATAAAAAAATAAGAATTTTTCTTTATATATTATTTGTATTTTTACATACTTTATAACCTGAAAACTTTGGCATCTACATTAGTACAGTATAACAGAACAGGCTCCGCCTCACCCCACCGCCACTTCCGTCCCTCCTCTCCTCACTCTGCTTTTGCGCAATGGTATCAGTCCCTACAGAGCCTCGATCTCAACATCATAGGGTCTGTCCGGGATTACATGAAGACAGAAGGATTGAGCAAGCCTACACTAATCAAGATCATGCACTTTTGTGGGGATGCAGTTACGATCCCGGCGGTCGGGATCCCGGTGTTCAGAATCCGAAATGCCGACACTTTCTCCCTCCTGGGGTGTCCACGACACCCCTGGAGGGAGAATAAATTAGTGTGCCGAGCGCAGCGAGGCACCGGGCCCGCTGCGCGGCGAGCGCAGCGAGCCCGCAAGGGGGGCGATCCACGCCCCCCCCCTTGTCGGCATTTCGGCTGTCGGGATTCTGGCGTCGGGATTCTGAACGCCGGGATCCCGACCGCCGGGATTCAATACTGAATCCACTTTTGTGTTGGACATTTATATTGCTCAGTGTAGCGTGCTTTAAAGGTCACCATTCTCTCTTTATCCAGATTCAAAACTGGAGGAAGAGAATACATTATTTGTCTAATTGTGAAATTCCACTTGCTTGACATAGATGAAAGCAAATGCCAGAAAACATGCTTAAGTGGGAGGCTAATCCATTTAGAAAAAAAAGTTGATTTGATGAAAATGCAAAGTGGATTAAGGGAGACTGTGGTGTAATATTCGAGGGGAACAAAACATTTTGGGTACAAGCACTCATTAATCAAATTTGGCAGACATTCCTTTTTTTAAATCTTCTTTATTGAAAAAAAATTCCACATACTAACATACATGTACATATATCTATACGTACAGACCCATACATTGACATAAAAGACAAAAAACTTACAACCTTCAAAAATTTATATGGTAATAAACCTTGTTTTTCAAAGTATCTCCGACGTGTATGGCTCATTGTCTTACTATGTCCACTTATCAGATATCAACCAACATTAGTACATTAATACCATTGCCACCAACCCTAGCTGTATTTGTTCTTATCTAATCTATTGGGGAATGGCGGCAAAGGAAAAAATGAAAAACATTGATAACAATCTTACTCTCCATCAACAATCTATGTCTGGTTGTCCCCCACTGCAATCCTGTCAGGTATAAATCAGTCTTGGCTCCATTATCCCCCTCTCCCTACTTATATGCGTATTTCTCTCAGAACCCAAAGCACAAAAATTAATTAACTGTATTTCATTTTATAACAATTATTTACAAAGTGTGATTAAATATGCTAGTGCGTCCCAAAAATAAATATATAAATACTTGCTGGTAATTTTACAAATTAACTCTTCCTTACCAACCCTCCCTCCCAACCTTGCTTGGTTTAACTATACTCTAAATAAAACAAACATTATTTAATTCTCAATATACCACCCTCCCAAAATACTGTAAAATTTCATGATTGTCATTCTTGTCAAGTGAAGAAACTTCTCGTGTACCATTTACCAAATGAATCCATGCCTGAATATCTGGGCCCTTTTTCGCCATCCATTATCGGGCTATGATGACTTTAGCAATCAAGCATTCATTAATAGCAAACTGCCTCATCTCAAATGACAGTCTCATGTGGCCATACACCTAGGATACAACGTAATGCAGTGGTCAGGGAACACGGTCCTCATTACCTCACGCAGTGCATGTTTTGCAGGTCTCCTCACAGAATCACAAGTGAAATAATTAACTCCACCTGCGGACCTTATAAAATGTCTGAGTAATTAGTACACCTGTGCACCTGCTGGGTTACCAGCAAAACATGCACTGTGTGGGGTAATGAGGACCAAGTTCCCTGACCACTGACTTAGTGGTCGACAACAATGAGATGGAGTTCCCATATTTACCAAAGTTTTTCTGATTCCCTGCCAAAACACTTGAACATGTTTACACTGCCATAGCAGATGCCAAAACGAACATCCCGGCTCACTGCACTTTGGACAGCTATCTAAATTGTTTAGTTGATAATTTGCGTAACCTAATGTGGGATACAAGTCCTATGTAGAATATTTATTTGCACCTGTTACACCCTAAGGGAGTTGGTGGCTCCTCGTGGAACCAACACTATTCTCCAGGGTTCTTCACTAAGTTCTGGTATATAGATCGCCCATTTAGATCTTAATTCTGGTAGTTCACCCCGTTGGATAGCGTCCAAGATATTTATACAGTTTTGACACTCACTTCACATTACCAATGTGTGTAATTATTCCACAATATGTATGGTTTAATTTGGCAGATTTGTGTATTAAAATTGTTCTTCAAAGACTATAAATTTGGATCTTACTCTTCTTTAGGTAGTATGTTTGGTACATTTAAGTTCTATTTGGAGAACCTCTATATTCCATTTTGTAGACACTGGTTATTATGCAGAAACAACGAATTAAGACAGCAAGAAGATCCAACTCTTGTAACACACAGGTCATTATTTGATGGACAGAAAGCAGGTTTTTATTTTTGCAATCCCTTTTTTTGTTATCATGGGTATTAAAGCTGCTGGCCGCAGAAGTCTTGGGGAAGCGGAATATGAAATGCTCCAATCGGCCATCTAGACATGGTGTTTGCAACAACAGCATTAACCCCATCAGTGGTAATCCCGAGAATTTACAGGCTATGCCGCCGTGCTTAGACAATTCTCGGGATTGCCGCTGGTTAGCGCCGCTGAGCTGATGGCTGAACTCAGCTCCAGCGCTGCCCGGCTCTGGCTGCACGTCCCCTTCCACCCAGCTGTGTAGTCCGCAATGTCACACCTAGTTGATGGGGGCAGGGCCAGGTTGCTGGGGGGCAGGGCCGGGCAGCGGCTGACATAGTACTCAGTGGCGCTGCCCAGCCCCGGGACACAGAGTGGTGGGGTTTTTTTTTTTTTAGGTAGCGATCCCCCTAAAGGGGATGTAGACGCTAGTATGCAGGTCGACATGGCTTATGTTGACACATGAAATAGGTTGTCAGACTCGGAAGGTTGACAAGCAGTAGGTAGACAATGGAAAGGTCGACAGTCAAAAAGGTCGACATGAGTTTTTCACATTGATTCAAAAACAGACTCTATTTAGTGCACCGAGAACAGCGAGACACCTTGCCCGAAGCATGGTGAGCGCATGCAGTACAATGATATGGTGTCCATGTCGACTTGCGTAGACACAAAAAAAATTAGAGAAGAAATATCCACCTTTCAACTGTCGACCCTCCCATGGCTAACCTAATGCTTGTGTCAATCTAAGCCCTGTCGACTGTTGACCCCATAACCCATACCCATCTGAAGACACGGTGATAAAAACAAGCCAATGAAGAACCACACAAGATGCTTTTCCAGAATAAATATTTACTATAAAAGAAGGCATAACAAAGAAAATATCTTTGCATTACAGTCTTAAGTGAGATACTGCAGTAGGAAATAAACCTCAGACTGAACAATGAAATATATATATATTTTTTTTTTACTAAAGAATAAATACATTTTTTTTTTTAATACAAACCAAAAAAGCTAAAATCAATAAATGGAATTTGTTGGTATTTACTAATACACTAGCAATGCACCAAATATAGCGCATTGCTGCGTAAACTGCTCTCCTCAACAGGGACAAAGACCCCCTAAAAGTTTTTTTGCAGCAAAAATATCTGCGTTGAAAATGTTGAATATTTTTAGCGGCACATCTACAGGATACCAACATTGTACCTGAGAGGGGACAGTGCTAAATGTCTCCAAAATCCAAAACAATGCAATACAGTAGTGTATTCATTTTATTGGTGGGAATGCTTTTTCTCAACACTGAGCAAAAATCAGTTCCGAATTAACAATTGTCAAATACACATTTATATTTCTAAAGTTATAGGATTTAAATACGGAGAATGTTTTGATTGGACAACTGATGCAATCAAGATTCTACCAATGAGATCAAATTAATCTGTAAAAAAAAGCATGAACACCCTGTAGAATCCATTGTAAGGCAATGTAAGCATAGCATGGTTAGAGGCCAGTGTTGATGGATACTATCGCACCATTCGTCTTAATTAAATGTACTCATAATACACTTTCATGTACAGTATGTCTCTTACTAAATTTGTTATTTTGGTTAGGTTTATCCTAGTGCTGTTGTGCTAAACTCAGGCCTAAGGCCAAACATAACCATAATATTTTTACTCTCCCTGCAATGGTTCCTGTGAAACATCAAAAAGGTGCCCATACATTAGGGCCATTCCATGGCTATTTGGGCTCTTCATCAGACTCCAGTGAGAAATCAGATGAAAACTGCTGTGTGTGTGTTTGACATCAGGTCTGATGCGTTGCCTGGTTCTGCGAGCATGGGCAGCACTCTAGATATGCTGCATTGCCAAGCCTCTATAGGCTTGCCTCCCATATGATACATTGTATTCAAAAGGAATGCATACAGTGTATTTTACGCAGTCCTGCCACCCAGGTAGCGACCAGCCTTCAGAGAAGTTGCCCTAGTGAATGGGCACCTTTAGATTTGTACACTAGAAACTCTAAGACTAGAAATATATGCAACCAAGCCAATAATTGTATAGTGTGGTAACAGAGCTATCTATGGCATAAAGCGAATACAATCACCTGGACAAATATGTGAGAACTGTGACCCTACACAGAATGCCAATGGCTTATGGGGCATACACACCGTGCAATTTTGCCTATGGACGATTTTGACTATGTAATACTTCCCTTTAACTGCCTGGAGTATGGAACAACCGACATTGACACTGTAATTTTGACTATACTATGCACTAGATTGTACACTTTCTAGTCAAAATTGTGCTGCCTGCGCAGTCTTTTTTTCCCTGCGATACCAAGGTGCACATTAGCATTGCAAGCTGTATACACACAGTGCAATATGTACTATTTTTTCTATCGATAAGGACCTTATAGTACATATTGGCAGTTCATATTGCAGTTTGTATGCCCCATTAGACTGCAGGGTGATGTTAGGTTTATGCACTAGTGGGAGAGGGTTTGGGATTAGGGATAGGGGGGAGAATACTCATTGAGTAGACTGATGCTCAGATGTTACTGATGAAACTGCTTCTCACATGCCCGTCAGGACCTGGAAGACTGTGTTGGAGATGCTGCTTCTGCTGGGAGAAGGTAAGACACAAGAGCACCAGGGACAGTTTATCATGTCGACATATAATCCCATTAGTCATGATGGCTGTCAAGGTGCTAGGCATGTTGACAGTTTGATCATGTCCACTTTATACATGTTGACATGATAACTGCTGACCAAATACACCACATCTGGAACAAAGATCAAAAATTTCTGTTTAATTTTTCCTTCATGATTGTATGGTCATTGTTCTGGGAAAAGCAGAGTACAAACCAAATACTCATTTATTCAATATGAACATGTAGTCTTCTTGGCGTCTAAGTCAGCGGATGCGATACAGGTTTTCCTTCTTGGGTAGTATTATATGAATTACAACTTTCACATTTCATTCCCAAAATGTGGAATGGTGCAGTTGATCTTGCACTGCAGTCATTGCAGAGAATCTGTAGGAAATGAAGAGACTGCATTAATCTAAGTTGCAATATAAACATGTTTATTCTACAAATGCACACATTACTATGGTTTTAGTTTTTAAGTAATGTGGAGGAAAAATAATCCACAGAAAACGAAGTTACTGAATTACAGTAGTAAAGATAAACGGATTTGTTCTTCTGGACTAATGCTGTAAAGGTGCCCACACACTAGAACGATTTTTTGCCGTTTGGCCGATTTCTGATAAATCTACTGGAATTTATTTTACTGATAATCGCTAAAAAAAAAAAAATCGACCGATATTGGTCAGATGCGCACTCCCACGGATCTTTTGCTAAATCTTCTGATCTTACATGCTGCATGAAAGATCAGAAGATTTAACAACAGATCCATAGGAACACGCACATGAGATCTTAAGAAAAATCTTTGGTAAAGATGTGCGCTTGCCTGAAATCTTTTGTCAAGGACGGACAAAAGATTTCAAGGCTAATTTATGCGCACATCTTAAGATCATAGGTCTTTCTAGTGTGTTGGCACCTTAAGTGTAAGGTGCTCCTGAAGTAAAAGGACTATAGGTGCCCATACACGTTCAGATATGGGGCTGTACGTTTTGTACTTTAAAATATGCCGTACGATTCTGGCACTTGTAGGGAGATGCGATACGATCCACCCTACATGTGCGGGTGCGATGCGATTTTGTTTATCTTTTAAAAAATTTGATAGCTACTAATGGACATCACATCGCATGTACTCCTGCACTGATGTGACGCAATGCAATGAAGCACAAAAAGTACTGCATGCAGATACTTTTCCTCCTTTACAAAATTGTACCTGCGGGGTACTGTAGAGATGTTACTGGCCTGGTGAGGAGCGATGCCTGGTTTCCTCCAAATATGACGCCTGCCATTTTCGCCAAAGAGTTCAATCTTTGTCTCATCAGACCAGAGAATTTTGTTTGCCATGGTCTGAGTGTCCTTTGGGTGCATTTTGGCAAACTCCAGACAGGCTGCCATGTGCTTTTTTACTAAGGACTGGCTTCTGTCTGGCCACTCTATCATACAGGCCTGATTGGTGGATTGCCACAGAGATGGTTGTCCTTCTGGAAGATTATCCTCTCTCCACAGAGGAACGCTGTAGCTCTGACAGAGTGACCATTGGGTTCTTGGTCACCTCCCTGACTTGGTCCCTCTCCCCCAATTGCTCAGTTTAGACAGCCAGTCAGCTTTAGGAAGAGGACCTGGTGGTTTTGAACTTCTTCCATTGGCAGATGATTAAGGCCACTGTGCTCATTAGGGGCCAGATTCTCTAAGCTTCAAAAGTGATCAAATGGAGACTGATAAAAAGCCAGCCAATCAGCTCCTGTCTGACATGTATGTCATGTGACATGGCAGGTAGGAGCGGATTGGCTGGCTGCTTATCACTCTCCCTTTCATCACTTTTGAAGCTTAAGGTGGCCATACATCAGAAAGATATTGTACTCAATCATACAATCTCAATTGATTGCAAGATGGATTGTATGCAGATTGTGTGCACATTGTGTGTCCAAAAACCACCAAGGACTGCCGGGAAACTGAAGAGAAATTGGACACAATCATGAGCGCAATCGATCTTAAGATCGATCTTTCTGATGTATGGCCAGCATTAGAGAATCTGTCCCTCAGACCTGCAAAGCAGCAAATATTTTTGTGTACCCTTCCCCAGATTTGTGCCTCTAGACAATCCTGTTTTAGAGGTCAAAAGACAATTCCTTTGTGCTCTAATTTTTTATTTATTAACCGCTATTTATATTTCACACATGTGTTTCGCAGCGCTTTACAGAGAATATTTGAACATTCACATCCATCCCTGACCCAATAGAGCTCTATGTTCCCTAGCACATGTTCATGCACACACATTCATTCTAGGGTTAGTTTTCTTTGGCTCTCATTACAGTCAAACAAGCGATTGTATGTGCTTTTAAGCACATAGGATCGCTCGCTCCACGACCTGTATATGACCTGGTCGTATGCAGGTCGTTCTAATGTATGGCCAGCTTAATGCACTAGTACTGCACTGGGCATTTCACGGCCATTACACAGTTGTTGTTTTTTAGTAGAATTTTTGGTACTTGTTTCCTAGCACGGCCACAATCTTGTAGATCGTGTACCTTTAAGTTAAGGTACACGATCCACACGATGGACCCGATTTCCTTTGAAATCAGGTCCATTTTGCCGGCCAAGGTACAATATCGGGGGCATCGCGTCGGTCGGGACCATTAACATTGGTCCCGACGCGACCGACGCGATGCCCCCGATTTTTCCATAGGCTTCAATGTTAAAATATTTTTTAACATTGAAATCGTGAGGATCGTGTCGGCAAAGGTACAATATCGGGGGCATCGCGTCGGTCGGGACCATTAACATTGGTCCCGATGCGACCGACGCGATGCCCCCGATTTTTCCATAGGCTTCAATGTTAAAATATTTTTTAACATTAAAATCGTGAGAAAATGTGAAAAATGTGAAATGGGGCAATATGACCCATTTCACATTATAGATGTCCCCGTCGTCACCCCACGATAGACGCCAACCCGAAGCGTGGCGAGCGCAGCGAGCCCGCGAGGGGCGGCGGTGCGCGTCCTCCGACCTTTTCATTCCCCTACTATCCACGTCGGCGTGGAGTTGAGAATAGAATAGTGTGGCGAGCGCAGCGAGCCACTGAGCCCGAAGCGTGGCGAGCGCAGCGAGCCCCGCGAGGGGACGCGTATAACTTCAGAGGTATACGCTGCGCTCGCCACGCTTCGGGCTCGGTGGCTCGCTGCGCTCGCCACACTATTCTATTCTCAACTCCACGCCGACGTGGATAGTAGGGGAATGAAAAGGTCGGAGGACGCGCACCGCTGCGCTCGCCACGCTTCGGGTTGGCGTCTATCGTGGGGTGGGGTTTACGTCGTTAAATTTGGGGGTGTAGGGAATATTTTACATTGAATCCAATGTAAAATCGGGTCCCAGGGACCCGATTTACATTTCATTCAATCAAAAAATCGGGTCGGTCGCATCGCATGCGACCAAATCGCATGCGATGGACGCGATTTTTCCGACACGACCACCCCGATGTAAATCGGTGTGGCCGTGCTAGGAAACAAGTACCGAATTTTTTTTATTTTAAAGCAGTCATGGTGCAATGCATGAAGTCAAGTCACAGCATAAAGACAGCCCAAACACATCTGGTTTATATCAGCCAACCCTGATAGATGGTAAAATAACTGCAGTTTGTTTAAGGACATCTTAAATAAATATCAAGCTTTACTTAAGGGAAAACAGACATTACTTGCTGTAGCGCATTGTTATCAGTAAAATATTGCCTTATCAGACTGCTTTCAGTCACAAAGCTATATGGTATTCTTATCTGAATTTAAGTGACCTCTTGAGCTATAGGGGGGTATTCAATGTCAGGGGCACGGCTGTCGAGCTAGCGCGACAGCCGTGCCCCTGTCCCGTTCTCGGTGAGCTCGCCTGGAGCTCGGCAGTCGGGATTCAATGTCCCGGCCGCCGAGCGGCGAGAAGGGGGCGTGGCCGCGAGTTGCGGCCGGGAAGTGACGAGCTGCAGCCGGCAGCTCGTCACTTCCCGGCTGTTCTCGGCAGAACGAGCCCGACAGCTAGAGATGTCGGGCTCGTTCTGACAGGAAACCCTGTTCAATGCTGTCAGGGAAGACAGCATTGAATAGGGCCCGTCGAGCATCTCCCCCACGGGAGATGCTCGACGGCGATTGAATCTCCCCCATAGTGTCAATGGAGAGGTCTGTTTGGTTTTGAGATAAATAACAGACCCTATGTCCCATTGTTCTATATGTGGGCAACAGCTTGCATTTGAATACACTTCAGTGTGCGTTCTATAAGAGCAGTATAAATCTGCCAATGAATGAGGGGCAGCACGGACGGAGTAATGTTAGCATTACTGCCTTACAGAACGGAGGTCATGGTTTTGATTCCCACCATGGCCCTAACTGTGTTGAGTTTGTATATTCTCCATGTGCTTGCGTGGGTTTTCTCTGGGTACCCCGGTTACCTCCCACAATCCAAAAATATACCGGTAGGCAAATTGGCTCCCAACAAATTAACCCTAGAATGTCTGTTTGTGAATGTGGTAGGGAATATAGATTGTAATCTCCACTGGGGCAGGGACTGATGTGAATGTTCAAATATCCTCTGTAAAGTGCTGTGGAATATGTGTGCACTACATAAGAAACTGTTTATAAATAAATAATAAAAAAACATCAATCCACAAACTAGCACTGGAGTGGGGTTGGTCTCTTGCCATTCTGGGACTTTAATATGGCTTTTCTTCTCTTAAGGACAATATGTCAGAGGTAGCTTGTCATACAGCCTGAATGGTGGAGACCATTCATATTAGTAGCACAATCCTGGACCAACTTCAAAAAATAGATATGTGAACTATAATATAACACATATGTGGGAAATAAACAGGAGGATACTCAAACTGAATGAATGATAATACACTAAACTTCTTTCATGCAAAAGTGCAGATGAATCTGTTGCTGGAATTTTCAGTCTGCCTGCAGTTACTCACTGATCTGGTGCAGTAGTTGTTTTAGAACATAGCTGTACATGTCAGGGACTTGCTCATACACTTGTCCTTAATCTGGGGGGCTTGTCCTATGATGGATGCATATGGACTAAAGATAGCGGCTTTAAATAGTAGTTCTAGTAAGAGCTCATTGAAGATCACACAGAAAAACAGAGACAGGAGCCTTAAGGGGTGAACACACTGAGATTTTGACATGAGATTTTGACTAGATCATTATGGGCCTACACACGGGGCAATGGTGTAGTGTGCTGAGCGATCGCATTAAGCTCAGAACGCTGAGCAATCTGTCACTGTCCATATTCTCAATAGAGAGAACATGAGCGATAACTCGATCTATACTGCATGTAGTATAAGGCTAGCTTAGAGACAGCGACATGTGGGACCGCGCATCACTGTCGCCCCTAAACACACAGCGATTTGTACTTAATTTCTAAGCAATCTAGTCAGATCCCTTAGAAAATAGGCAAAAATCCCCCTGTGTGTAGGTCCCTTTGGACTCATTAGTAAGACAAAATCTCCACTGCGTCTAGTCAAAATTGCTTAGTCAAAATTGTCCATTAGCCAATAACTCACATGGAAATGAGCAAACATGACTAAGATACTAGGAGCTACTCACATAAACAGTCATATTTTGATATTCAGAGGGCATAGGAGTCTGAGCAACTTCTTCATCTAGCTGGCGCCAGTACCGTGACATATCCAGTGCAGAACGCATACATAGCGGACACCTATATCCTCTGCAAAGGGAGGAAAAACAGAACACAGTTGATCAATCATAACAGATGAATTGAAACCTGAACACCTAGTACAAATACAAAATTGACCTAAAAAAAAAAAAATCACAATATCAAATAAATGTACTTTTTTTATGAATAATAATTTTAATAATTTTACAACACTGCGGCCGATGCTCACTATGCAATACATCAGTCGTACAGCTGTATAGCAAGATATTGAGTGTCTGGAAACTATATATATATATATATATATATATATATATATATATATATATATATATATATATATATATATATATATATATATATATATATATATATATATCTCAAGCAGGTCCTGCAGCATGGCCTATACAGATATATTGGTACATCTGCCTAGGAGTATAGGTGACCTGCTGACCCATTATGTGCCTGCAGGAATCAGACACAATGGCATCACAACTAGGCAGGCAAATTTAAGAATCCACTCCATTGTGATGTACTGGGTGGGTGTGACACGGTGTGTAGTTTCATAAATCAGATGGCTGGTGGGTCACTCAGGTGTGTACCCAACATTAGCCATTTTTCTTGCACATACTACTCATACATTTTGGAGGAACCTTTTGAAAACAATAGAGGGTCCTTCCTAACGCAGTATAACTTTTTTTCTTAAACAAAAGGTGGTACTTATACAGTTACAGTATGCGTTAATTTTTTCAAAATATTGAAACCATATACAGGTTGATAATCCCTTATCCAACATGCTCGGGACCAGAATAATTTTGAATAACTGATTATTCCGTATTTTTTTTAGATTTCAATGATGTATCTTGCATTTATATTGTATAAAGCACATCCAACACATGAAATTCACAGAAATATATTTTATTTGTGCATAAAACAAGGTTCTAAAACATGAAACAAAGTTTGTGTACAATCTCAGGCACGGACATTGAATGCCAAGCAATCATTTTTCTTGCAAATATTTTGAGCCATTTACATATCATGTCCTCAGTAGTGCTGGTACAGATGTCCCAAGCAGGGCCGGATTAAAGGGGGGGCCACAGGGGGTCAGTACCCCCTCTGGTCGGCATGTATTTAAAAAAAAAAATAATAATTTTTAATTTTTTAGCTAAAGGTTTTGTGCATGGGAGTGGGGTAGTGCTGCAGCTTCACCTATCTGCCAAAAGTGACAATGATTAATGGTGCTGAGAATTGGGTGCCAAGGCACACTGACTGCACAAGTGTGCAGTGAATTACTTGTAGTTGACCAATACCCCTTTTACACCGCCGCAAAAACCCGGGTCATCGGCGGGTCAGCGATGGTGTCCCTTTACACGGAACTTCAACCCAGGTACTGACATGGGTAGAGGGCAGTGTAAACGGGTACGCTGGGTCATCTGACCCGGCTCCCGTTTACATGAATAGGGGACGTCCAACCTGTGGACCGCAGCATACTCTGCAGACAGCAGCGGCAGAGGTGAATGGATGCCTGTGTGCAGCATCCATTCACCTCCAGGACGACAGCTGGGAGGGGGTGCACAGTTGCTGGTGCCATCCCAGCAGCTTACCTTGGTGCTGGGCTGCCCCCAGCATAGCGATCATCGGTCACGGCCGTGGATGGCGCTTTTAGATTATGTCATCTCCAAGCGCCGCCTCCGTCTACACAGCGGGTAGGCACCGCAGTGTAAACGGGGTAAATCCCGGATCTGACCCAGCTTGGATCCTTGTTCCAAATGCTGGGTCGGATCCGGGATTTTTCGTGTAAAAGGGGTATAAGTCCCATGCCACTTTGCACAAGAGGCTGAGAGGTTTGTGCTGAGCTCTGATTGGTGGAGCTCATTACATGCTTCTCAGGACCATGGAGGACAGTAGCAGCCTCATCATGGGAGGTTTTTTAATCAGAGGCAGCACTGAGCCTGAGGTCTCCTACAGTGTAAGGTGCAGAGTGAGAAACACAAGCTTTTTATGTGGTAAAATATAAATATATATATATATATATATATATATATATATATATATATATATATATATATTATATCCCTCCCCCCACCCATTAACCAAGTTTATACTGCCTGCACTCTGTTTTGACAGTGTAATATTTTCCTGTGCGGCCAGTAACAACAAGTGCAAAGGGCCCCCCTGTCTAAAGTGCCCCAGCCCCCCCGGAGGCTTAATCTGGCACTGGTCCCCAGGCATTATTTGGATAAGGGATACTGAACCTGTAATACCAACTCTATTACGGTCTTCCCTTAACCACACACAAAAAACATATAGATAGGAATGTTTGTATTTAGGTTTTCTGAAGAAAAAAAAAATCTTAGCAATGTTCTATTAAAATCATAAGATCACTTTAACTACTAAAAAAATAAATAAATATGGCAATGCTAATGCAGAGCCTAATGTGAGCATGTTTTGTTCTCTGCAAATCCAATTGTGCAGAACAGGCAGGCCATATGAAGGTCAAGCCCAAATCAAAGCAGAGGTCAGTAGAAATGAACATCTGAAATCCGATTATAAAAAATATGTCATGGGTTTGGTATGCAGAAATGGCCCAATTTACAATGAAGACATAAATGTCAGTGTGCGTTTGCTTGTCTGTTGCTTACTCTGTGCAGTGTACAATACTACGATTTACTTTTAATCATTCTATCAGGAAGCACAAATGAAATTTAGAGCAAGGCGTAATACACTTACTGTTTTAGCATATCCTCATAACATGTACTGGAGGGAAGCAGAAGGACAACAAGAAATTAGGCTTCTCATAGCTCAGCGTATACAAGTAAACTGCTCAAAAGATAAAGTCACAGCGGAGTATGTTAATATGAAACAGGACTTGGAAAACACAACAAAGAGCTGAAAATACTGTTAAAAGCTGTATTAGATTTTTCAGGCTTTAAAAGCAAAACAAAACCTATGTAAAAATTTGTCTTGTGAACTGTCAAGGGTATCATCCTGCACAATCATGTGATTCAGTCAAACAGTTAAGATATGTATCAGCCACTTCATCACATGAACCCACAAGTGTGCGTATGCATTTATAACAGACAATCTAAATACCTTCCCCCACCAGCTAATATCAGTGCACAAGAACTTGCTTCCATCTTCAAGAACGAGAATGCTAAAATCCAGATGAAATGGCATGCTCTTCCTCAGTCAGTGACAGCTTACTTCCTTTACTGAGACCTTTGTCCCTTTCTCTTCATTTGACCTCAAAAGTGAGGATGAAGTATCAACACTCTTCTCATCCTTCTACTCCACTAACTATCCTCTTGATCCTATACCCTTACAAGTCAGTAAAGCTCTCTCGCTCTCTCTCTCTACTGGTATCCTTCCTTCTCTGTTCAAGCATGCACGGATTACTCCCATTCTGAAAAAAAAACAATTCTGATCCAAACTGTCTCTCTAACTACCATCCTAACTTTCAGATCCCATGCCTCTCCAAGCTACTTGAGAGACTACACTTGCCTCACACACTTTCTTAACACCTACGATTTATTGGACCCACTTCAGTCAGGCTTTCACCCAACAGAGACAGCACTGACTAAAGTAGTAAATGATTTGGCCACTGCTAAATATAATTCTTCTGGATAGTTCTGCTGTCTTTGACACTGTTGACCACACTCTTCTCATACAAACACTACAATCCCTAGGTCTTCAGAACACAGCCGTTCCTTGTTTCTCATTCTATCTATCTAATCGCTCTTTCAGTGTTCGCTTCTCGGATTCTACCTCCTCCAAACTCAACATTTCCAAAACTGAATTAATTATATTCCCACCAGCCAAGAGTAGTTACCAACCTGATATCTCGATCACTGTTGAGAACACAACAATCAAACCTACTCCACAAGCTCCCTGCCTAGGGGTCATCCTCGACCATGAACTGTCCTTCATTCCTCACATTCAATCTGTCTCTAAATCATTTTACATGCATCTAAAAAACATATCCAAATTCCGGCCTTAACCCAACACAAGACACTGCAATAACTAATCCATGAATTATATCACGTATTGATTATTGCAATAGCCTACTTACCGGTCTTCCTAAGAAAATATTGTCACCACTACAATCCATTATGAGCCGAAAGCCATTACTCTGACTACACCGACATATCTCTTCACTTATCTCAAAATATATCCCCACCGACCTCTCCTCTTTGCACAAGATCTGCAAATCTTATCCACACTTATTACTAAATCCCACTTACACTTGCAGGATTTTTCTCGGACAGCACCCATCCTATGGAATGTCCATCCACGTACATTAAGACTTTCCTCTAGCCTCCAAACTTTCAAGTGTTTCCTGAAAACTCACCTCTTCAGACAAGCTGATCATATTCAGAAACCCCCATACAACCTTCAGTAGCATTTATATCTAATTGCATCCCATCAGGACTGTCTTGTTATCTGGTGGGTAACAAGACATTGGTTCCTCCAGCACACTGAATAGTATTAGTAGCCAATCTTAAACACTACATGTTTGGTGGGACTGCCATGTATCCCTCCTATTATCCCTATAGGGATTGTAAGCTTGCGAGCAGGGCCCTTCTAACTCTGTCGGTTTGTTTCTACCCAGTTTGTTTTATCACTGTTGTTTCCAATTGTAAAGTGCAATGAAATATGCTGCGCTACGTAAGAAATGGTAAATAAATAATTAAATAATCACCCTATTGGTTAGTCAGGCCCTGACATTCAACCAGCATGCTGCAGCTGTCATAAACATCCTATTTAGAAAAGGATTACACAGGGTTATGTTTTTAAAATGCAGCACAGCCCATCTAAATAATGGACTAATTTCCAGCTTTCCATCAATACAGTGTCCAGACTACCAGGCCAAGGGGAGAGAAGACACAGGCTGTCAACAGCAAAGGGAGCGGGTTTTCAGGTCAGGACTCGGCAGAGCTGGCCACTTTAACAGAGTGAAGGGCTAGTAGCAGTACACTGGGGTAGTAGAGTCCAGAAAAGGCAAGTAAGTAATAATGAAAAACAGCTGCAGTGCCCCACACACTGGTGTCCTGGGAATCTCCAATGGTTATAATGTATTATAAAAGTATTTGGTTTCCCCTTGAAACAATTGATAGGTCACATTATTACAGCCTATCAGTGTCCTTGTTACCTACTCCATACTGGGTCAAGCCACTAGATCTGGGGTAGCCAACCCTAGTCCTCGAGAGCTACCAACAGTGCATGTTTTGCAGGTCTCCTTACAGAATCACAAGTGAGCTAATTAGCTCCATCTGTGTATCTTTTAAAATGTGTCAGTGATTAATGAGTGCAGCTGTTGGTAGCTCTCGAGGGCTAGGGTTGGCTACCACTGCACTAGATGTATCAAAGGCAATTATTGTAAAATAGAACAGATTTTAGGAAGCCCTTGGAAAGATGCAGAGCACTGAAACAGTGGCTCGGAATTGCGGACTACAATGATTTGCTAATTATTTTATATGGAATTTTTTGGGGTAAGTTTGCTGCAGGGCCCTCTTACCTCCAAGTCTGTCTGTTGTTACTCAGTTTGTTTTATCAATGTCTACAATTGTAAAATGCAAAGGAATCTGCTGCGCTATATAAGGAACTGTAAATAAATAAGAATAATATATAATGAGCGCTTGCTCACGGTTATTACCGATGGTTGACACTGCTACACAGAAACACACACACTATTTAGATACATGTTTTAACACTTAATAAAAATTCATAATTCAAAAGTTTGACAATTGCAAAAACCAGAAAGAAAAATCTAACAATTGCTGCTTCTCGGTTATATCGTACATGCAATATAATCTCACTGAACAGTTTCTCCTACAAATCAGCAGGGAGAACTTGTAAAATATAATTAGAAAAGCATCATTGGAAGTGTTATATAGGAAACATTTTAGTATCATATAGTAGCTTTTAGGTATATGTGAAATGAGATGTGCAAGATATGGCGACTCATGTTCCGCTTGAGGTCTAAGCAAATTCAGATAAAAAAACACTTGTCTGATTGAATCCTAAAAGAAAGTGCTAGAACAAATAGATTTTTAAGCAAGTCTCTTACCTGTGCAAGAGATGTCCACAAGGGAGAACACGTGCGCCCACCCTGGAAGTATGTATATCCTGTAACATGAATGCACAATTAGGAGGAAGATACTACTGCTGCTACTACTGCTACTCCTCCACACAACAATATTCACATGCTCACAATTTAATATAGCCACACATGGTTCAACAGCTAGATCTGCAGCATGTTATACCGCTTTTACTTCGCTATTGCTGTGACTGACCAGGGATTTCGATCCCAGAACAACCCGGCTCCAGTGTTTTTACATTAAACCTGGGTCACATGCACCAGGTGACCCGGGTTTAACCCTTCCTATAACCCAAGTCGAATTGCTGATTTATTCGACCCAGGTCATTCAATGTGGTGCTTTCACAACTCACCTTAACCCGGGTTAACCAGGCAGCGACCCGGCAAGAACCCAGGTTTTCAGTGCGATGTAAAAGGACAAATAGACGCGGTCTCCAAGTGCTGCCTCCACTACAGTGTGAACGGGACCTGGGAAGCTCGACCCAGGTTACCCGTTCACACTGCACAGCAACATGTTTGTATTGTAAATAAAGAAAAAAAATGTTTATACTTCTGAGAATTTCTTATTTAAATGCAGAAAAAAAAAAAGGACTTCGTCCTTGGTGGGTGTGAAGACTGAACTTACTGGACATATCCATTAAAAATAAATATAGCTCTCCCCTCTGGCATCTACCACACTCCTGGAGATAGATAGATAGATAGATAGATAGATAGATAGATAGATAGATAGATAGATAGATAGATAGATAGATAGATAGGATGTTTGGGGATATAAAAGCTCTACAGGGAGCTCTAAGTGATAATATTAAAATGGACAACAAACTAATATAGTACTCGCTTTAATCCAATTCTTACCTCCAGACATATAGGACAGTCTTGCCGAGACACATTTTCAATGCACTAAAGAAAAGAATAACTTGTATTACAAAAAAGATTTTCAAAGCTACCTGGACTTCAATCGCCATCTGTGGCTTAATGTCTACAGTAAGGATTTTTTTTAAATGTTATAATCAGATTTTTCTTTTGTCCAGTATATTGCCTCCTAGATATAATAATAGCACATCATCTCTGTCTGCCTAAAACATCAATGAAAATTATTTTCAAGGAAAAATAAAATAAAAAGTGCATCAAATTCAAGGATGAGAAGCCAGCTACACTACAGGCCTTTACGGATACCCTGTGCTGCATTGTCCAAAAGGAAACAGCGCTGGCTGAATGTGAGTCTCCTGTAATCCCCCCATACACTTCTGCGACTTATATGAATCACAAGTCGGATCCAACATCATTTGAGCTCCCCAAAACTTGATGTGACATTTTTTTCCACATGCAATTTAGCGCATCCAATTTATTGCATTTAAAAAGGACTCCCGGGGAGCTGTCGGGGGGAATTCAAGAGAAATCTGATGCAATATTTCACAGGTGCTAGAAAGCACCAGCGATGTGCACCTGAAGGCAACAATTCCGATTTATACTACGGACAGAACGTCTGACCCAATGTGCACAGGACCACACATTGGATTAGATCTGATGTCAAACACCTGAGATTTGGCCATAATTCATCCGATTTCTCTGCCTAATGTGTTTGAATCAGATGAAAAGAGGCCAATTAACACCAGTATTGCCAGCTTTATAGGGTTTGCTTGTAGATAGCAAAGGGAACGTGCATGCAAGAGTCCCCAAATCCTGGAAAGATCAACTAATATGCAGTGAACATTGCATTGCAGCCTTCTTTGTATTTTGAGGACATGAACAAAAAGATGGCACCACCTTCTTTAGAAAAAGAAGTAATGTTTAAAAGTACTGCCCTGTGGTATCTACGGAGACTTCTGAAAAAAAAAAAAAAAAAAGGTAGAAGAAAATCCTTTAAAAGAGGAAGCAAAAAGATCACAGGAGAAATAAACAAAGACAAATTGTAATATTTTCCTTTGCAAGAAAGCCTTTAATGATAGTCTGTAGAAACTGAAAATGTTCTGCAAGGGCATATATCTTCATCTTGAGATATATATCAGAGCCAATCCTTACAACTTATGTGGGACTCCTGTTCTTTGCAAAATAAATGATAGATTTGGTGAACCCAATCGTAGAGGATGTTTTTTTTTTTTTTTTATTATACTCTGAGCATCACAGTGCAACCTTTATTAGGAAACAATGATCAAGGAATCTGGGAAATAAGAACTGGTTGGTTGGTAGATGTTCTAGCTATATGTGATGGTATACCCTACGGCCATTACAACTGCTACTACATTTGCCTCTTTGCCTCTTTTAACCCTTAGAATAATAGGAGTGGATGGAAGAGGTAGATGAATTAAAACCACCTTATAATATCCAGTGCAGCTAACATGTTGAGGACATTTTTTTTATTGTGAGGCGAATGGCACCAATAATGCTCAGGATACAGGAAGAATTTGGTGTTATTCCATGAAGCTGATAGAGCCTCAATATGCAAAATAGTCTTTGACACATGTGAAGAAAACTGACTGCAGAATCAACAAGCACAGTGATAACGTGAAGTACTCTACACATTTAGGCAGCATATATGCCATCAAATAAACTGATTTCCAGGAAATGAATCCGCTGCACAATAAAAAAAAAAAAAAGAAGAAAAGGGAAAATTTACTAAGAATACAACTACATCTCAGTCGTATTCCTATTTTTGGATATGATTGAATCTCATTTGGATATGACTGAATCATATTTTTTTTTAAATTTTGTGACCTGTCGTATTTATACAGTTTGTATTTTTCTATAGCGTATTTGGACGTACTGAGTCGTATTTTTGTTTGCATATTTGTATTTAGGTTTCCATACATATTTTTGCTGTTTTGTGGGTGTGTGTGTTTGTGTGGGGTTGTGATTTATAGGTACGTATTTTAAAGAATACGCATGTAAATTTTGATTAACAGAAAAAAACTTTGTGGTTGGCTAAAAGTATAAAATTGAGTGTTCTCACAGCCATATAAAACCCCCATACGCTCCCTAGCTCCTTGTGGGTTAGATAGGAATGGTGTGGAGAGTGCAGGAGAGGTTGGAGTTTGCCGACTTCTATAGTGATTGTTGAGTGGATTATTTGTTTGGTAGTTGTCTTGTGATTTGTGTTGTAATTTTAATTTGTAGTAAGTCTTTATTTGTTAGTGAAGTTTATATATGTGAGTGTGTGTGTGTGTGTGTGTGTGTGTGTGTGTGTGTGTGTGAGAGGTAAGGAGAGGAGGTGTTATTTGTTTGTCTTTTAGTTTTCAGTGTGTTTGTTCTTGTGTGTACAATGTCTGACAAGCAGAGAAGTATGTTTCTGGTTCTTAATGGGCTTTTATAAAGGCACACATTTGTTCATGGGAGTAGCTGTGGGGTAATATCTGAGTAATTTCACATGTGAAAATATTGAAAATGTAAAATACACCTGGAAATCATGAAGTATTTTTCAGTCATATTTTTTTACGATTTACACCTAGTATACAAATGTTTATAAATATGAATTGTTAGTAAATTTTAAATTAACATGGGAGTATATGTAAAATACAAGTTGTATTCTTTTGATGGCGTATTTATTCATATAACTACAGAAACTGTAAAAAGGCAAAATACTAACGTACTTCTACATTAGTAAGTTTAAAAAAATACGAATATATGCCCGAATAAGACTGAATACGCCATATTTTGCTTAGTAAATTTCCCCAAAGTGTTACTGTACCTAGAGTTAAGAGCCACCGCAAAGTTATGCCTTCCTATTGCACTTTACCAAAGTTGGGCTACTGGCTAGCTTCTGGGACTGCTTGCATGACAACGTGTGAGCAGGTTCTCTTTGGCTCTGTACCAACCATAGGACATCTGTAAGGGATGCCCAAAACTTACTTTAAGGATTTTCTTCATATGCATAAAGAAAATGATAGGAAAAAAAATTAAGACAACTGTGAGGGTACTGGATAAATCAGAAGAAAGAATACTTTTAAATTTGGCTTTTCCAGTTTGTGGTTCTAGCTAATGACCTGTCTCTTGGTGCGCTATCATTCAGTCTTTTAGTTACAAGAAATACTGTCAATGTAATATAAAGAAATCTCCAAAATTGAACTGCAGTATTGTGATACTTTGTATTTGCCTCAAAACAACAACATATAACAACATATTTAAAAAACAAAAAGTTTTTCTGTGCCCATAAACAAACTAAATGTCAACAGTAGGAATCAGTCAGATGCTATTTATGTGTAGAATTGGGAGAGCATGACCCTCTTTCCTTGCATGTTAAGAACACATTTTTTTCTTTTTATTCTAAACACGGTTAGAAAGTTAGTAGTTGAACACAAATGGGTTCATCACTAAATGCCGTCATGTTATCACCCCTTTCTTCAACCAAAAACAGTGCATTTTTTCCAGGGTGCCTACAATATGTGGTTGTTTATTTTATCTGGATATAAATGGAGCTTTGGTTGCAATATTGAATTTTCCATAAATGGAATCCAAGCACCTTGCACTATACTTTAAAATAGGCATTAGATTTATAGTGGGGAAAAAGAAAAAGCTACACATAGTAACATCCTACATGCAGTAGTAATAAAGATGTACAGCAGTTCGGAACACTATCAAGTGCTTATGACACATTATAGTTTTAATTACTAATGTATGGCTAGAATTGTTTTTTTTTTTATTATTATTATTTCATTTAAGGCACCAAAACAAAAATAAGTTGCTTATAATTTAGTATGAACTGTGTATGACAATAGATAAAAGGTGCCCGCCCATACACTAAGCCGAGGTATCATATGCAGCCTTGCATGAGATACCTTGGCTACTGCTCGCCGATGAGCCGCAGGGCTTCCTGGATGGCAGGATCACATATGATACATCGCATGCAGACCTGTTGCAAAAAAATGTATCATATGTAATCCCAGCAAGAGCTGCGGGAGCCGACAAATCAACACGTAGCCCTTGGATCGGAATCAGAATTTAGGCACAAATGATTTGGTCACATGTCACTCGATTATCGGCGCTATCAGTCGGCACATTAAGTCACAGACATATTTATTTACAGTTTCTTATATAGCGCAGCATATTCCGTTGTGCTTTACAATTCGAAACAGTGATTAAACAAACTGGGTAGATACAAACTGACATGGAGGTAGGAGGGCCCTGCTCGCCAGCTTACAGCATGTGTACACACATATAAGATATACAGCAGGCATGTCCAAACTGTGACCCTCCAGCTGTTTTGAAACTACACATCCCAGCATGCCTTGCCCTAGTTTCAGCATTCCCTAATAGCAAAACTGGGACAAGGCATGATGGGACTTGTAGTTTCACAACAGCTGGAGGGCCATAGTTTGGAAATGCATGATATACAGTATATACATGCATATACACTGTATATATTTATCTAGAGTAGAAGAAACAGCACTCACAACATTTTACATACAGCATACACCTGGGATGCAGATTCCAGGCATCTTATTACTGTACCACAGTGAGCAATTCCAAACATATTCCTTTCAAAAAGAGAGCACTCACCAGGCTTTTCGATAGTGCAGACGAACAAGAAATCGACATTAGTTGTTTCCGCATCGCAGTGCCCTTTATCAAGACCAAAACTGTATGATTCAGACACAGGGATCTGCTGAATATGAATCATGTGGTTCTGATCTTGCCAAAAGGGCACTGCGATGCTGGAAACATCAACAACTGCTTTTTAACTAATGTTGGATTAAAGGATTTCTTGTTCGTCTGCACTATCAAAAAGCCTTGAGTGCTCTCTTTTTGAAAGGAATATGTTATATATACAATATATATATATATATAAAGCAAATATTGTCTCTTGCCTTATGGTTTCCTCTGAAGCTTAATGGCAGACATAAATTACATTTTGTGCAATGTTCAAACTGTTCCCTTGGACCAATCCTGGAACAAAAAAACAGAAAAAATAAGTAACGATCTGAAGTGACAAAACTTAATATATGACAGGGTGGATGGGTCCTTAACAATTTGCAGGAGAGAACATAGTTAACTATACTGAGCATACATTCTAAACTTTTTTTTAATGCTATTGCTCATAACGGCCCTTCTGAACAGTATCTTTGAAAAACTCGTCTGTGTATAGGGCTTAACAAGTCTAAATCTGGCCATAACCCGATCCGAACAGCCTCCCCGGCATCTGTGAATGGGAACGCATACGATATAGCGTATGTGATCCTCCTACCCTGGGCGGTTCAAGGGGCATTGCATGCAACGTCTCGCCTCAGAGAAGTTGCATAGTGTATGGGGGGTTTTAAGAAAATAAATATTTTGTCCTGGAGCTCTGGGGAGTTCAAGGGAAAGCGTTAACAATATCGTTCATAGAGCATAATGTGTACCCAGCTTATTGTTTGCACAGGCTTACCACAGATATCAAAGTCTGCAGAGAGACAAAAGGGGAGAAAGCTAAAGTAAAAACCAGCTCCCATCAATTTACAGGCATTATTTGAAAAAATGACAGGAACGTGTACACCAGCGAATGCGAGCAGTGAGCCGGTTTGGCAGAATAGTGTTTGCCTGCAACTGGGACAGTATGTCAATGCTAGTTTATGGCTGTAGACCAGGGGTCCTCAAACTATTTTGCTCTGGGACCCAATCAGGCAATAAATATAATTCCAGGACCCCAGCAAGTTACTGCAGAAGGTCATCAAATCACATGTGTAGGCAGCAGACAGCACGTGCATGGCAGCATTGTGGAGGCACAAAATGATGTGAGGAGTCTAAAATAACAGACAATTCAACAGATATTCAGACTCCTTGAGTCACTGACTGAGATTACAAAAGTCATCAGCCTGTTGGTCAGCAATATAGAGTCGCGACTCCATGCTGAGAAGGTTGGGACCCACAGTTTGTGAACCGCTGCTGTAGACTATAAATATCAGTAGACATGAAAGGTGAAATTTGAATAAGATGAGAGATTCAGAAAGTGAGAGATTTGGTAAGAAATCTCCATTTTTTTAAGCAGCAATCATTTACACGGCATAGCAACAGAGGAGAGGATGCCAGTCGCACAGGACCCTTATATAGATAAGTGGACCCCCACAAATGTTTACATTTCTAGTACTTATCGTTGGGAGGTGTGCTACCATTGGACTTGAAAAATAGCAGGTAAAACAAAGAGAAATAATGTCCTTATGTAGGCACACCAAACACTATTAAAATGTAACCTTTATTAAGTTTCCTAAAATTGCGAAATGTAAAAACAAAAACATACATGTGAAAAAAAGACACAACAAGTGTTTAAAATAAGGTGGCGGGCAGATGACATAATAGACTTTATATGAATGCTTATAGTGAAACATACATAACTAGTGTTCCCGCTAGGCTGTTTTAGCGGGGCGCTGCGCCCTGCCCGATTTTTAAAGGGCAAAATGTGCCCTGCCCCTCTCGCAGCGCCCCGCTAAAAACAGCCTCACGGGGAAGCCCAGCGTCGCTGTAGATGGCGATGCCCGGCGCTTCCCCGGCAGCATAGTGGCTTCGGAGGGGCCAGTCCCACCCCCTTTGATGATGCCGGCGGCCTGGCCACGCCCCTATGATGACGCCGGCGGCCCGGGCACGCCCATTTCATGACGCCGGCGGCCCGGGCACGCCCCTGATGACGCAGGCGGCCCGGGCACGCCCCTATCATGACGCAGGCGGCCCGGGACCACCCCCAGCTGTGGCCCGGTCCCCCCCCCCCCCCGGTGAACACTACATAACCTAAACCAATATTAGCAATGAATATCAATGGAGAAAGTAAGGTGCAGCGTATGTATATATATTATTATTATCATTCCATTTACCCAGCCTAGATTGGCTTGGACTATACTAAGTCTCTCGATCAGTGGGGTAAGAAGTCTTTATACTGAGTGACACTCACATCGGGGTAATATTTAGCTGCCCATAATTATTAGCAATAGGGGCTGAAGATAGCTCTTGTACTTAGGATGACATCACTAGTGCCGAAGTGTCGTTCACTGTGGTGAATCCACCAACAATAGCTGCAGCTGCTTATTCAACACTAGTGCAAATCACATATGCACGGTGCTGGGCAAATGTAACGTCAGGGTGTGTCGGCTGATATGTCGCCTGTAGCTATAACCAGTATCTATGGCTGTTAACCAGACACTAGTGCAAGTTGACTAAGCACTGTGCCATCGTAGTAGTACCAAGATGTGGGGGCTAGTGTGATCGCCTGCAGCTGTCACTCAGTTAGCGGTGCCGTAGCAGCATGCACCGTACTGAGCGCTGCGGCGAGGAGATACGCTGCACTATGTGACACCTACTGCCCCGACAAGGGCCGTGGGGTCACTGGTTGGGTGTGTACATATACAAAATACAATATGAAAAACAACAAACAAGTCTATGCGAACATCTGCCGATGCACCGCTAGCCGGCACGCGCTTCGCAAATCAGCTTCCTCAGGGCCTGAGCAAGCTGATATGCGAAGCGCGTGCACACACATAAAATGATTTTCCAAACGTTATCATTCAGGGGCCAAGAGCATGCTGTCGATGATATAGTCTGGATTTTACTGCATGTACAGACCACAGATGGGGTCGCGCATCATTCATGATATAGTGTGTACACACTAGGCAATATGAATAAAAATATAGTTAGTGATTTTGTGATCATGCATATTATTTAAAAGTCTTGTTTAATGTGTACCCAGTTTAAAGTTCCTGGCTTAATCAATTAATCAACAACAGGACCAAACCAGAAAGCATAGAGTGTTGTAGGTGTCGTGTAAGGTTTGTTAATGAAATGTAAATATAAATGATGACTCCACATTTACCACTAGCTATTACCTTACATTACTATTCCATGTACTATTACACACTAATTAAGCATTACCTGCATATACCACATCCATCACAGTGATACTGCTTCTTGTCCTTGTCATACAGATGGCATATATTGCAGTAATAGTCTCCGAAAATATGGTTACACTGCTCACACGCCTGCTGCGCCTACAGGACAAAACATCAAGATTTACAATGTAATATAATAAATACATTATCTAAAATGCTCGGGATCAGAAGAATTTTGGATAATGGATTATTATATATTTCGGAATATTTTTATATTTCAATGAGGTTTCTTGCATTTATGTTGTATAAACACATGAAACACACATTTTATTTGTGCATGAAACAATGTTTCAAATCATGAAACAAAATTTGTGTCCTATCTCAGGCACTGAATTACAATGCCAAGCAATCATTTTCTTGTAGTGTTCATCCTAGCACCTGCCATCTTTGAAAACCCATGCAGTTCCTCTTCATTGCCTGGGGTGTGGCTGTCTGCTATGGCACAGGTCTGGTTTGCATATCAGTGATGCTACACAGACCACACTGGGCTAGAAGCACTGCAACAGACAGCAACAACCAAGGCAGGAAGAGGAACTGCATGGGTTTTCAAAGATGGCGTGTGCTAGAATTAACACTATTCTTACACATATTTCAGGGTTGCCGACTTCAAGAAACTCCTCTTCGGGAGAAGCCCGGAAAGGAGACTTTCAGCAGAAGCTAAGGGGGCAGAGCTTGAGCGTGGTGTCATTAAGCCACACCTCCATGATGCAAAATAGTCAAATTCACGGATCTCTGTGGAGGGGGCAGGGCTAAAATGACGCAATTGTGACATTTTAGCTCCACCCCCTCCTCTGAGACCTGCGGATTGCGGCATTTAAATTCTGACGATGGGGGAAGACGGCCGTGATCAGGGGGCGCAGTGGGGGGGGAGACTCCCGGCCTTTCTGGGAGGGTAGGCAACCCTGACATATTTAGTGGCAGTTACATATCAGGTCTCCAGTAGTGCCAGTTACAGATGTCCCAGTCGTGCTTTTAGCAGAAAAAAAAAAAATTACATTCTGGAGACAATGGGGATAAGGGATATTTGGAAAAGGGATACTCAACCTGTAATAAGGTTTGCTATGAAACTATATAGTACTACACAACAGAGTCACTATTGTACGGATGGTGTAATGGTTAGCTTTACTGTTTTACAGCTTAGATTCCCACCATGGCCATAACTGTGGGTTTTGTATATTTTCCCCGTGCTCGGATGGGCTTCCTCCGAGTACTGTTGTTTCCTCCCACACTCCAAAAATATTATGCTAAATCTCTCCCAACAAAAATGTAACCCTAATGTATAAACATGTGCAAGTATATACACTTAAGGCAGACTAGATGGGCCAAGTGGTTCTTATCTGCAGATAAATGTTTCACCGACCAGTGTTTAGTAGACTTAAGGTGCCCATACACGCTCTGATGCGGCGAGTCCGATGTGTACTTTGAGATGCGCGCTCCCGCAGCATCTCATTGTACAGTACAAAAAGTATGTGCTGCACATACTTTTTGTACTTGCTTTTCATCGCATCGCATGCACAAGGCATGCAATGCGTGCTATTTAAGCACAAAACGGACGCCCGCATCGGAGCGTGTATGGGCACCTTTAGAAACAGAAAAGGCTTAACTAATTAAGTAACCGGTCTCGATTTCATCACAATTAGAAAACTAGCAAAGTAGTTACATTTTTGACAAACAACAATGTAAACAATATTTGTCAGCAGCACAATGTCAAGAACACTATGCCGACATGATACTAAATGTTAAAGCATTGTAACTGTGTCGGCAGCATAAGTTTAAACATCATGCTGTATCAACAGGTCTAAATTTATACTGCCGACACAAGTGCAATGCTTTACCTATCACTAGTGCATTACCATTATCAGCGATAGGTAAACCATTGCACTTGTGTCAGCAGTATAAATCCGTGTACACACGGTGCAATTTGGTCACTGAGCGATTTTGGCAATATATTGGTCAGTGTACTGGCTTAATATCTCTCAGCAATATATTGCTCAGTGTACCGTTTTCATCAGCGACCAGCAATTCTGTTTCATTCTGTCTCAAGCTCATTTTGACTGGAAATTTTTATTTAGCCATAATCAGAGAAGCATGCTCCTGCGTCCATTAAGGGCTGGCCGCGGGAGAGTGCTCCCGGCGATTTATCTCCCACAGCACACGGTGACCATATTGCCAGCTATATGTGCCTAAAATCACCCTGAGTGTACACAGCTTACGTTGAGACATGATGGCACAGCATGATGTTTAAACTTATGCTGACGACAGTTACAATGCTTTAACATTAGAATCATGTCAGCATAGTGTGCTTGACATTGTGAGGTCATGGTCATATTCAAAACAAACGGATTTCGATATTTTTACAGTCAGCACAGCATTCCCAGCCTAAAAATTAAACTTAAAAATAAATAAATCCCAAAAGCAGTAAACCAGCTTCAAATAACAAAAAAAAGTACCTTTTGAATAAACTTGCACTTTATACACTGGACTTGTGTGACCTTGAAACGATCCATTTTGTGGGTTTCTTTGTTGTCATGGCATAGGCGGCAGATGTAAAACTTACCACAGCAAGGAGCCTGAATGATGAAAAACAAGAAAGTTACTTCTGATAAAATATAATTAAGTAAATGAGTTAAGAATCCAAAGTACAGTCATAAAACATCAGGCCATATACCAGCTTTCATGATGCATATAAACAATGAAACCCCCCCCCCAAAAATAACATTTCTTTAAAAGCTCTGTACGCAAGGGGCGACGGGTGCCCAGTGCCGAGTGAGCTGTCTAAATACAGATCACAGGACACACATGATGCACCTGGGATGTGTGCTAAACAATCTGTGCAGAGCAATGTTTTGCCTATGCTTGTAGGCAAAACACTGATCTAAGCAGGAAAGACAGTGCATGCTAATTAGCCATGTACAAAAACTTGTACTCTGTCATATCTTTTAAGATTGTTGAAGGGAGTTTAATTAAAGTCTTTCCAAAACATAATATGCAATTTACTTAAGGTTCATACACAGGGCGACTATGCCCAGCGTGTATGGACATCAATGATCGCGTTCATCGCTGCAGGGAAAGCCGCTCAGTGCATACACAAAGTCGCCCAGTGTGTATGGGCCTTTCGTGTGTTCCCACTGAACTGCAATCTGCAATGTGAAACAATCATAGCATCACATCCCATGTTCTGACAATCAACAATAGAATAAACTTCAATGGCTCCTAATGTAATCCCAGACCCCCAGCCTATAACCTGCCAAGCATATTCAGCCTCATGAGCATTATCCCTGTATACAGAAAGCATTCATAAAGGCAGCTAACAGATGCAACGCATCAACTTGGTTGCAGTTCAAAATTGACCTCAACCAAACCCTGTAGCGCATCTGTCCAACTCAACTATGCATAAAAATAGGAACTACAGGGCAAAAAAAAAAATTGGCAGCAGGTACTCCGGAATAATGAGACAAAATGTGAAATACCGATAATTGTGCACCGATGGGCTGGTACAATAATGAGTATTAACAGGAACCAGTGAAGTATGGTGGAGGCTTCTTGCAAGTTTGGTGCTGCACTCCTGCAAACGGAGCTGGGGATATGGTTAGTTAGAACGGTGTCCTCAATGCTGAGACATACAGGTACTGCAGATACTACAGTATCATACAATACCATCAGAGCGGTGTCTGATTGGCTCCAAATTTATTCTACAGCAGGAAAACCCAAAACACACACAATGTCATTGGGAAATACTACTGTATCTTCAGCATAAGAAGTCCTGGAAGTGATGATATGGCCCCCACAGAGAGGCTGGCTGGTATTACTTGGAGACAGAAGGATATGAGCAAGCCTATATCCACAAAAGATCTGTGGTTATTTCCCTAAGATGTTAGGAACTGGCAGGTTGTTCCCTCAAAAACGGTGTCCAAGTGTACCTAGACTAGACATGGGCAACCTGGGGCTCTCCAGTTGTCTTGCCACAGTTTTGCTATTAGGGAAAGTGCACACACACACACACACACACCACTCCCCCTGCATTCCTGTGAATTAAATTTTCCCACTAACCATAACCCACCCACCCCAAAATCATAGGGGAATATTCAATGCCAAACAGGCGAGCTATGATGCAACTCTATGGGGTATATTCAATGCGGCTGGCGATGTTTTTTTTATGGTGAGGAGGGCTTGTCTTTGCAGAGGATCGTGGCAAACAAGCCATCCTTGCCATTTAACCCCCTGGCCGGCCGCTTGCCCTATTCTGTGTTCCTGGGAAATCCTCGTTGTGCTCCCCCAAACGGCAAGGTTCGCCACTAATGCAGCGAGCCTGCTGCATATAGCTGAGAGACCCGCCGTTTTGATGGCCGCACTCGATGTTTCCACCTTGCTTTTAAGAAACAGGGAGGTGGAAGCGGCGAGTGCAGGGGGTGTGTTGAATACTGAGGGCGGACTATGATGGCGAGCAATAGGCACTGCTCACCATCATATGCAGGTCATAATGTATGCAAAGGTTACGTTTCCCTCCTAGTGTTTGCTCTAGTCTAGAGGGAAAGCAGGGAAGGGTGCTGAAGAGTAAAGAAGGCACTTACTGTATGTGCAAGCTGAAGAGGCATGTCGACTCTGGGAGGGTCAGTGGTTTTGTTACACTAGGGGGCATGCCCCCAAACTATACACACATTGTGAATAGATGCCTATGTTATTGCAAGCCAGTGCCAGTCACAGGAATTTTCATAAAGCAAACAATATTATGTGACCAGGTACTTTCAGAGCACTTATACTCCAACACCTGCAAAGTAGGTAGCAGATATATAGTTATATAAATTGACATTTATATATAAATATATTAGAAATGCATTGAAAAACATAAAAAGTGCAATTACCAGGAGGTGACATCTACTGAATAGAACAGGACAAAAACAAATCAGATATTTCCAACTTGATGATGATAGAAAATGGAGACAGGACTGCTAATTGTCCATTGCATGCCAGGTATAATCTGATAAATGTATCTTTGCAGATGAGAGCTGTGCGCTCAAGTAATTGTGTAATGGGCCACATACAGATTCTATATTACACATCAGTCTCTTGAGGACCTGCTTTCAGCTGATTTCTCACCATCTTGTGCATACAGATAATATATTTGTGATGGAAAGGTCAGCTAACTTAAGCTGTGTACACATGCTTCGAGTTTTCCCTGTTTTCAATTCGATTTTTGCTTATAAAAGCAAAATCTAATTGAAATTGAATGTTTTTTAGGACACTTTCAACTGGTATTTCTCTATATCGAAAAGAAAAATAGTCTGAAATTGATATCGAATTGAATGTAAAAGTACAGATCTAATGCCAGATCTAATGGAAAAATCTAATAAAAAAAAAAAAAAAAATCGAATCTAACATCGAATCTAAAGCAAATGGAAGTGTGTGTGCACAGCTAGAAATATTGGCTCATTTTTCACAGGTGACGCAATCTAGTGGGTAGCCCTAGAACTGCAACCATTGCTCCATAGCAGCTACAGTATGATCACTTCCTAGTACAAAGTACTCATTGGAACCTACAGTCACAAGTGAACACATCTTAGCACACAGCTCTATTGCAAATATCAAGTGCAAAGTCAGGAACGCTGATAACATTCCTGTTTCCCAGATCACCTTTGATGAACAGGGCATCCTTGCATGACCTCAATACAAGCACACTCTGGAAAGAATATCAAGATGTTTTCTACTAAAAAATATAAAAAACAACTAAATCCACATAAGACATGATTGCAATTTGTGGCTCACAGCAGATGCACAGAAAAGTCCACACACTAGAAAGATCTTTGATCTTCTTAACGCCCCGTACACATGGGGGGAGTAGAGCTTTGTGCTGAGCGACACTGAATCACTCAGCACACAGTGCTGCACCAGGGAAGTGTGCTACTGCCCGTGTTCTCAATATAGAGAACACGGGTGATGACTAGGTAGTTCATGCATGCATGCTTGAAATATCTAGCCTGGCGATAGCGGTGCAAACCTCGCTATTGGCTTTACACACACACAGCGATTTGTGCTTAATTTCTAAGTGATCTAGTCAGACTCAGATCGCTTAGAAAAGGGGCCTAAATCGCCCCGTGTGTATGTCGCATTGGATCATAAGATTTTCATTGAGTTCTTAGTGAGTCCTGGACAAAAAATGTTATGCAGAGAGTACATTGGCAAAGATTTATCTTAATTTCAGAAAAATGTTGTTATCTCCTTCAGTGGCATGGTGGAAATTTGCTACGGTGAGCTGTGCTGCCAGCACGGGCTCCCCCCGAAAGATTTCTATGAATGCCACTGACACGTATGTGTGCACCTGTCATCATGAATGTGCCCGAACACCTAAACACCCGAGCGTGCCTGTACTCGCACTCCTGAATGCGCCTAAATACCTGAGCGTTTAAATGCACCTGAAAGCATCAGAGTACCAAAGAGCCTGAACACACAGGCACGGGGACGCGGCCGAGTGCTCGAACTCCGAAATACCTGACTGCATTTACGCACTCAAATTCCTGAATGTTCAAATGCACCCCGAACACCCGAATCTATGAGTGCCTGAACAAGAACAGACCAACTCCCAAATACCCAACCACGCCCACGTGCCTGAAAATCCAGACATGTGAAAATGCCCAAACTCCCAAGCACCTGAACACAGCCAGATGCACTAGAGTCAAAACCCGAACACCACAACTCCCATATACACAAAGACACAAATCCCGCAGATCATTAGCTGCATCTTCTGATCTTCCCTGCAGCAAAAGAGCGCAAAATAATTGCAGTGAAATTGGCAGATAAATCAGCCAATTGGTTGAACAATCGCTGCAGCGTGTGGTACTTTAAAAGTGCAAATATAATTATATAAAATATAAATATAATTACACTGTTGCTAGGTTTGCTTCGTTACAGTATAAGCACGCAGATAATCTGACATTCCACTGCTGCTCTGTTTCCAAGTAATGAACTAACTCCCACTTTACTACAGTTCTGCATCAATACATCCCGAGGAGAGTGGGCCTCAATTCAGACATGAATGCAATGTTGGTTTTGTATACAGTGAAGCAATTTATTATTACCAGCATTGGCTCTGCCCTGTGTATGAGTAATAAATAGGGATGATTGTGAGCGCATGCGCAGTCTAATCACAGAATCCCAGGGTTGAAATTCCAAACACAGGAAAGAGATCCCGGCAATTTTGGGGCCAAATCCCGGGATCCCGCCTATCCCAAAAGACTGGCCACCCCAGTAATAAATATAGGGCTGATGCAGAGTGAGTACTACACAAGCATGCATAGTGTGTCATGCATGCATGCATTCACACTGTACCCACATATACAGTATGCATCCATGCTGATCCTGCCACTTGATGTAGTGAGGTTATATAGCATATGTTATGTATAGTAAGGGCATGGTCACACAACTAAGCATATGCAAATCTGAAAGAGATACCTTTACACCTGGGAAAGGGATTACCTGCCTGTGTGCGGCATCCATTCACCTCCCAGGCAAGGGCTGGGGGGTGCACGGGGGCTGCCCAGCAGATTACCTTAGTGCTAGGCTTGCCCCCAGCGCAGCGCTCCGGGTCCCAGTGGCAGTAATCGCGCTTGGAGATGGCGTCATATCCAAGCGTCTCTGGGGGGGGATGCGGCGGCGGTGGTGTAAATGGGAGCAAACGCCGCGTCACACCCGGCTTGAAGCAGGGATCAAAAACCTGGGTGCGACCCAGTGTTTTTGGTATAAAAGGGGTATAAGTGGAAAGCTCTATGAAGAAAATATGGATCAGAATACTGGGGGGGGGGGGGGGGGGGGGGGGGGCGTGGGGAGTCTGGTAAGTATATTTACCTTGCCCAATCCCTTGACTCCCTTCCTGAAACCACTTCTAAAGTGTTTAGCCAAACCCTAACACAGACAGACACCCTTGAACCGCCCAGCAGCTCCCAAGGTGGCATAATTGCATGCAATATAGTGCATGCGATCTAGGAGCTCCCATCCGATGTACACAGGAGCCCACTTCGGATCTAAAAAAAACACACGATTTTCCTCGACCCAATGTGTCGGAATTGGGCGAAATCGCACTACAAAATGGACAGCTTAAGTACACCACTAGAACAAAAAATGAATTCCCCCAACCTGGCCTATCGCCTACCTGTACCGCATACTTTTGAAATGTGGGTAGTCAGCATCTCTCTCAATGTTGGGATATCAGTGCTGGTCACCTGGCCGTGGGTCAGGATGCTAGAGTCTGTATTCTGACATGTCAACTTTATTCCTATGAAGAAGAAAATGCTAAGTATTATAGAATAAATGACTCACTTGAAGACTCAAAGGAATTTAAACATGCTTGGGATAAGCATATTGATATCCTTACAAAAAAATAAGGATCAAATATGGTTTGAGGTAAAATGTTTAAAAAAAAGGGGCAGACTAGATGGGCCAAGTGGTTCTTATCTGCCATCAAATTCTATGTTTCTAATATACCCAATTGTGTGCTGGGATTTCCTCACAGCCCCAGATTTCATCCTATTTAACAACAGGAGAGAAAATTAGTCTTTTTTATCGCAACCTCAGTAGTAAGCATGATTTCCCTAGAATAGTTATTTTTAGGAAAAATTGTGGGGACTTGCTCTGGAATCCTTTGGATAGCCCTTATAATGAGTAATAAAGAAATTGAAAGTCTCTAATTACCTTAATTTGCCCTTAAATACTCACATTCTGAAGAACTATGCGCCGCCGTTGCAGCTTTTATGGACCAGCAGGGTAGAACACAGGTACTACCCCCATAACCCTACATCCACAACACTATCACTAACCCTGCCCACCGCACACACTACCTCTCACGCTGCATACACTATAAACTACACTAAACCTGCACACTGTGTAAACTGCACTGCGCCCACAATATATACCACATTGCACCCGCTCACCACACACAAATCAGAAGCCGTTGGCAGGCTATGTTGCCCACAAAATACCATGCAACCAGTTTTCTCTGTAATTGTATAGAGTGAGTATCGGGACTGGTATACACATCATCCTTTTGCAGACATAACTTAGCAACCAATTGGACATGCCCCAAAGAACTACAGCGTACATTGGAAACGTGCCAATGACATCTACTGCTGCTGTCATATCCCTGTAATAACACAATTCTGGAGGAGAATATAGACAGGTGCCACATATACATTGTAACATCCTGACTTTATTTGTCAAACAAAAAGGTTCCTTCGTTAATACTCATTATAGTAAGCAATCTAGAGTTAGCTGCTGCCCAGTGCACACAGTACACAACCCACAAGGACAGCTGCATAGAGGTGACTGGCGGGAGGCTGCGGGGGGCGCTAGCACAGTGCCGTAAACAGCGGCGGGTCCCCCCCATCACCTATTACAGTACATAGCGCTGTACCAACCCTCAGCTCACAGCCCCGCGTGTAGTGCTCACAGCCCGCCGGCACTTCCATATCCCCGGAGTCTGCAGCAGCCATGTGTGACCCAAGGAAGCGGAAACACCCGGCCGCGATAGCGATGCTCGCCGGTGCCATCACCACCATCGATGGTTACCATCAAATCGCAAAGGTCATAAGAATCATCGATGGTAGTTGTATCGCGAATAAGGGACCATCGATGTATTAGGACATCGCTGTCTAGCCCATACTAACAGGAAGCGCAAACTGTATGACACGGCAGGAGGGGCGGGGCGGAGCTGCTGACTGGCAGCTGAGTCTGACGCGGATCATCAGAACACCCCGGGACACAGGTGTAAGGATGAATGGGACTTCGAAAGAAAACATCAGTTGAATTATGTTTTTCAACATTGGTTAGAAAACATCATTAGACCTAAACATTGGTACTCTAAAACCGATGTTAACCGATGTTTCTATATATATTTCAATAAACTGTCTACTTAAGAATATAATACATTAATACGCTTATGAAATTATAAATAATCCTTCTATTAAGTTTATCTTGTTGGAGGCTTACAGTTTACACACACACATTGGATATATGATTTATGTTTTAAGGGAAATAAAAAATAATTAGTGAGGGGAAAAAATGAAGCATTAACTAGCAAAACTTTATTCCAGCAGCTCACAATCTGCTATTTTTAAGTATTTTTAAGGTACTTCTTCGTAAGCCACCGCTTACACCAGTTACGTTAGCTGCTACGTGAATCGCGATGGTCCCCTCACGATTGCTCACCACGCTTCAGGCTCGGTGGCTCGCTCTGCTTCGCTCGCTACAACATTACTAAAGGTATTAGATGGTGGAGTGGACCCCGAAAATAACCTTGCGGCTCGCTGTATGTTATGTAAGTTCCATAGCGTAAGCGGTGGCTGCAAAAGATGAGGAAGTACCATTTCTAACTTGGTTTATAACAGTAAGAACAGGCTAATAACTTAAGCTGAACATAGAAAATAACAAAAAAACTGTACATACAATGCAACATAGAACATACTGTACGTTGAAAAACTGGCCTTATTTTGTTGCAATATTAGGAGTGTACTATACCATACCTCCCAACTGTCACGATTACAGCGGGACAGTCCCCGGCAGGCATTGTCCGCTGCGGGGGTGGCAGTTGGGAGACCCCCCAATCTAATAGAATAGACGCTGTGCGCATGCGCACAGCATCTATTCTCGTATAAAAAATAAGGTTGCGGCTAATTAGCATAAGCCGCGACCTCATTTGTATACGCCCCCGCCCCCTTTTCGGGCGAGTGTCCTATTTCTTCACCATGAAAGTTGGGAGGTATGCTATACAGCACGTTTAATGTTATCACTTCCTCTTTAGTTAATCTTTTTTTCTCTCTTCTCTCTCAACTGAAGTCTGTATCATCACCACACACAGGGCCATATGCACTAAGCTTCAAAAGTGATAAAGTGGAGAGTGATAAAAATCAACCAATCCGCTGCTGCCTGATATTTTTAAAACACAGTCTGTGACATGTCAGGTAGGAGCTGATTGGCTGGTGGTTTACCACTCTCCATTTTATCACTTTTGAAGCTTAGTGCATCTGGCCTGGTGTGTGTTACTGTTTTGTATCTGTTTTTAAGTTGTTAATGGATATAAAACAAGGAGTGAGCTGGCTGCCGAAAGCAGTGACAGCACCACACAGTGACACACAAAAGAAAAACATTGGAAAATTGAGAAAAACATTGGGGGAGAAATGTAGCAATGTTGAGAAAACATTGGATCCTCAACATTGCAGGGTTAAACATCAAACATTGGGACCAAAAATCAGATGTTACAGATGAAACATCATATGATTACCCATCCCTACAGAGGGCAGATTTTATTATTAAGCTCCGTGAAAGTGATAAAATGTCTGGTTTTTATCACCGGCCATTTAGCTCCTAACTGTGAAGTTACAGGCTTGGTTTGAAAAATGACAGGTAGGAGCTGATTGGCCAGTGATAAAAACCAGACACTTTATCCATACCCTCCAACATCTGAAGGGCAGAAATCGGTGCACATCAAAAAAGGGCGTGGCCACGTGCAGGGCATTGATTGGACACTCCCCCCCCCCCCCCCCCCACACACACACACACATATGTACAGTTATATACATAGATGTGGGATCAGGCACCTGGGGCAACAGAATTACATATCTTATTTTATTGTCACCGTAAGTTAAGGGACTGATGGGCAATCATAAACTTTAAATGTATAATTAACTTAAGTGTACCCCGGTTTGAGCTGACTCTGACAGACACTGCTGCGACGGACACCTCTGAATCCAGCCACAGACGTGGTTCTGCTGCACAGCATCGCACAGCTTCCAGATATATCAACGGCGCATGCGCCGGGCAGCCTTTACTGCATCCTGGATGGTGACACGCACAAGCCAGAGCCGAGAATCCACCCCTCCCACTGACGGAGGAGGAAAGGCAAGAGTTCAGCGCTAACAAGCCATGGCACCCGGAAGTGACGTGGCAACAGCGTGCATGTGCAACTGCAGGTTGAACGCATGCCAACGGAGCTGTGATGTTTTATCATTAAGCTGGCTGCCCTGACCGGACCGCAAGGCCCCACGGGACGGGGAACGGGTGCTGCTGCATTGCTAGACACAGAATTCCCGATCCGACCAGCGCAGCCACCGCTAATCATCAGAAATCGGTACATTCTGTACATTTATTTTTAGCCGGTACAGACCAGTAAAAAAAACCGATACTGTACCGGCTAAATTGGTACACTTGGAGGGTATGACTTTATCACTTCACCGAGCTTCATAAACCTACCCGACAGGCGACAGCATAATTGCCTACCCTCCCGGAATGGCCTGGGTCCTGCAAATCGGGTCCCCCTCCCGGCCCCCCAGAAAGGTGGGTAAAGGTGGCCATACATCAAAAAGATATTGTACCCAATCATACAATCTCAATTGATTGTAAAATGGATTGTATGCAGATTGTGTGCACATTGTGTGTCCAAAAACCACCAAGTACTGCTGGGGAATTGAAGTGAAATTGGACACAATCATGAGGGCAATCGATCTTAAGATCAATGTTTCTGATGTATGGCCAGCATAAGTCTCCCGCACTATCGCCACAGCCCCTGCTCCCCCCTTCCCGCGGTATAAAATGCCACATTTTGCATGTCTGCAGGGAGGGGCGGGGCTAAAATGATGCGAAACACATTATTTTGCATAATTTTAGCTCCTCCCCCATCCACAGACCCGCAAATTAAAGCGGCTGCCTGTCGTGGGGCTGGCCTTGGTGACATCAGCCTTACCCCGCCCACGAAACTTAGCCTCGTCCGGCCCCCCTTTCACTCCTCAGGTTTTAAAAGTCGGCAGGTATGCCCGACAGTCTCATAGTACTGTACTGTATGTATATATATTTTTTTCAAATCCATCGCTAAAGGACTCTGGGAGATGTAGTTCACTGCTCCCCAGGGAGTGTGGGGGAGAGGCTGGCCTGGACTACATCTACCAGGGTGCACTGTGGTGGGACGTAGGCAGGCTCACCTTCCCCTGCGTCCCACTCCCCATGAGAGGCTGGCGTGCTGACCCCTGATTTCACCTGCGCACAGCGCCCTATCAAAAACTGTCACCGGACTCGGGCGCCGCCATGACACCGTTGGAAAACCCCGCTGTGGGGGGCAGCGTATGCGAGCCCCTCCCCCCTCCAACCGCCCTCTCCCCCCTTGCAGCCGGGACCTGCTTGCCCTCTCCGGGCTGGACAGGAGGATTGGAGCCCTGACCCCGTGCACCTCAACTTGACCTGCCTGGCCTGGGCACCGAGTCAGGGGATACAGGTATCCACGTGAGTGGGGACCAGGGGGTGGGAGGACACAGAGGCTGGGGCTCACGGACCATGCCCCCTTTACACATGGCCACACCCTCCATCTATGGCCACACCCCCTGGCCTGTACCGATTTTTAAGTTGAAATTGTTTGAGGGTATGCAGTTAGGAGACTCAGTGGTGTAACTTCAAAAATTGCGCCCCCCCCCCCCCCCCGCCAAAGGTGATGATGCGCCCGCCACCCACCCACATATACATACTACATGTATACTTACATCCTCCGGAGTCCGGCTGTCATCGGCGAGGGTGGGAGCTGGGATGCCTGTCAGCGCTGCAGTGGTCCCGGCTCCCATCCTGTCTTCATTCTGATATGAAGAACGGACCATCACAAAATGTCTGCCCCCATACAGCAGACAGTTTCAGAGAACTGTCTGCTATATGGGGGCGGACATTTTATTATGGTCCATGCTTCATATCATCAGAATGAAGCCAGGACGTGAGCCAGGACCACTTCAGCGCTGACAGGCATCCCAGCTCCCACCCGCACCGTACCGCTTCTACAATAGCACCGCAGCCCCCCGGCGCCCGCACTTACACTGCGCCTCCATGCAACCGCGCGGGCTGCGGTGCTATTGTTACGCCACTGAGGAGATTATTGCAATAATCAATGCAGGATATAATGAGCGCATGGATAAGAGATTTAGTAGTGTCTTGTGTGAGATACGGTTGTATTTTGGATATGTTTTTTAGATGCATGTAACATGATTTGGAGACAGATTGAATGTGGAGAAGAAAGGACAGTTCAGAGTCGAGGATGACCCCCCTATGCAACAAACTTGTGTGACAGGGTAGACTATAAAGTTGTCAACAGTTATGGAGATATCAGGATCGTAACTGTTCTTGGTTGGTGGGAATATAAGTATTTCCATTATGGAAATATTGAGTTTGAGTTGGCGAGAGACATTCAGAGACTCGGCCCAAAACCACTGGTGACAACTCTGAGGTTGATAGATTTGAATATCATCCACATATAAGTGATACATATGGGGGAATTAAGTTCTGCTCATGGCTTAGTGTCCCCTAACATGTGCGCACAAGTCCACGCTAGAGTAAATACTGGTGGCTTTATTTTTACACTGCAATATAGATATCGGTTTGAAGTACAAACCCCACCCAAATCTAATTCACTCTGCACATGTTAGATCTGCCCCACCTGCAGTGCACATGGTTCTGTCCATTAACCTTTGTACACACGGTGCGAATTGGTCGCTGAGCAATTTTGGCTTAAAATCACTCAGCAATATATTGCTCAGCAATACTGTATATTGCTCAGTGTACTTGCAATATCTCTCAGCAATATATTGCTCACTGCACTGTTTTCATCAGCGACCAGCGAGTTTGGCTGAAAATTGCAAGCTATTCTGTCTCATTCTGTCTCTACCTTATTTTGGCTAGAAATCACTGGTCGCTGGTGCACAGTGAATTGTGCCATAATCGGAGGAGCATGATCCTGCGACCAGCAACCATGAAGGGCTGGCAGCGGGAGCTCGCTCCCAGCGATTTATCTCCTACAGCACATGAAATCACTGGCAATATGGTGGTTCAGCGACCTTATTGCCAGCTATATAGCCCCGTACACACGGGGGAGATATATTGCTGAGCAATATATTGCTAGCAATATATTGCTCAGTTTCTCCTTTTCATCAGGGACCAGAGATGGTCGCTGATGAAAGGAAACCTCTGCCGGTGGTGCCGCAGAGGTAATCAGCTGGTCGCAGGAGCAGCGATTAGAATGGGGCTGAAAACGGGAGCACGCACCCGGCGATTTATCGCCGGGGCACACTCCCATCAATGGCAATATGGTCGCCAGCGACCATATTTTCAGCGATTTCAGCCCCTATCGCCCCTGTGTGTACACAGCTTATGTGCTGAAATCGCCCCCATGTGTACACAGCTTTAGAGAGAAAATTATCTTTTGCAAGTGAACAAACTCCAAAAAAGTATTGAAACCCCTGTAGTGCTTTTTACTAGGTATTCACTACCCTCATATAGCTTCACACGCTATGTTGCCTAACATACAGTCAGATATCACAAATATCTTCATTTAGCTTCACATACAGTTCATAACTTGGGATACAGTCGGTTGGTCGATAGTCATTAGGTCGACATACTGGAAGGTCGACAGAGGTCTAGGTCTACATAGCACAATGTCGACAGGTCGTTAGGTCGACACAAGCATTAAGTCGACATGGTCTAGGTTGACAGTCAAACGGTCGACATGGGGTTTTTCACAGTTTTTGAGCCTAATGACTGTCGACCATCTTTAGGTCGACCATGCAATCCCTACCCCATAACTTGTATGCATATTTAAAACTATTATATATTTTTTTGGTACTTATATGTTAGTTGGGCGCCCACTAAGCTATTTGCTTAGTTTTCCGCATCCCCTCATGGGGCTCGCTGCGCTCGCCACACTATATAAAGTCAACTCCATGCCGACATGGATAGTGGGGGTATGAGCATACTAACTATAGTGGGCGCCCAACTAACATATAGGTACCATTTTTTGCTATATGGCATATTGTCTGCTACATTACATGTTTTGAGTTTCTCAGTTTAACCCCTCAGAGACAGCAACATTGGGCCTGATTCAGACCTATTCGTAGGCTGTGAATACTCGCAGCCTAGGGAACAGGTCAATGGTGCCCACTGCCCCCCACATCCTTTCGCTAGCATGCGAGGGGATGTGTATGAGAACACATCCCATTGGATGCGGCCGAAGGGGAGAGAAATCATTAAATGGTCGTCGACAATTGTATGATTTTTCTCCCCTATGGAGAAAAGTCAATCGGAACTGATATTTATTGATGCCGCTGATCATGTGACATCAGCCGTCAGCCCTGAGCAGGCAACAACAAGACTGCATTACCAGGGGAATGCCCAGCATTTCTATGGGGACGTCCATAAAATGCTGCGAGTTCCCCTGCTACACCCCCGCCAGCCCCCTCTGGAGCAAATGGCCCAGAGAGTGTGAAACTCACCAGAGCCGTTCTCTCTGGGGGTTTAGAAATGCGCAGAAACGCACATGTTCAAAACCCTTAACATCGTACACTGGGCAGAATTCAGCCTGCGACAAGCAGGTCTGAACCGGCCCCATTGTCATTTTCATAAGACCCCACAGTACATGGAGGATTATGACTAGGTGATACTGCCTCAGTAGTTTCTGCCCCTATATTACACTTGCTGGGCAGGGTCTGGTCATAAGGAACAGCTGAGGCAGAAATTGCCTTCTTGCCTCTTCATGTCTCTGTCCCGTAGCCCAGTGGCGGAACTTGTAAGTGATTGGCCCAGGTTCAAATATATAATTTGGGCCCTTCTATTGGCAGAGTGTCTATATATACGTGCTGTGTGGTTGTTAGACGACACACTTTAGAAGATGTAACCAGCTTGGGATTTATTCAAGTGATAAGCTTGCAGAATACAACAGTACTTCAGTAGTTAACTTCAGGTGTAATACAACTGATGCAGGAATCACAGTTTCGGGTGTTACTTATCTGTAGCGTTCAGCTTGTGCAGGGTTAATGGCAATTGACTGGTTTACGCTGCGGTATCTCTCCCAGCGACGCTGCTGCCACAGGTGATGAATCTCCCTGTATAAAGGACACGCTTGTAACGGGAGTACAGCGGGGCTTGCTCTTACGCGCTCCGATGCACGTGGAGCTGCAAACAGGCATGGAGGATGTCACACGCTCTCGCTGAGGCACACTATCACGCTATCACTTCCCTACAAGAAAGGAAACGCTGCCAGCAGGGTCAGGGGTCTCTGCCCTGCTATTCGCTATGTGAGCTGTCACTCAGGGTGACGTCTAGCTACAGTGGCTGCAGGGGGACAAGGCAGTCTGTAGGCTGCACACTAACCAGTGTATGGAGACAGACGCAGGGCGCTGCTTTCTAACACCTTCCACCTCCACTCTGACCCTAGTTCACAATATGCCACTCACCAGTGGGTGACATGGAGAGGTAGAGTGTGACAGTGAAAGAAGGGCAGGGGAAACTAGTGGGTGGCAGGGAAAGGCAGAGGGTGACAGCATAAGGCAGTGGTAGGCAGAGGTTGGCAGCAGAAGGTAGGGGGAGACAGATGGTGAGGGGAGCAGTGGGTTATAGGGAGAGGTAGTGGGTGCATAGCAAGGGTGGTAGCATAATGTCCTGCATGGTGCGGAGAACATGCAGTATGACAGTGGTCTATACAGTCCTTGACAGGGGCCCCTGCCTTTTGTGCTTTCCGAGTGTGAGCTTCCTTTAATTCACAGACAGCAGTGAAAGGGAGAAATGTACAGTGATCTATTAAATAGAGGCAGTATAGGGCTATGATCAATAGTGCTTATAGCTGGTACAGAAAAAAGTTCAGCCCTGCAGCACTAAGGTAAGGTCCGTCAAGTAATGGAGTCCACCGTGCTCTCTTCACGGGTATTGGCCAACTTGTCGGCAGTAAAAAGGTTGACAGTCATTAGGTCAACCATTATTGGCCAAAGGTTGATACAGCAATTAGGTTGACACAAGCAAAGGTCGACCTTTGGCCTGTTGACCAATAGTGGTCGACCTAATGACTGTCGATCTTTTTACTGTTGACTATGCGACCGCATCCCCTCTGCACTGGGACATTTATCTGACATTGCTTAAAATGGTCTGCTGGGGATCCAGGGGATAATTTATTGCTGGTCTGGGCAGAAGTGGGCCCCTTAGAACTCAGGGTCCCTGGTGCAATGCACCTGATGAATCATGTCATTTAATTCTGCCCCTTCCACGGACCCACGAATGCCCGTGATTATCTCTTGATCCTGCGGGAATGATTTGGGAGATAAACCTATTCTTGCTGGATTACTGAGGGCTGCCGCAACTTCTGGGAGAGCAGTCAAGTATAGTCTAAATATGTGAGGAAAATACTGTACAGCAGTGCCAGCTTTTACCTATGTGCTGTAGAACTGCAGCACACCCCCAGGTAAAATCTGTCACCTCCTGAAGTATAGTTTTAACAAGTGAGGAAAATAGTGTACAGCAGTGCCATCTTTTACCTATGGGCTGCAGAACTGCCCCATAGGTAAAATCTGTCACCTCCTTAGTGACTTTCTATTGGCAGTCCTACCTACCAGTGAGCAAGCAGTCCCAATGAGAGGTGATCCCTCCCTCTGGGACTGCCAGTCTGGGCTGCGATAGGCAGAGAGCTGGCCTCCTGTAGGAAGCTGATCCCTAACTTGCAGTGCAGTCAGAGACAGCTTCTATAGGCTGCAGCCGACACAGCTCATAGAAGCCATGCACAGTATTGATGCTGGTACTGCACATGCGCCGGGTAAGCTTACAACCTCCCATCCGGTATTACTCCCATCCATCTGGTAATTAAGACCGGAGGTTGGAGTGGCGTTCCTGGACTTTACAATGTCTGGGAATAGACAGCTAGCATTGGTAGCCCTATGCCTGGTGCCTGACAACTGTATAGTACAAGTACTGGGAACTTGACAGTGGGGACTGACAGAATGCCAGCGGTGGAGACCTGATGTCATGGCCAGGGCTGCCATCACAAATTGTGGGGCCCGGGACTGACAAAATAGGCAGCGCCCCCTTCCCTTTCTCAAACAGTCAGCATGCCTGGTGAGACCTGCAGAACTGGCCGCACTACTCAACATCTACATTGCTTTAAGGGAAATATGAACTTTGTTTATGACAAATTATACTTAATAGACTCCAATCCTAACTCCCCCCCCCCTCTTTCTGCCTGGGCCTGGAATCCCCCCCGATGGCTGCCCTGGTCACGGGCAGTGACCGCCCCTCTCCTACTCACAAGTAGTAGGCGCCGCTGCTGTACAGAGTTGATCTTTAAATTGCCAGAGGATTAAGCTGCAACTTTAAAGATATTGGTTAAGGTTTATTTATTTATTTTATTTTTACTTTATTCAACCAAACAATGTACCCAGAGGCAGAACTCTGGGAGGCAATGGAGTCATCTGCCGCCGGGCTCCTGCTCCCAAGGGGGCACCTCTCCTGCC